>NC_133005.1:314166-615833 GCF_048564905.1 Vicugna pacos
TTCTATTGTTTCATTTAGTATCTCCATTGCATTATTGACTTTCTGTCTGGAAGACCTGTCCAGTGATGTTGAGTTCTCATGCTATGATTGTATCCCCATCAAGTTCTCTCTTTATGTCTGTTACTATTTGTTTTATATATTCATGTGTTCCTGTACTGGGTGCATATATGTTAAGGAGTGTAAAAATCTTCATTTTGCATCACTCCTTTGATCATTATATAGTGTCCTTCTTTATCTCTCTTTATGGCCTTTGTTTTAAAGTCTATTTTGTCTGATATGAGTATTGCTACTCCTGCTTTCTTGTCATTTCCATGAAATATCTTTTTACATTCTCTCACTTTCAATCTATGTGTGTCTTTCACTCTAAATTGGGTCTCTTGTAAGCAACATATTGTAAGTTTTAGTTTTATTATCCACTCTGCCATTCTGTGTGTTTTGATTAGAGCATTTAGTACATTGGCATTTATAGTAATTATTGATAGATGTGTGTTTATTGCCATTTTGAACTTCGTTTTCCTGTTGATTTGGCGTTTCCCCTTTGTTCCTTTCTTTTCCTTTTTGTTTTTCTTTTTGTGGCTTGATAATTTTATTTTCTATTAGCTTGGTTTCCTTTTGGTTTTTGTGACCCTATTGTATGTTTTGATTTGTGGTTACCTTGTTTTTCAGGCATGTTAGCCCCTTATTATATCTGCTTGCTTTTGTTGATAGTCATGTAGGCTCAAACACATCCTAAAAAGAACAAAGAAAAAAATAGTAAAGAAGAGAGAGAAAAAAATGTATATTTCTTGCTCTCCTCTCTGACCTTTTACGATTTTGTTATTCTTTATTTTTATTTTTTTATTTATTTATTTACATCTTCATGTTTATTCCCTTGTAATTCACTATAGTTTTCACATTTCCAATTACGGTTTTCTAATTTCTATAGCTTCCCATTTCGTTTTAATTTAGAGTAGCCCTTTCAATATTTCATTTAGTATGGGTTTAGTATGGCTGAATTCTTTTAGTTTTTGCTTGTTTGTGAAATTCTTGATCTCTCTTTCTGTTTTAAAGGATAGTCTTGCCTGATAGAGTATCCTAGGTTACAGTTTTTTTCTCATTCGGGACTTTGATTGTATCTTGCCACTCCCTCTGGCCAGTAGTATTTGTGTAGAGAAATCACTGAAAGCCTTATGGGGTTCCTTTGTAAATAACTCTTTTGTTTTTCTCTTGCTGCCTTCAGAATCCTTTCTTTATCTTTAATTTTGGCCATCTCAATTATGATATGTCTTGGTGTGTATCTGTTTGGGTTCTTCTTTTTTGGGACCCTCTGTGCCTCCTGAACATCTGTTTCCTTCTTTAGGTTTGGAAAGTTTTCAGTCATGATTTCTTCAAATACCTTTTCAATCCCCTTTTCTCTCTCTTCTCCTTCTGGAACCCCTATTATGCATAGTTTGGCATGCTTTATATTATCGCACAGGTTCCTTATATTGCTTTCATTGATTTTTACTTGCTTTTCTGTCTGCAGTTCTGATTGGGTGATTTCTGTCATCCTGTCTTCTAGGACACTTATTTGTTCCTCGGCGTTATCTAGTCTGCTTTGGATTGCCTGCATTTCGGCTCTTAGCTCAGCAATTGAGTTTTCTGTTTTTAAGTGGCTCTTCTCTTTAGTTTTAATTTCCTTTTTAAAGTATTTTCCATCTCTAGTGATAGTCTCTTCTAGTTCCTTGATTGCGTTGACCATTCCCTTTTTGAAGTCATGATCTAATAGACTATTGAGATTTATTCCATTGATTGTTCTCTCAGGAGATTTCTCTTGTTCTTTTAATTGAGAGTGGTTCCTCTGCTTCTTCATTTTACTTACATTTCTTTGGCTCTATGGATTTCATTTAAATCTGTTTCTGAGCTATGGTGCGTATTAGGCAGGGTTGGAGCACTTCAGTTGGGAAGAAGAGTGGGTAGGAGTCCCCTGGGAAGTGCCCTCTGTGGTGATGTCTGTCACTTGTTATGCGGGCTTACAAAGTACTCTTTGTTGATGCTTCCTTTATCCTCACCTTAGCTGCAGGAATCTTGGCCACCTGCTCTGGTGTCCCCTAGGTTCTGAACCCCAGAAACTGCCAATGTCAGGTACTTGCACCCACCATAGCAAAAGTACAGTCACACACCTGAATCTGTGGTCCAGCACAGGGTTGGCACAGACCCCAGCCGGCCTCCACATATGGTACCATACACCAGCCTGTTGTAAATACCCATACTCGCCCCCGCCATAGTCAGAACTCTGCTCACTGCCTGTTAGTCCCAGAGGCACAGGTCTGCAAAGGGTCCAGAGAGAGCAAATCCCTCCTCTCTGCTTGGGGCTGTAAATAAACCTCAGTCTTATCTGTGAAGCTGCAGGGCCGCTGGGTGTGGATTCAGCTTTCATCCACAGCAGTGATGGCTATGGTCAAGCCCCATTCCTCTTCTCACCAGAACACACCAATAATGGAGCCAAGCAGAGAAAGCAGCTGTGGTGTGGCTACATGCGCCCCTCACGCACACACACCCCAACAGTGGTGCTTTCTTATGGGGTTCCCAGGCTGTTCTGTTCCACACTCACCCCCAGCCAGAGCTCACACTGCCCTCCAGTCCCCTGAGGCTGTCTCTTTGCAGTGGGACCCAGCCCTCTGCTGGGCTCCTCGCCGATCTCCAGCAGCCAGTCCCAGCTTGTCCCTGCAGGCTCGTGCCTAGGGCCGGGGATCGCAGGGACCCTCTGTGTCAGTTTCCTTCAGTTCTGTCTGCCACACAGTTGCCGCTTTCTCCTCCAAACCTTGGAAGCTCCGCTTCTGTCCCCACTGACCTCCCAGCTGGAGAGGGGTGTCCCAGCGTGAGGGTGACTTTCTTTTTATGCCATCCCCTCCCTGCAGGACCAGTCTTGCACCAAATTTTTTTTCTTTTTTTCTTTTTCCTTACCAGATTTTTGTGAGACTCCTCCTGTGTTTCAAAATGAGAGACACTTTGCCAGAATTCAGTAGGTGTTCTGTGCAATTCAGCAGGTTTGTAGATGTAATTCCTCGTGTATTTGTGGAAGAGAGCGAGCTGTGGATCACTCTACTCCACTATCTTGGCTCCTCCCCAACACAAGTAATGTTTAAAGTTTCCAATTGCTCTGCATTGTTGCTAATATTTGTTATCTTTAATTTTCTTGATTATAACCATTTTAGAGTTTGTGAAGTAGTTGTTGCATTGTGGTTTTAATTTGCATTTCCACCATATCTTTTCATCTGCTCATGGACCATTTGTGTGTCTTGTGTGGAGAAGGGTCTATTTAAGTTCTTGGGCCATATTTAAAATTGGATTGTTTTTCTTTGTTGAAGAGTTATAAAATTCTCGATACATACTGGATAAACACTCATCAGATATATAATGTAGAAATATTTTCTCCCATTGTGTGGGCTGTCTTTTCACTTTCCGAATTGCATCTTTTGATGCACAAAGGTTTTTAATTTTAAATTCATTTTTCTCCTTTTGTTGCTTGTGCTTTGCTATCAGACCTAAGAAATCATTGCTATTTTCAAGGTTATGAAGATTTCTCCCATGTTTTATTGGAGAGTTTGCACTGTCATCCCTCAGCATCCCTAGGGGACTGGTTTCATAACATCCCATGGATGCCAAAATCTTCAGATGCTCAAGTCTTTAGGGTCCAGTTTCACACCTCTGCATGTGGATAGCTTATTGCCTACCACCCTTTGTTGAAAACACCATTTCCTCCCAATTTAATGCTGTTGATTGTTGTCTAAAATCAGTTCTCATTGATGGGTGGTCGTATTTTTAGGATCACCATTCAATGCCATTTATCTTTGTGTATATCTTGATTCCAGTGTCCCAGTGTTTTATTTACTCTTGTGTACTATTGCAGTTGGGAAGTGTGAGCCACCAAACTTGTTTTTCATTTTTCAAATAGTTTTAGGTCTTTGGAGTTTTTTAAATTCCATATTGTGGGGTGTTCTATTGTGCTCCCCTTCACATGGATGTCCCCCAATTTGCTTACACAGTCACCTACTGAAGACATCCTGAATCCTTTAAGGTCTAGACACTAGGAGTGGGGCTTCTGAGCACAATAGCATCCTTGTTTTTCTTTGGATATAGTTTTTCAAAACCGTGGTGTAAAATCTGGAGGCATGATTGATGCATCTCAAGGTGTGAGACTTGTTTAGCGTTGGAAAATACTTCCCAACTGTACTTCAGGAGGCTGTCTGTGTGTTCCACCAGCAATGAGGGCAAGTTGCTGTTGTTCCCCATCCTCCAGTAATGGGTGTGGTCCCCTTGCGGGGAGGTTAGCAGTTCTAATCAGTGTGTCGTGCTGTCTTGTCCCTTTAATTTGTAACTCCCTAATAGTGTATGATGTTGATGATATTTTTGTCCACTTGTTTATTATTTGTATACATTCTTTGCCAGGTGTCTGTCCAGATCTTTACCCATTTCGAATGGAGTGGCTTGTTTTATAGCTCCATGTATAACTTGAGGACAGATCCTTTATCAGATACGTGTTTTGCAAATAGTTTTCCTCTGATTTGTTGCTTGTCTTTTGGTTTTCTGAATAAGGTTTTTCAATAAATAGAAATTTTTAATTTGATGAAGTACATGTTGTTAGTTTTTTTTTTTTCTTTTGTGCGTTGGCTTTTTGTGTTGCTGAAAGTCAAAGGTCATCATCTACATGACTAAACCCATGGTCATGTAGATTTTCTTCTGTTTTCTTCTATAATTTTTACAGTTTTGTTTTAGAATTTATCCAAGGATACTTTCAAGTGCCTTTTGGTGTAACTTGTAAAGTTTGTGTCCATCTCCATTTCACTGCATATGATTTCTAACTGTTCAATCGCTATTTTTTGAGAAATCGTAGGACACTTGCTTCCATCAGTTTGAATTTTCACAGTTGAGTGGGTTCAGCAGGGCTGCCAGCAGGCGCCGTGGCCTCCGCTGGACTGTGGGTGGGTGTGGCTCCATTTCCCTGTTTGCCAACAGAGGGGGATGGGCCCACCTCTCTGCCCAGTGCAGCGCCTGCTGGTTCTGCCCACAGACTGGGCTCCCTGCTCAGCTGCCTGGAGCCCCATCTCCTCCAGACCCGCCCAGAATTTGGCTCCGGGACAACGTGGAGCTTGTGTCCACACTGAGAGGAGCTCCGTGTCCTCAGGTTGGGCTGGGAGGTGCTGCCGGGGTGTGAGGAAGGTGAGGAAAAGCTGAAGAGGAGCTTCCTTTGCATGTCTGGATGTGGAGTGTCCATCTTCAGAAGGCCCAACAGAGGAAGGGCTTGATGTGGAAAAACTGGGTTTTAGTTAGTTTTGGGGATGGGGCAAACAACGTCTAGTGTCCTTTGGCTTGTGATGTGCAGTTTTCCAGGCAGTTGATCGAGGGAACTGTCCTTTCCCTGGTGTGGGTCCTTGGCAGCTTTGTCATCAGTTAACTGACCGCTTGTTGGTGGGTGTGCTCCTGGGCTCTCTCGCCTGTTCCTCAGGCCTGTGGGCCTCTTTTTGTGCCGTTTCCACACTATTTGGTGACTGTAGCTTCATGATACGGTTTGAAGTCAGGAGTGAGTTTCCTGCAGCTGCTGTTCTCCTTTCTCTGGCTCCCCTGGTTGTCTGGGGTCCTTTGTGGTTCCTTACAAATGTTAGGGTGGTTTGTTTGGTCTCTGTGGAAAATGCCATTGGAATTTTGGTAGGAATTGCACTGAATGTGTCTAGGTTTTGGGTGGAATGGGCATTTCAGCACTAGTAGTTCTTCACATCCATGAGGACAGGATAGCTTGCCATTTTTTGTGTGTCTTCAATGTCTTCAATGTTTAAAAGTTTCAGTGTGCAGTTCCTTCATGTCTTTGTTTCAATTTATTTTTAGATATTTTGTTCTTTTGACATTTCTGTATGTGGGATTGTTTTCTTAGTTTCTCACTCTGGTGGTTCGTTATTAGTGTATAGGAACAGAAGTGATCTTTGCGTATTGATTTTGTATCCTGCAGCTTGACTGAATTCATTTATTACTCCTAACAGTTTTTTGGTGGTTTGATGTGGAAAACTGGAATTGGAAATACCACTGTTTCTCCCACATCCAGGTCCCAAATAGCACCCGAGACACTGGCTGCTGATGCCGTCTCCCCACAGGGCCCCTGGAAACCCTGCAGGCCCTCCGAGGGCGATGAGCAGTCTGGGGGGGCAGGGCCTCCACCTCTGAGTGTGAGGTCTTTCCTACGTTTCTGTCCTTTTACTGTCACGACTGTTTTGAAAATGAATTTATTTTCCAGTAATTTCAAATGTATAGACAATTTCCAGTAGCAGTACACAGTATTCACGTTTGCCACTTCATACAAAATACTCCAGTGTGTTTTACCCCAAAGAGGGACACTCTCCCAGGGAACCAGCACGTAACCCCATGTGAAGATTCTTTGAGTTTCTTGTAATAATCCAACCCCCAGGTCTACTTCTACCGTCACCAGCTCCCCCAGCTCTACGGAAATGTCTGTTTCTGTTCTGATCCAGTGTTGTTGTTGTTTTTCTCTTAGAACCCAGACTGAGACTTTTCCTCATATTCAAACTCTTGAGATGGATTTAAAGCACAAGAGGAGCATATGATCTTGGTGACCATTCCTGTACAGCTTCCTTCCCTTAGGATGTTGTCAGTGTTCATCCGGGTTGTAACAGACACCACGATTTCACTTTTCCCATTGTGATTATAACACGTAACACTTACACTTCAAAGGTTTTATATATCCAGTTCTGTGACATTAACTACATCTACAGAGTTATAAAAAGTATCCTCACTGCCCACCTCCCAAGTGTTTTTCATTTTCCCCAAGTGGAAATGCATCCGTTTAGCACTGACTCTTCTTAGTGCCTCACAACCACATTCTTTCTGTCTCTGAATCTGACACATCTGGATCCTTACATAAGTAGAATCATAGAACTTGTCCCTCTGTGTCTGACTGCGATCACTTAGCGTAGTAACTTCAAGGTTCATGCATATTGTAGCACGTGTCAGCACCCCCTTAGTTTTCAGGGCTGAATGATGTTCCTTTGTGTGTATAGCCCATCCAGTTTGTTCACTTTTTCATCGGTGGACACTTGGGCTGCTTCCACCTCTGTCATTGTGACTGATGTGGGGACAAGCATCGGCTCCAGCCCCTCCTTTCCAGTATTTTGAGTGAGCACCCTGAGTGGGACTGACAGCTCCCATGTGAGCTCTGGGGGAAACTTTTTGAGGTGCTGCCATATTGCTGACCCCGGTGTCTACAGTATTTTACTTTATTTGCTCCTATTGCAGAATCATGTGGCAGTCTGCGGGGGCCCTGCATTGTGCTTATTTATTTACCCACCGACGGACATTTTAATTGTTTCCACCTGTGGGCTGTTGTGAGCAGTGCTGCTGTGAATACATATGTACAAGTTTTTGCTTGAACATCTGTTTCCATTTCTGTGTTGTGTATCACTAGACGTGGAGTTGCTGAACCACGTTGTACTTGCACATTTAGCTTTTTGAGGGAATGTCAAAAAAGTGTTGTACCCATAAGCCGCACAATTTTACATTTCCACAAGCAGTGTTTAAAAATTCCATTTGCTCTATATTATTGCAAACATTCATTCTTTTTAAATTATTCTTCACTATAACAATTGTAGTGTGTTTGAAGGGGTACTGCATTATGGTGCTAATTTGCATCTCCATGACTACTGATGTTTGACATCTTTACATGTCCTTGTTGACCATTTGTGTGTCCTGTCTTGAGAAGAGTCTGCTCAAGTCCTTTGTGCATCTTAAAAATTACGTTTTCTGTGTTTTTGTTGATGAGTTTCTTGATACATTCTGGATGACGGACTCATTAGATACATAACGTCAAATGTTTTCTTCCAGTCTGCAGGCCGTCTTTCCACCTTCTGGATAGCATTTTTGACGCAATAACGTTTTTAACTTTGAGAAAATCCAGTGTATCTGTTTTCTTCTTTCTTGGCTTGTGCTTTGATGTCAGACTGAAGAAACCACATCTAAATGCAAGGACATGAAGATTCATTTCCTTAGCTTATTTTAGAGGCTGTGGAGTCGTCCCTCAGTAACCAGTTTGCTACGGTTTAGGTCTGAGATCCTAGTCAGTGGCCTGGTTTAGGGGTCAGTGTTTAGGGTTATGGTCAGGGTTGGTGGGTCAGGGTAGAGGGTGATGGTTAAAGGGTCAGGGTCATGGATTAGGGTTTAGGTGTCAGAGTTGAGGGTACAGTTGTTAGGTTTAGGTGGTTAGGGTTACAGGTTGTGGGGCTGGGGTTAGAGTTAGGGTAAGGTCTAAGCATAACCCACCCTCATTCCCTGGCTCCCTGTCCACCTCTCTGAGGCCTCCAGGATGGACAGGACTCTCCCAGGGTCACACACGAGTCAGGCAGGTGAGCTGTGTCGTCGTTTTTCTCCCCCAGTCCTCGAAGTCCTGGTCTCTGAGAGAAAGGTGGAATGTCTGTCCTTCTGACTGTTTCAAACCCAACTCAGCCTCAGTCAAGGGTTGTGAAGGGCACCAGAAGTCGTGCAGGGTTTTCCCTATGCTCCCTCCCACCTGGAAAGGGTGGTGCTGGCCCCATTCTGCTCGGAGAGGCCCAGTTTCCAGCACAGCTCTGGCACAGGGCACTCAGAAGACACGTGCGGATGCACACAGGGCTGTGTGCAGGGGCCACCTGGCCTGCAGGGAGGGGCTGACTTCTTGGGGACTCATCGGACCCTTTTGGGACTGACGAGTCGTTTGTCCCGTCTGAGTGGGCATCAGAAAATCAAGTCTCATGCAGGACAGCCCTTGACCTCTGACCATCCAGGCAGTCATCTGTGGTTCCCCAGCTCAGGCCAGCACGGGCCCTGTCAAACCCCCATGGCCAATTACTGAGCTGACCATGCTGCTGAGCAATTGAACAGTGACCTGAGCAGTACAGACAGTCCCTTGGCATGTTTACATGACCAACATCCATGTGGTTGGGAAAGGGGTCTCCTCCCCAACAGCCTCTTAGTCTGCCAAGAAGGGTACTAACCCTCCAGATGTTGAGGGTGACCTTGGCCATAACAACCATACAGCAGACCATAACCCTGCACATTTGGGGCCTTCCAGTTGTTACAAACTTTTCATACTCATTATGAACCAAAGGTATGTGAGCTACAGGCCTCACAGGGGAGGTTTCACAGGGGCTGCATGCTCTTGGAGAGACACGTGCACCCATGTGGCCTTTGGGAAGCCTGCTGCTGATGAACTCCATGGTCCTGAATAATCCTTGAGCCTCCCAGTACTTCATTCAGCAAGAATTTCCTTACCACCCTGCATTTTGTAAAGGAGAAAGGGTGGGAACATGAGCGATTTTGTTCTTTGGGACTGGGTGATTAATGTGGCCAGGTGCAGGCATGAATCCTGGGCTATCACCTTCCAGGAACAAGAATGAGGGATATGTGCTTTCCAAGGGCCCGTGGGCTACTCCGGGCCAGTCTTTGAGATGCAAGGACCTGCTGTCCGAGGCAGGAGCCTTGAGTTTGCCACCATCATTAACCTGGCTCTTTAGCAAATGGAGGAACTTCTTGCTGTCATGGGGAGACAAGAGCATTGGCTGGGCGGCTGCAGCCCTGACCCTGAGTGAACCCCTTCCTACCTAGTGCCAGGGTCTGCATGTGCAGCGGGCTGTCGGTGCTGTGCTCTGCTGCTCTCACCGAGCCGGTGTCCATCCTCCTGCCCAAGTGCGGCACCTCAGCTTTCACTAGGGAACGTCGCACCTGCTTCCAGTCCAGTTCCCGAAGGCTGACCCCACGTTCCACCCACCTCGGGGATGGGCCTGATATGATCCACGTCTAGGCAGCCCCGTTCTTCATCTTCTGCTTGCTGTGTTCCTTTCAAGCGTGAGGGTGTTACCCAAGCCAGGAAAGAAGCATTCAAAGCCGTGAGTTTTCATGGAACCCTAGGGAAGGCGATGCCATTCCCAGTGGAGCGGGCATCGTGTGGGTGTCATCCCAGAGTTGCTGGATGCCCTGGGAGGTGAGAGGCTGTGCCTGTAAATGTGGTCAGCCAAAGGCACTTAGCAGCACTGACCGTTGGAGAGGGACCAGGTCACAGTGTGAGACTGTGATCCCCTGGACCTGAAACCTCCAACCCCTCTTAAGCTTGTCTCTTGTAAGTATTAATATGTTTCTACCACTTACAATAATACGAATTTACTTGACTTGAGTAAGTGTGTCTAGTCCCTTGTCATCAGAAAAGTCCTGACACATCTCCTCAGTCACTCCTGAGACTCCCTCCGGCAGGTAGGGCGCGACTGGGGACGATGGAGACACTAGGTGGGGTCAGATCTAAGGGGGCTGCCAGACAAGTCCTTCCCTGCTTCTTCTGTGTTTCAGGAGAGGGAAACCCCAGACGGAAGCCCAGGCAAACAAGGGGAGAACTAGCAGGAAGGAAGGGTCACAGGACGTTCAGTTGGCCTGCTTGTATTTTCCACATGTTACAGAGTTCACTTTGCCTGTGTTATTAGGAAATCACCTTTTTATTCTGTATTTAGTTTGACGCAATAGCATGTTCTTATTCGACTTCCACTGTCACTTCTCATTCTAGCTTTCTACAGAATTGTCACAATTAATGGACCAATGTGGTACCTGACTATTCACTGAAATCCATATTCTACTCGGGCTCCCTTCGTTTACCTCCTTCTGTCCTAGGATCCCATCCAGGAGGCCCCAGGGCAGTGATCATCATGTCACTTTAGGGTCTCTGGGGCTTTGACACGTTCTCCCATCGTCCTTCTCTCCGCGACCTAGACGATGTGGAGGAGGAACAGTCAGGTGTTTTGCAGACTGTGCCCACATTGGGGATTACTTGGTGCTGTTCCTGTGATTGGAATGGGGCTATGGGTTTTAAGGAAGCAGGTCACAGAGATCAAGTGCTTCTCATTGCTTTATATCATGGAGACACAAATCAAGGCAACGTACCACTGCTCGCTTAACTTTGCCCTCCTGGCTGACGTAGTGATTGTCAGAGTCCTTCCACTGTGAAGTTACTTTTTCCTTCAAGTCTGTACTCTGTGAGATCACTACGTGGCACCCACACTTCAGGAGAGGGGAGTTAGCACCACCTCCTTAACGAACGGCCGAGTGTCTACATCAACTATTTGGAATTCTTCTACAGAGAAGATTTCTATTCAGCATGAAGAAGAAGGAGGAGGAGGAGGAAGAAAGAAAGAAAAGCCAAAAAAGTATGTACTTACTTATTTTGCAGTGCGGACCCCCCGCTGAGGTGGCTGCTTTGAGCCTCTGGTCACAGCCCGGCGCCGCAGTATCTGGGCGCTGAACTCGCTCCTGCCCTGGCTGTTGGGAGTTCTCTCCAGTGGCTCCTGCCTTCTTTGACAGAATTCCTTCTTGTGGGTTTTCTTTTCTTTTTCTTGGCACACATCCTGCTAAGTGCTTGTTGACCATGCATGTTTCTCGCCTGCACAAGGGCCTGTCCTAGTCCCTTCCCACTTCAAAGGCTGGGCTGTCTTCTCGTTGATGGTTTGTGAACGTCCTTGATGTATCTGTTTATATAAAACACTCCTGGCAGGTGTATCATGTGCAAATAGTCTCTGCCATCCTGAGCTGTTTTCCCTTTCTGGATAACACATTTTGACACACAAAGGTTTTTAAAATTTAGGAAGTATAATTTATCCGTTATTACATGAGTAGCACACCCTTCTCCCATCGCTTGTCTGTACCTCTCCCATCCAACGGTAGGAAACCTGGCATCCACCACCTAGCATTTACTGAATTCTTGGCTTGCTCCATTCCTGATTCCAGATGTAGCAGCTTCAGCATTGTCAGCTACCCCCACCGTGGGCAGAACTTGCGAGCCCAGCAGTTACGCGCGGTGCGTTTGCGTTTGTTCTGCAGATTCCGTCCTTTCCCGTAGCTGATTAGGTCAGGTGCCTTCTGCCCCGCCACCAAGAGTGAGTTTTTTTCATACATTTCTTCTTTTTGTACTTCCTGAATGAATTAGATTGTCACATTCTCTAGTCCATCCTGTGACACTCCAATGTCATGAAGAACTAGAGCTGAATATATGATTTACTTGTTGGGGGAAAATGCATTTAGACTAATGCTTAGTGGCAGATGTCCATGACTAAAGCATCATACAGAACATTTCCAACCCCCACCCCGTGAGCTATGCACCATCTCTATTTCACCTGTCCTGGAATGTCTCACAAATTGAGTCATGCAGAGTGCAGCCCCTGCAGACTGAACCCTGTCACGCAGCAGCACACGTGGAATGCTCACTCACAACTGTCGCATTGAGTCTTGGTTTATTCCTTTCTATTTCTGAATAGGATGCCATTGCATGTGTTGGGGAGGAAAAGTAATATTCCCCTACCCTTCCAGGTTCTTCATTGTGGATTCCCCACTTCCCCCTGAAATAGATGGCGTACATAGTCATACAGACAAATGCAAATCCGTGTAACAGCTTTCTCTCTAAACCTCAGCCATGAGTGAGTGGTACTGAGTAATACGAAATCATCTGTTTATATGAAATAGTAGGCTCTGGATTGTGCCTCTGGCACATGGAATAAGAAATACTACTTGCTTAGTGAGAGCTACAGATTTGTACTTTTTAAAGAAGAGATTCTGGGTCATATTTCCTACTGTCAGAGGTGTAGGGCTGTCACTGTTTACACTGTTTCTTCTTCCTTGAGTGTAGGACAGTTCTTTCTCCAGTGCCCTGACCGGAGACGCACGGGAGACATCTGTAAGGAGGGTGGGAGGGCGTTGAGCACTCCTAGAGCCACGCTGTTTTCCTGCAGACGAGGTTAGTGAGGCCAGAGTGGCTGTTCGAATTCTTGAGAGATTTGCGTATCCTCCTTAGTGGGAGCGCCAAGAGGCCGACCTGTGCACCCAACCTGACGATCTTGAAATCGCTTCTTTATATCAAGGAGGAGATTTCCAGTGAAGATGCTAATCAAAAATTCCTATGTCCGTACGGAGCCCTGTGTGTGCCTTTGGGATGTTCTCAAAGGCCCTTCCTGAGGCTCTGCGTGCCTTCTCTCGCCTTCAGAGCACACAGTTCCCTTTCAGCCTGGTTGTTCTTAGCAGAGAAAGCCTCACAAATACGTTGTCTCAAGCCTGGATACCAGCCATCACCTGGGCCAAGTTCTGAAAATCAGCATGAGGTCCTGAAAAAAGTCTGGCCATTTGCGCTCTTGGTGAGGATTTTCTCCAGGGGCCCATCTGGCTGATTGCATGAGGACAGAATACATGTGTGGGAGGCTTGATGGTGCAAATGGATTTTAATTTTTGCTCAGAATCTGATTTCTGTCCTTGTGTCTGTTAAGGAGGTGTTCTTTGGCTAGCTGTGCTTCTCCTTTGGTTTTCAATTTGATTATCTGAGAGGCAGCTAGGAACAAAAATAACAGCAACCAGTGTACACAGTTTCCCACAGACCATTGCACCCGCCCTCCCAGAGATGACACACAGGCCTCACCAGCCAGTGAAGATCTCGGCAGGTAACTTGACTCTGCAAGATTGGGAGAAGGTGCCACCCTGAGACTGCCCCTTCAGAAGGGAGGGACAGGAGTGGGTTCAAACCCACTGTCTTGGCATCTTACTGCATTGCTGTATGGAAAGGAGCAGGTGACTCTTGGCACTCGACACAGCTCTGTAGAGTAGGGAGAAGGCACAAAATCCGAAGATGCGCCCTTCAGAAGGGAGGGAGGGAAGGGGTGCTTGCACATAATGCCCTGGCCTGGGAGGGCACTGCCCCAGGGAGGAGGAGTAGGCAGCTCTCGGCACCTTGCACAGCTCCGCACGACTAGGAGAAGGCACGCAGCCCTAGGACTAGTTCCCCGAGGAGGGGGTGGGGGGAGCAGAGGGCTCATGTCTGTAGAGAAAATTCTATAGATCCCCAGAATGTCTAGCCAGGTTGTCTGGTGAAGGGCGTTCCCTTCCAAAGGCAGTACGTAAAGACTGGAAGGGGTGATTATTCTCCAAGTCTGCAGACAACAGCACAGGCTGAAAAGGATCACACAGAAGCAGGGAAACATGGTAACACCAAAGAAACAAAACAAAGTTTCAGTATCTGACCCCAAAGAAATCGAGATCTATGAATTTCCTGACAAAGACTTCAAAATAATCACCTTACATAAGCTCATTGAGCTATAAAAGAATGCAGATAGGCAACTAGACAAAACCATAAAAGTAATACGTGATCACAATGTGAAGTTCAACAAAGAGACAGAAATCATAAAAAATAACCAAAACGTAAATTCTGGAGCAAAGAATACAACGACTGCACCAAAAAATTCAGCAGAGAGCTTCAACAGCAGACTTGACCAAGCAGAAGAATCAGGAGACTTGAAGACTGCTTGTTTGAACTGCTCTATTCACTGCAGCAAAAGTAAAAAGGATGAATAAATCCTGCAGGACTTATAGGACACAGTCAAGAAAAACAACAGGTAACGGGGCTTCCAGAAGAAGAGAAAGAAGAAAGCTTATTTAAGGAAATAATGGCTAAATTTTCCCCAAATCAGGGGAAGGAAAATTGCTTCTAGATTTATAGATCCCAAAAGACCCCAAATAGTTTGAGTGTAATAGAGGTCTACACTGAGGCACATTAAAATTAAATTGTCAAATGTTAAAAAGAGAATTTTTAGAACAGCAGAAGCGAAATAACTCATCAAATGCAACGAAACTCCATTAAGATCATCAGCAGAATTTTTAGCAGAAACTTTGAAGGCCAGGAGAGAGTGGGATGATATATTCCAAATCCTGAAAGAAAAAAAATCTGCCAACCAAGTTTACTAGAGCTGGCAAGATTGTCCTGTGAAATGATGAGAGATACACGTTTCCAGACAAACAAAAATTGTGGGAGTTTGTTACCACTAGTCCTGCTGTGCAAGAAGTGCTAAGAGAGTTTGTCAAGACGAAACAAAAGGACTAAGCACAACACAGAAGCGTAACAAAGTATACACTTTACTGGAAGAGGTAAATAGATCAAGAAATACAGAACAGTCAAGACTGTGATGGCAGAGCACTTAGAAGTTTTAACCTAGCTGACAACTGAAAAGACGAAAGTATTAAGAAAAACTATACCTGCAATAATCAATTGATGATTACTTTAAATTTAAATGGATTAAACTCACAAGTTAAAAGAAAATGAGTTACTAAGTGAACCAAACAAGGGCTGCAACTGTACACTGTGTATGAAACTCATCTTAGCTTTAAGAATACCCAAAGTTTGAAAGTCAAGGGACAGAAAAAGATATTCATGCAAATGGTAACCACAAGAGAGCAAGGGTGGCTATACTTTTGGAGAAAAAACAGACCTTAAAAAATGCTACAGGAGATGAAAAGGATAATTGTATAAAAATAAAAGGGTTTATCTAACAGGAAGATATAATGATAATAAATATACGTGCACACATTCCATTCCTGGGTATATATCAAAAAAACTCACTAATTTGAAAAGACACATGCACCCCAATGTTTACAGCAACATTATTTACAATAGCCAAGATATGGAAGCAACCCAAGTGTCCATCAACAGATGAATAGGTTAAGGAGATGTCATATATATATATAATAAAACACTACTCAGCCGTAAAATACACAGGGATTCTGCCACGTGCAGCAGCATGGATGGACCTGGAGGGCATCGTGCTAAGCGACGTAAGTCAGACAGAGACAAGTGCTGTATGATGTCACTTATACATGAAATCTAAAAAACAAAACAAGCCAGTGAATGTAACAAAAAAGAATTAGACTCACGAATAGAGAACCAATGAGTGGTCACCAGTGGGAGGGAGGGGAAATCTGGGGGTAGGAGAGCTGGGGGAACACACTGCTGGTGGTAATACAGGCTCAAGGACGTGGTAAACAACATGGGGAACATAGTCAGAAATGTTTAGTAAATGCAAATGGAAAATATCCTTTAAAATTATATAAAATATTTTAATATAAAAGAAAGCACCCAACACCAGACCTCCCAAATACATAGCACAGACATCTGCAGACCTGACGGGGTAAACAGACAGCCATGCAGTAACAGCAGGAGGCTTGAGCGCTCCACTTCCGATAACGGATGGGGCATCCAGACAGATATCAGTAAGGAAACAGCAGAGTTGAACAGCACCATGAGCCAATGGACCAAGCAGATTACATCAAACATGCAACAGCAGCAGGACGCACTTGCTCAAGGACACGTGGATTCTCCAGGATAAATCACATTACAGACCACAAAAGAGGTCTTAACAAATTGAAGATTGAACTGTTTCCAAATGTCTTTTCTGACTGACAATTTTTTTTTACTTGAAGTAGCATTTTTTTATTTGAAAGGGAAATTCGGATGGATTGAAGATGAGATGTACAAAATGAGGCTGTTTTACTAACCATGTGCATAATCTCGGGGTAGGCACTGCTGTTCTACATGTGAAACCAGAGCCAGAAGACAGAAGGGAGATGCTTAGCTCTTCCTCTGGCAAAACAAAACCAAACAAAAACAGAAAATAAACAAAGGCCAAGAAAGGCAGCTGGAAAGACAAACCACACTGGAAAAAGGATTCCTCACGACTCAAGGTCAGAGAAAGGTTTCACACCCCTGTGGTCCAAAAACCTCTTGAAACCCAGTGTTCTACACAGAAACAGAACACACACAGGCAGTTCCAGTGAGAGGCAGTGCAGGCGGCCAGTGTGTGTTAGAGATGCTCGGCCTCTCAGGTGAGGACACTGGCAGACACACACACTGCAGGACAGCACTGGTCACCAGCACATGGGCAGCTCTTCAGCCTGGTGACAACCAGCTCTGGTGGCAATGTGAGGAGGCAAGGGTCCCAGAGGACCCCCTGGAGGGAAGGCATGAACGGACACTCCTCTCTGGGAGAGCAGGGCACAGGACGCATTCAAGTGCCACAGGTGCATCCCTTCCCCAGCTGCTGGTCCTTGGGGCTGACCCCACCAGCTCCTGCACAGCTCTCAGTGTTTTTTCTTCAGTAACATGAATTCAAAATAATCAATATGTCATTACGGGATCTTTAGAAGTGACCTGCCCTGTGCCCTAACAATCCACACACATAAATACATATACACACACACACACACACATATATATATACACACACACATTTATATACATACAAACACATACATACAGGAAAGAGACAGGCAGACTGAAACACAGAGAGGCAGAGGGAGAGAGAGAAACAGAGAGAGGCAAGACAGACAGAGAGAGAGGCACTGAGAGAGAGAGAGAGAGAATGAACACTGGAGCTGGAATGAATGGAAGTCACGCACATTTTCACAAGTCAGTCTACATGTCAGAACCCGGGCCCAATGTCCATCCACCCTGCAGAGGAGGCTGTGGGGGTCACACAAGGACGTGTGACCAGAAGGCCAACAAGCAGGGAGCCACTGTGGGGCAGCCCACCCCAGAGGCTGAGATGGGGTACTGGGCCTGGATCTGACAGGACAGAATGACCTAGGAGGTTGCATGCCCAAGCAGACGATGTCAGAGTTGTGTTTAATTTCAACCCCCGCAACAGGGAGCTGGGAAGCAGGCGGCAAGGAGAGTGACTTTCCCCAGACCCCAGGGCGGACCCCGGCCTGTATGGGGTGTGCTCTGTGCTCCGCCAGCCCTCTGTGGGGCCCTTCCTTTGCTGAGTCTGTGCGTGAGCTCCCTGTGATGCCAGCCCGTGGGGGTGACAGGTGCAGGAGGCGTTTACAGGTCTAGAGACATGATGGCTTCCCTAGGAAGCACAGACTAGAATGACCCCCATAGTGCCGATGGGGGACTGGGGAGACCCTGGGAGGCAGGTGGCTTGTCCAGGGTGACAGCACTGCTGAGTGGGGGGAGCCGAGTCTGAACCCAGCTGTGTCCTCAGAGCTGCGGCCCTGGCTGCACCCAGGCTTCCCCAGCTGTGGGGTGGGCTGGCTTGGTGTCACTGTGTGTGGACATGGCACGGGGTGGGAGGTGAGCAGTCAGCCGCCCAGAAAGGCCCTTGGGGAGCTCTGTGTAAGGAGGAAGCTTGGGTAAGGGGACCCCAGGAAGTGACCTCACTCCCTGGACAACAGAGCTCAACAGAACTTGGAACCTAGTCACCAGGCACCCCCTTTCTAGAGAAGCCCCCTCCCCAGCTCACTTGGTTGGAGACACTCAGACATGCTCTGTTGTGTCCCAATATCCTGAGGCCATGGTCTCAGGAAAGCCTGCACCGAGGGCCTTTCCAATGCTGCAGATGTTGGGGTCAGGTCTCACCCCAGACACCTTTGGCTGTTTGCCCAGAGGGACCCAAAAGTAACACAGGGAGGCCCAGGGCAGGCCTGCCCAGGCCAGGCCACCACTCGGATCCCACCCGGGTGGCCCTACGTCCCCTTCCTGGATGGTGGAGGTGGGGTGGTCATGAGGGGAGATCTGCCTCAAGCATGAGAAGGCTGAAGAGGGGTCAGAGGCCTGAGGGGCTGCTCATGTCCACAACCTAGGTCAAAGCTGGCTGGCTGGGACATGGAGAGCTGGGGCAGGGCCCTTCTGCCCGAGGTGGAGCCCAAGCCCTCTGGCTGTGTCCCTTCCCTCCTGGGTGACTACCTGGGCAGATCGAGGTCTGAGCCTGATCTGGCAGCAGAGGGTCGAGTGGGCAGAAGCAGCAGTGAAGCTGGCCAGGCAGGGTTCTGAGACCTCCAGGCCGGGCCGGATGCCGGTCACTGTCATTGCAGAGCCCCACGCCGCAGATCAGACAGGAGCTGGTGGTGGATGGGGACACCCACTCCACCCCACCGAGTGAGGGGCTGGAGCACCACACTGCCAAGGGCCAGTGCAGGATCCGAGTGAGTGTGGACACATAGGGGTGCCCAGAACCATGGCCCAGAGATGAACAGGGCAGGCCTCCTGCCCAGACACCACCCAGGCCACTCCCGGGGTCCTGCCCAGGGCTGACAGGCAGCTCAGCACACCTGGCTCCAACCTGGAGCACCATGCCCACCTCCCGGTAAGTCAGCTGGAGGACCTGGAGCCCACTGCAGCAGAACCCGAAGGTGAGAAGGGCGGGGCTGGGTGCATGTGTGTAGGTGAGGGAGGGGCGAGGGCTGGGCCACACAGGGAGTCCCCAGAGGCTGCTGTTGGGAGCAGAGCAAAGACAGGCCTCAGACCACCCATCTGGTGGAGCGCGGTCACAGAACACATCCTGTGGGCAGTTCCTGGGTGGGACTCGTCTGGAAAGTTCTGGGAAGATTTCTGTCCTTGAAAAGGCACATGGAAAGGGAAGCATGTGGGTAAATTTTTCCTCTCTCACAGCTTTAGCACTTCCACTAGACTTAAAGTTCTCTCCACTTCCAACAGATACAGATCCAGAGGAGGTAGGGGCAGGGGAAAATGCCAGAGACCCAAAATAGGAAGATTTTGATCCAGCAGGAGACCCAGAGCGAGATGAGGAAACACCACGCCAGCAAGGAGGGGCTGCGCCTGCTCCTGCAGGAGACCCAGAGCTGGGCCATATTCCACCAGCCCTGCAGGGAGACCCTGTGCCCGCACCTGCACCTCCACCTCTAGGCAACCCAGAGCCAATTCGGGCATCACCATCCCCACAGGCTGAGTTGCCCCTGCAGCCACCAGCACCGTCATCTCTGAATTCTCACCATTATCCCACACCCACACCTGAACTTTACTTCCCTTCCCCTGGCATTATTTTTGTTTGGGTTCTCTGTAATTTCCTCTTTTTCTTTTATGTTATTTATGGTGTCATCTATTTTTTATGTTTTAAGTTTACAATAAAAATTTACTTTTTCCCTTTTAAATTGTGCAATTCAGGAGCAATAAGTGCATTCACAATGCTGTGCGAGCATCACCACTGTCTAGTTTCAGACTACTTCATTCCTCCAAGTAAAACCCTGAATCTAAAGCGCACACTCCCCTTCCTCCCTCCCCGGCCCCCGACAACCCCCCAATCCCCTTTCTCTCTCTGTGTCTTTACCTCTCCTGGACGTTCCCTATCAATGAAATCATACAAAAGGCAGCTATCTGTGTCTGCCCACGTATTTTAAGTGGGGGCTGGTGCATTTGTTCCAATGTCCCTGGGGCTGTGGGCTAATCACCAAGTAACAGTGTAACTGCACAGGACCCTGTGGGGCCTTCTGGGGGCAGACCCCTCTCTCATGCCCTCTGCTGTAGCTCCTCTCTGAAGGACCCAGATGATAGTATCTCATGCTAAAACCCACCATCAAATGGAAGAAATCAACTACTGGACGATCATGGGCACACAGCCCCCAGACCTTCTGGCACCTAAGGCCATGCAGAGAATTGTGCACAGCTGGTCACCCAAGGACGCTCCCCTCTCAGCCCGCCTTTAAAATTGCTCAGCTGGAACCCTTCAGGGAGTTTGGAGTTCTGGGGGCATGAGCCACCAGATCTCCTTGCTCAGCCCAGCAATAAACCTTTCTCTGCTCCAAACGCCGACGTTTCGGTATTTTTTGGCCTCACTGTGCATCAGGCATAAAAACGGGTTCAGTAACAACAGCTTTGATATTTTATGGAACAATCATAAACAGAACCCAGATGTATCCCATGAATCCATCAAGCAGTTGTAACACATTCCCTTGCAACTAATCTGGTTTGACCCAAGTCCCCAACCTGTACACACACACTGAGAATTGTCACAGCCACGCCTACTGGTTAAGAGCGTGCCCTCCACAGCGAGACTGCAGACCTGGGTGCCATCACTTTGGGAAAGGTATTTAAACTGTGCCTGGTTTCCTCACCTGAAAAAGATGGGTGAAAAATAACTCCTTCATAGGGTCCTTGTGTGGACTGAATAAGGAAATCTTGTATAACACCGGGAACCATCTGAGGTGTACACTTAATGTTCCGTACGTGTTGGATATTACTGAAAGTGAAATCTCATTATTCCAGAGGCACAAAGAGAATGAACTTTCTGCTCCGTGTCAGTATGACGTCAGGACAGGCTGATCTTACACATACACTCTGGGTCTATTCTTAGGAAGCTGCCCATGGTTCTTTTCTTCTCTGGCAGGACTAATACTTGAAAAAAGAAAAAAGAGGAGGCCATTTCCCAGGCTTGGGAATTTCCAAGGACATTCTGAGGGTCACACCCTTTCTTAGCCCCTGGCTCTACCTCCTCCAGTCCCTTGCCCGCCCAGGAGAGGACTCTGCTTGGGAAAGGGAGGACAGCCCGGCTCCGGTGGGTGCTCCTTAGCTACTGCCTTCCTACAAGGCCTTCTCTGCTCCAGACAATGGTGGGTGTCCTTCGCTTGCGTCTGACATCTTGTGACCTGCACTGTCCCCTCTGGGGCTCAAAGCCTCAGCTCGTTCGCAGATAACCAAGCGTCTTTGTGAGGAATATTCCCGACCTTGTGCCCTCATTTAGGACATCTCCATCATTGTCCCAACATTCCTTCTCTCAGCACTTTACTCAGGCTGATGCATTCCTGGTGTAGACCAGGTCTTGTAGGGAAAAAAAAAAAGATTCAATTAGCATTTACGGAACAACTGTTCTGTCCTAGGTCCTGGCTTTACAATTATTGCCATATTTTATCCTCTTAACCAACTTGTAAGTTAGGATTGGAATCTCCATTTTGCAGAGGAAGACATAGTGTGTTAGTAAGTTGAAATAATTTTTACTTTCTGAGAAAAATACCATGCGATGTCCACATAGGAATCTATAAAAAGGTCACAAATGAACTTACTAACAAAACAGAAATAGACTCACAGACATAGAGAACAAGCTTATGGTTACCACGGGGTACAGGGGGTGGGAAGGGATAAACTGGGAATTCAAAATTTGCAACTCTTGATTGGAGTGATAGAAACGTTAGCTACCTTGATTGTGGTAGTAGTTTCATGGGCATATACATCTATCAAAATTCATCAAATTGTACATAGAAAATATGTGTAGTTTACTGTACAGGAATTGTACTATAATAAAGGTGTTAAATATTGTTTTTACTTTATGTAACATACCTGGGATCAGATGGACCAGGTTGTAGAGAAGCTGTTTTTGTGTTTTGTTTTGTTTTTATAATCAGCTTTATTGATGTATAACTTAGACATTTAACTTTTGGTTATCCTATATATAAAAATGACATCTTACTGTAGTTTGGATTTGCATTTCTTAAAATACAGGTGTGACTGACCGCCTCTAAAATGGTCAATGGCTTTATTTATTTTCCTATTCTCTGCCAAGATGATTCCTAAGGGATCAGGGGAGATAGCATTTTATGAGTCATCAGCATATACATAAATGATATTTGGGGGGATATTGGGGGGTGGTAGGTTTATTTGTTTTGTAATGGAAGCACTGAGGATTGAACCCAGGACCTCACGCGTGCTAAGCACATGCTCTACCACTGAGCTCTACCCACCCCCTTATAAATGGTAATTAAAGTCATGAAAGTGAATGGAGATTCTCTGAGGGAGTGAGTGTACTGAGGCAGCCCTGGGGCCCTCTAACACCAGAAAGTCAGGGAGATGAGGCATCAGCAAAGGAGACTATGAAGAGTAGTCAGGAGCAAAAAAAGAAAATTAAGGAAGTGTGGTGTCCTGAAAGCGAAGGAACAAAGCATATGTACAAGAAAGGGGCCAGCTAGATGGGAAGATGCTGACAGGACAAGAAGGCGAGCCCAGGGAATGGCTACTGGATTTAGCAAGCGAAGGCCCCCGGCGACTTGCCAGAGGAGTTTCAGCACAGCGCTGTGAGTGAGAGGAGTGGGTCCAACGGTGGGAGGGCGCTGCTGATGCAGAGAGAGGAGGGAAGAACTGCTGAAAAGATGTCCCTAAGTAGGAGCGGGGCATCTAGCAAACAGCTGAAGGCTCAGCCACACAGGCAGCAGGGGCGGCTCACGTAAGGCCGTCCGGCAGGGGAGGGGACAGCTGGTGACAGCTGGGCAGGTGGAGTGGGGCCTGCGAGACTCTCTCCAGGTGGTTTCTGTTTTGTCCTGTCAGCTAAGCAATGGCCCATCCTGGGAAAACCTTGAGCCCACGGGGCAAACCTCTGCCAGGACAGCTAGTGCCTGCCGAGGCCGCACGGCCCCGACTTCCAGCCCTGGCGTGTCTGCCTGCCCCTCTGTGGAAGACAAGCTCCTGACAGGGGTTTGCCTCAGCAGAACTGACCACCCTGGAAATGGAAATGACTCGTCTCTGCCCACGTCTCCTCCTTCTCGGAGTCATAAATCCCACTCCCCTGCTGGTGTCAGCCAACGTCTCCACCTTCCTGGAGCCGTAAGGCCACTATCCTCCCATGTACCAGAGCGCCTCATCTCGTTTACAGCCAGCCAGAAGGCTGTTCCCCCCGCCCTTTGCGTCCCCAGCCCCTTCGCTGATAAAAGGTCCTGCACGTTCACACTCGATGGGCATGCAGGAACCTATGCGGCCCGCTGTTGCCTACAGCAGCTCAACTATTAACCTTTTCCTTTGTTCTTAAACTTCTTGCTCTTGGTAAATTCTTTTTACCACCTGTGGCACTGGCCCCTCCGTGTGTCCCCCAGCACTCTCTTCTGAAGTCATGCAGTTGCGATGAACTTGTACATGAGGTGGGTGGGAAGGGTCTGAAAAAGACTTTCCCTAGGGCAGGGCGGAAAAGGCAGGGTGCATGCAGGGTGGAAGCAGCTGCACAGCAGCGGTGCCGTTCTGCAGAATGTGGGACAAGCAAGTGCTGTAGTTTAGTTTTCACTTGTGTGCCTTCATCAAGTCTCACAATTATTAATCTTTTATTTTGACCTTGCTTCCTGCAAGTGTGAAAACATCCTCTAGTGTCAACTCCGTCAAGCTGACCGCTTAATAACCTGAGGCCCATCTATAAGCTTGTGCATCTCACTGCCTTAAAGTGCACGGGAAAATTCACTGGTTCACAAATGTTAACTGCAACGTCCGAAAACCTGGAGACATCTCACTAGAAGAAACAACGGTCATCGGCACACTGTATCTGGCCGTCACCCCCCTGCAAGCAGCAGAGGTGGACTAGAGTACTTGTCACGCAGGGAACCCTGTCAAACACCCCAACCCCTCAAACCAGGACTGATTACACACGCAATTGCTGTGGATCCTGACTTTGGATTTGCGCCCAGGTCAATAAACTCTATGTGCACATCAAAAAAAGAGAAAGGAGGAAAATCGCTCCAATCCTATGAACTTCATGTGTCCATAAACAGTTTTATGCAATACTCATTCTGACAATTCAGGCAATTAAAAAAGTAACTCCAACCAATGCGCTCAGACTTTCGTCTAACTGCTAATCTAAACGACCAATATTGATAGACGAGCTCTGCACGTCAACAGGGTAACCAGAGAGTCCTGCTTCTGAGGAATGGACATTCGCCTATTTCCCACAGCAGCAAAGAGGTCGACTGTGATTCTGCCCCAAAACGCGGACACTGCAGTCCGCGCGGCCGGAGGCGGCCTGGTACCGCAGACACAGCTGATCCAGACCCGCCGGACGTCAGCAGCCCGGCAGTCGGCGTGCGCCGCAGGGCCGGGCAGACCTTTTCCACCAAGTTCCAGACAGCCGCTGCTTTCGGCCCTGCAGGCCCCGTGGCCTCAGTGCCGACTCTGTCACTGTGGGGCAAAGGCAGCAAGACAATCTGTCAATGAAGTGGGCCCGGGCCCCTGCAAAACTACCCGTGGACCTAAGACCTGGATCTCATTTAGTTTCCACGTGTCACGAATACGCTCCCTTTGATTTTTTCCATTACTTTAAAAGAAGTAAAAAGCCACTCAGCTCACTGACCCAACAAAACCAGGGAGCAGGCCAGGTTCGGCCTGTGCCCTCCTACACCGGGCGGGCAACCCCTGGTCCCTGGGGACGGCCGCAGCGCCACACGTCAGGGGTCGCTGGCACAGACGGTGCGGACAGGACACAAGGCCCGGCCCAGGAACCAGATTCCGCCAACGGCAGAAGGCACAGGGTCACCGGCCTCTCCAGGTGCCTCGGCCTCTGGCTGCAACCGAGTCCCCCGGGAACCGAGGCTTCAGGAAGGGCCGCCGAGGCGGACACACGTTGGTCTTCAGGCGCCGCCGCCAAACGAGGGCCTCCAGACCCGGGCTGCCCGCCTCCGGCGCCGACGCGGCTCCACACCCCGGCCGCGCGAGCTCGGCGGGCCGGGCCGCACGTTCCGAGCTCGGAACGCAACCCTCCCACGGAGGCGCGGCCTCGGGCGGACGCTCCCGCGCCGCCGGCCGCTCCGCGGGCGAGGACACCCCCACCGGGCCGGGAGGCCGCTTCTTCCGTCTCCTCCCGGGCGTCCCGGGCCCAGGAACTCGCTCTCCAGCAGCCTGGCGCCCTCCTCCCCCACGGAGGGCACAAGGAGGAAAGAGACGAGCGGGGACAGGCGCGAAGGCAGAGACCGCACTTCCGAGCACCGGCCGCACACGAGCGGCTGAGAAAACCGCTTGCACCGCGACGACGGGACGCCCCCGCGCGCCCGGAGACCGCGATGCCGGAGTCTCGCGGGAACTCGCGGCTCGCCGGCGCTCAGGTAGGGAGACGTCTCGCGGGAGTTCCCCGAAACAGCGCGGAAGGGTCGAGCGGCCTCGAGGCTCCGCCCGCGTCTCCCACGCCGGTGGGCCCGCATCGCGCCTGCGCGGGCGGCGGCCGGCGGCATGGGGCTGAGCCGGGTGCGGGCGGTCTTCTTCGACCTGGACAACACGCTCATCGACACGGCCGGGGCGAGTCGGAAGGGCATGTTGGAGGTAACGTCCCGGCTCCCGCGCCCCCTCCGGCGTACCAGGCGCCCTCGACCCCTCAGGCCCCGGCCCACTGCCCTGTTGGCTTGCTTGGCGCCGGGGCTCCTGGTTCCCGAAGGCCCTTGGTCCCGGAGGCCCTGGTTCCCCCCGGGGTGGGGGCTCTCGTCCCGGAGGCCCTGGCTCCCCCCGGGGTGGGGGCTCCCGTCCCGGAGGCCCTGGCTCCCCCCGGGGTGGGGGCTCCCGTCCCGGAGGCCCTGGTTCCCCCCGCGCGGGCGGAGCGGGGGCGGGGGCTGACGGCGCGCCCGGCGCTCGGGCGGCCGGAAGGATGTCGCTGAGCTGCCACGAGGGCAGAGTCGCCCCCGCGCACGGAGGGCGGCCGCTCCGCGAGGCCTGGCGTTCTGCCGGGACTGACCGTGGGAGGGTGGTCTTCGCTGGACCCGGGAGGCAGGCCTTTCTTCTGGTGACTCGAGTTTCCTCCGCGGGAAGCCCCCCGCTGTCCCTGCCGGGGGCGTGGCCCTCTGGAGGTTGCTGAGGGGACGCTCAGCTCCGGTCCGAGCTTCGCGGGGCTTGCTCAGCAGCGGCCTCTCCTCTGCGCCCACTGGTGCTCTTTCAGACCTCCTGTGCTCTTCGAGCCGCTAAGCCAGCCCTGCTTTCTTTCCTCTGCCTTCAGCTTCAAGGAGAAAACTGAGGGTTATCAGATCGGAAAAACCCACTCTCAGCAACTAATCCTTCCAACCCTGAGGTTTTTATCTCCCTAACCCTCAGCGTCTTCACCCTTCCTTGGTGCATTCCGCCCCTGCTGCGCGTTCAGACCTGTCCAATACTTTAAAAAGAACGCCCCCCTTGGCCCCTTCTGCTACAAGATTTTACCTCTCTTGACAGCCATGTGTTTGAAGACAAATCTGTACCCATTATCTCCATGTTTCTACTTCCTGCTTATTCACAAATCCTTTACAATGTATCTTTTGTTTTTGCCTCTGGAACGAAGTAGACTCACCGTCCTTAGGCACTTACCAAATTGCCAGAATCACTGGACGTTAGTCTGTCTGACTGGCTTCACTGAAGCATTAAACACTGTTGACCATCCCTTCCATCCCCATGCCTTTGGTGCTGACCCCAGGGGCGTCACCCTGTGCTGTCTTGCCTCCAGTATCTCTAACTGCAGACAGTACACGTTTACCTACATGTACTTGGCAGGCCGCATCCAGTGTTTTGTGATTAAATGCTTGTTTTAGTCGAATTCTTGATATAGACCAAGAGTTTAGGCATTAAAATCAGACGTTTTAGTTTGAATCACAGCTCTCATTACCTAGCTCAAAGCACCTGAACAAGTTAACCATCAAAGTCTCAAATCTTCATTATAAAATTTGAATTGTGATATTAGTCCTCAGTAACCCTGTCAACTAGGTTTAATATAATGTGTGGGAAGTACATAGTATCCAGTGTTTCAGATTTGTGCTGCCATCCGCCTTGTCACCCAGTCTGCCCCTAACCCTGACCTTGTCTTAGTTAAAACTGGGCGTGTCTGTCATTGAGACTGTTGCTGCCTTGATTCCAGGCTTATCACATCCAGTTTTTCCTCTACATTCCTACCACAGTGAAATTTCCAAAACAAAAATCAGATGGTATTCCTCCCTGGTCTTTACACCCTCCCTTATACCAGCTCTGTATTTTGTTCAGATATCTTTTAATGCACTTGTCAAAGGATGTTGCAGTTATTTTTTGCAACTGAGATGCCTACAACTAAATAGTGAGGGAAAAACTCTTAAGAGGGAAAAATTGTCTTATTCATCATGTTTGAAACATGGTAAATGTTGAATGAATGCTGGGTGGATGGTTCTCCATTTCTCCAGACTTGGTTCTGTTACCATTTCCTTTATGAATATCCTATGAAATGTGCAGAATTAACTATACGAGGATCACTTTATCACATAAGAACACAACACCCATAAATGTTGGCCTGTTCAAAAGTAACATGTCAGCTTTCCTAAATCTGAATGATTTATGAAGCAGGAAGGGGGAAAGGTCCAGCCATTGCCTGCGGCTTGGGGAGGAGTCATACAGATTGTTTATATCCGTTCTAACTTTTTAAAAAATTTTTATTTTATTGGGTTATAGTTGGTTTACAATGTGTCAAATTCCAGTGTAGGGCACAATTTTTCAGTCATACATGAACATACACATATACATTGTTGCATTCTTTTTCACTGTGAGCTACGACATCTTGTATATATTTCCCTGTGCTGTACAGTATAATCTTGTTTATCTATTCTATATATACCTGTCAGTATCTACAAATTTCAAACTCCCAGTCTGTCCCTTCCCACCTCCCTCCCCCCGGCAACCAGAAGTTTGTATTCTATGTCTATGAGTCTATTCCTGTTTTGTATTTATGTTCATTACTTTTTCTTTTCTTTTCTTTTTTTTTTTTGTTTTTTTAGATTCCACATATGAGAAATCTCATATAGTATTTTTCTTTCTCTTTTGGCTTACTTCACGTAGAATGACATTCTCCAGGGACATCCATGTTGCTGCAAATGATGTTATGTTGTCGTTTTTATGGCTGAGTAGTATTCCATTATGTAAATATACCACAACTTCTTTATCCAGTCAGCTGTTGAGGGACATTTAGTTCATTTCCATGTCTTGGCTATTGTAAATAGTGCTGCTATGATCATTGGGGCACAGGTGTCTTTTTGAATTAAGGTTCCTCTGGATATATGCCCAGGAGTGGGATTGCTGGATCAAATGATAAGTCTATTTTTAGTCTTTTGAGGAATCTCTGTACTGTTTTCCACCAACAGTGTAGGAAGGTTCTCTTTTCTCCACACCCTCTCCAGCATTTGTCATTTGTGGACTTTTGAATGATGGCCATTCTGACTGGTGTGAGGTGATACCTCATTGTAGTTTTCATTTGCTTTTCTCTGATAGTTAGCAACATTGAACATTTTTCATGTGCCCGTTGGCCGTTTGTATGTCTTCATTGGAGAATTGCTTGTTTATGTCTTCTGCCCATTTTTGGATTGGGTTGTTTGTTTTTTTTTCTAATTAAGTCATATGAGCTGTTTATATATTTTGGAGATCAAGCCCTTGTCAGTCTCATCTTTTGCAAATATTTTCTTCTATTCCATAGGTAGTTGTTTTGCTTATGGTTTCCTTTGCTGTGCAAAAGCTTGTAAGTTTAATTAGGTCCCATTTGTTTATTTTTGCTCCTATTTCTATTGCTTGAGTAGACTACCCTAGGACAGCATTGCTGAGATGTATGTGAGATAATGTTTTGTCTATGTTTTCTTCTAGGAGGTTTATTGTGTCTTGTCTTATGGTTAAGTCTTTAAGCCATTTTGAGTTTATTTTTGTGTATGGTGTGAGGGAGTATTCTAACTTCATTGATTTACATGCAGCTGTCCAATTTTCCCAACACTGTTTGCTGAAGAGACTGTCTTTATTCCATTGTATTATGTTCTTGCCTCCTTTGTCAAAGATTAATTGACCAGAAATTTGTGGGTTTGTTTCTGGGCTCTATTCTGTTCCACTGATCCATGTGCCTGTTTTTGTACCAATACCATGGATGACTGTAGCTCTGTAGTATTGTCTGAAGTCTAGGGGGGGTTATTCCTCCAGCTTCATTCTTTTTTCTTCAGTAATGCTTTGGCAGTTCTAACTTTTTTTTTTTTTTTTGATCATCTGGGAAAGTTATTTCTTTCTACCCTCTTCAGGTCTGTCTTTCAATGTCACTATTCAAGAGGAAGCCTTCTATAGAAAATTAGGAAGCCTTTTACAGAAAAGCAAAAAAGATTTCTGTGTTTTTGAGTTTACTATCTAGTGGGGATGACAGTGAACATAATAAACGTGCTTATATTTATAAGTGTATTAGAAAAAATGGAGGGGAGAAAATTAAAATTTTAAAATAGGTTGGTCAGATCAGGCCTCACTGAGTAGATGATTTTTAAATAAAGACTTGAACTAAAAATAACAAACGTCACTTGAATTGTTAGTCTGTATGCAGCCGTCATGCTTTGTGAGCATGTCTTTTTAAATTAGTGTCATTTGGAATTCAGCCACTTCATATGATAATCATATGCTATAAAATGTTACATGGTTCCCACACTAGCCCTCAAAAAGTCTTCTTAAATCACAGCTAAGCATTAGTACTGATAGGATTAACTTTAATTCTGGGTCCAGAGAGCCAGAGGTAGAAGAGTTTCCTTTTTTTGTGTTTCTACCCTTAAGTAGAGTTTTGAAGTAGAAAATGTCATCATACCTCTAACTTCGAGATCTTTTTCCTCCAGCCCCAGTTCAGATACAACCCCGTTCTCCCAGTGCAGACGTTGGGGAGTTCTCACTGTCATGTATATACTCTTGCACCTTAGGCTTTAGTTCTGTTTGAACTAATAGTAATATGTGAATGACTGATACACAATGCTCCCCCCACCAAAGATGTCACTGATACTAAAATGCTGCTTGTTATTCTAAAAGAATATGTAACTAGTCGCTGTGTGACAAAACGGCAAAGTTGGGAAACAGGTTTGAAACTTGGGGGGGGCAATATGCCATGCCTATACAAAGAGTCTCCCCTTTGAGGTGAGCCAGTCTGCTCTTTCAGAGCCCCAAGAATGTGCTTAACGAATCACCAGTTGCGGTGTACAGGCAGTGGGATCTCTGTTGGGAGTCTCATTTACTAACTAACTGAGCCAGGCCCTGTTTCAGCAAGAGTCCTGTGGAGTCCTAGAGGCCTGTGTCCTTTTATTGTGTGGCAGTAGTGTTGCTAAGGACTTTAGAGTGACCTGCAGTCATACCTCAAGAGTAGTTCAGTTGACATTGCTAGAAAAGACGGTGACATCACTATGAAGATGGAATAAGCTGAATTTGTTCATTGAAATTTAACTTTAAAAAGCAACAAGTGTCAGTGTTTTACCTTTGTCTAGAACTCCTAGGGCTGATACATTTTTCTCGGACCAGCAGGACCTTTTTTAACTCTTACATTTGCCGAGCAGCACACATAGCCTGAGAACTGTTCCTTTTACCTGTGACGTGCTTCTCATACTCTGAAGGAAGAATGTGTCTGTTCAGCTGTTCCTCTGTTCAGGAGGTGAATAGAGTGTCTGCCGTGACTAGCAGCTCATTTATTCCCTGTAGAGTTTAGGGCAACACAGTTGAACTTATTTCACTGCTTTCCTTCAGCAACAGACAATTTTTAGTCCCAGTTAAGTGTACTGCACTCATCTGCAAAGATCCAAAATCTGCTTGGCATGGTTGCCTTTCTCCAGATGTCCCCAAGACAGGGACTTCAAGTGCAGGTAGTTCCCGGAGGGTAGGATCCCAGGAAGGGGAGTGACGGAGTAAGACTGGGAAGGGAGGGAATCTCAGACAGGTTGTATTAATGAGCAGGGAACGGTATGAACAGTGGGGGACGCTGGGAGTCAGCACGCAGACATGCTTTGTGCTTTGCGTGACCCTCCCAAGAGGCATGTCCATTTCATTTTCTTTTTTTTCGAAATTTGATCCTGAAAGCTTGGAAGAAGTATTTTTTTAACATGTTTATTGTGGTATCATTCCTGTACAATAGACTACACATATTTAAAATGTACAATTTGGTGAATTTTGGTAGATGCGGTGTACACCCGCAAAACCACCACCACAATCAAGATAGCTAACATTTCCATCACTCCCCAAGAGATGCAATTTTCAAACTCCCAGTTTATCCCTTCCCACTCCCTTTACCCCTGGTAACCATAAGTTTGTTCTCTGTGACTGGAGGTACACCAGTTTCTGCCTCTAACTGGTTGAGGCCTGCTTCTAGGGCTATACTCTGGCTCCAGCCTATATGCATGGGTGCCCCTTGGCCAGATGAAGTTCTCAGGCAGAGAAGCCCAAGTCCATGCGGTATGAAGCCATGGGCACGTGTAGGGTAGCGCGTGCCAGGGAATCGGGGCAGCATCCGCTGCAGCCTCTCCAGCCTCACCTCTTAGCGTCTCCTTCACATGCCTTCCATTGTGCCTGAACTCAGCTGCCTTTCCCAGTTCACAAAATTCCAGGTTCTGTCGTTGTGCTGTTGTTATGTCTGGAATGATTCAAACCTCCTCCCATCTCCACCTTCAAGGCTCGGTAACTCCTTGGTTTAAAGGTGCCTTCTCTGCCTTCCATGCCCGACGACCCTAGGATTGCTCCTTATTTCCGCAGTTTTTCGTGTGCCTGTCAAGGCACTCAGCCCAGCATTTGCGGTGGTGATTTTCCCCACCAGATGGGGTCATGATGTCCAGTCTCCAGTGCCTGGTCCAGTAGTGCAAAGGCAAGCGTACGGCCTTGGAGGTAGGCAAGTATGTGGTTAAACCTCAGCTGGGGCCAGTTATTAACAGTCCTGACCTTCCAGTCCCTCATCTCAAAAAGGGATCTCCCTTGCAGAGTGTAGACAAGATCAGAAACAATGTATTTGAGCCTTGGGCATCCTGCTGCCAAGTTAGGGTCTTGGTAAATGCTAGGAGACAGGCCAAGGGGATAAGAACCTGCTAACAAACAACCAGGAAGGAGCTGTGCGAGCACAAAAGGGGCTGTGATAAGGGGTCCAGAGCCCGTGTGGCCAAGAGAGGGACTCAGAACTACTTGAGGTTTTTTACTCTCGAAAGCTAAGTTTGGGAGAAGCACTGGCATTAAACTGCTGAAATCACTGAACATGCTTGATTCCATTAGAGGTACACACACATGTTTTTACAAGTATAGCGTTGGGTCCCCTTTTGTATGGTGTTAACTTAGGCCTCCAAAACATAAGGAGAGGAAAGGTTAGGTGAACTAGTGGTATTTCTGGGAAGCGTCTAAGTATTAGTTGTTAAACATTTTAAAAGGGGAAAGGGTGTAGCTCAGTGGTAGAGTGTGTGCTTAGTACGCACAAGGTCGTGGGTTCAATCGTCAGTACCTGCATTAAAAAATAAATTTAAAAAAGCTACTTACCTCCTCCCAAAATAAATTTTAAAAATAAATAAAAAGAGGAGAAGGGTGGAACCTTTAGAAAAAAAAAAGGAAGTTTGAATGTTTTACTAAATATAAGTCGTTTTATTTTTATATGTTCATGACCAGAATGAAAGACAGTAGACTTAAGACAAAGACTAGAGAGGCTGAGAGATCTTCACTCTGGTAGTCTTTAAAAATAAGACCAGTTTAGGGGGAGGATGTCGCTCCTTGGTAGAGCGAGCTTAGCAGGCACGAGATCCTGGGTTCAAACCCCAATGCCTCCATTAATAAATACATACGTACCTACATACATACACAAACCTAATTACCTTCCCCCCAAAAAACAAACAAACAAAGAATTGGGGGAAAATTAAGACGAATTCCCACCAGAAATGGTATGGTAATAGAGCTTCTTTAAGACAGAGGAGTGGAGTTAAAATCTGTCTCTGCTCTGGGTTTGTAGCCTCACAGCTTCTCAGGGCATGAGTGTTAAAACATGGAGTATGCTGATGGAGTTATTTTCCCTTATTTAGGTGATAAAGCTCTTACAATCAAAATACCAGTACAAAGAAGAGGCCGAAATCATCTGTGACAAAGTTCAGGTTAAACTCAGCAAGGAGTGTTTCCATCCTTCCAATACTTGCATTACTGACCTAAGGACTTCACACTGGGAGGAAGCGATCCAGGAAACAAAAGGTGGTGCAGCCAATAGGAAATTGGCCGAAGAATGTTATTTCCTGTGGAAATCTACACGTTTACAGCATATGACACTAGCGGAAGATGTCAAAGCCATGCTCACTGAACTTCGGAAGGAAGTCCGCCTGCTTTTATTAACAAATGGAGAAAGACAGACACAGAGGGAGAAGATCGAGGCTTGTGCCTGTCAGTCCTATTTCGATGCTATTGTTGTAGGTGGAGAACAGGAAGAGGAGAAACCAGCCCCTTCCATATTTTATTACTCGTGTGATCTTCTGGGAGTCCAGCCTGGGGACTGCGTGATGGTTGGGGACACCCTAGAAACCGATATTCAAGGAGGCCTCAATGCCGGGCTGAAAGCAACGGTCTGGATAAACAGAAATGGAACAGTGCCATTGAAGTCATCCCCCATGCCGCATTATATAGTTTCTTCTGTGCTGGAATTACCTGCTCTCTTACAGAGTATAGACTGCAGAGTCAGTGTGTCAGCTTAGAGCACAGAAAGGGGCGTGCTTAGGAATTTTAGGGTCAAATTACAGAGCTTCACCTAAGAAAAGTTAAGGCATTCTATATACTATGACCCAGTTCTGGAATAATTATACTTGTCATTTAATGGCCAGCCAACCATTGACTGGTATTTATACCTGAAAATTCAGAGTGCATTAATACAAGTTACTTTTAGTGGTGTCATCCAAAAAACTTGAGGAAGTCTATTTGTTAATCTGTGGCTTGAGATTTTTTAAAAAATTATTTTATTAATCTCTTAGCATCTTGGATCCAGGAAGATACCAGGGAGGATAACTTATACATGGACACACAAATACAGATTTTATGTTTTGGCTTGAAAATGTATTTTTTTAAAAAATAGGTATTCTAAAACATATATGATAGAGATTTATTAGAGCAGTTGGATCTGGTTAATATGAAATAAATACCAAGTCACATGCAAATCCAGACATTTCATAGTGAAATGATTTTCATATTTTCTGTTTTTATAACATGCACCATATTTTTCCCTACTCTGAATGTATACCCCTCCTATGAATCTAATTTTTCTGCATTTCCTTTGCAGGGGGGTAATTTCCTATGCTGTAGACATGACCAACAAATTCCTCCGGTAAAAAAGCTGTTAAAATCAGCAGCATGGTGCTCCTTTTCCATGATACTTTCACGTCTTTCCTGAGTGAGCTTTGAGGTTCCTGTTAGTCTTTGCCTCTCATGGAACTACTGTTGCTGTCTCTCCCAGGCACGCAGTGGGATTGAGGGACTGGCCTGCTTTGCTAAGGATGAGAGCCAGCACTTGGCACCAGAAGTCTTTTCCCTTCTGTGGCTACATCGGAGGGGAATTGTTTGGTGCTGCTAATCCTGCTGCCCTACCCGTCGTCTGCTAACTGAAGAGCTCAACCACGTGATGAGAACTAGTAGAAAACTAGGTTTTGCTGCGAACCAGTTCCAGGGTGCCATTTTAACACCTCCTGGGCTTTGTTTGGTGTTAACATCCGCCTTCAATCTCCTGTTTTTCAAATTTGGGGAAATACATCATTGTTTCACAAATTCATCCAATTCAGGGTTTGCTTTGAGCCTACTAATTAATGACTCCATAGTGAGGCATCTTGCAACTAGAAAATTTTCTCAAGACCATTAGGCTAGCAAGTCTCATGATTTTACCAGCCAAACTTGGAGTAAAACTGTTAATTAAGGAAAAAAATTATGTGGGTTTTTTTTTTTTTTTTTTTTTTACTTTTGTGTAAGGAACTACCAGTGTAAAATGTTAGATTGCTAGGATACATACAGCCGTGGCTCCTTCAAGCATCCTGCCAAGAGCAGGATTCTCTGCCACTGGTGCTTACGCCTGTTGACTTCTCACTCTTCCTTTTTTAAAATGTGACTGTGCCCTTGCCTGTCCAGGGTGCTGTCACTCTGAAGCTGGATGTTTGTGAACAGGGAGTGGTTCCCATGTAGCTCTTCCTGGCGCGGTGCCTATGTGACCTCAGTTCTACCTTAGCTGGTTTAAAATTGTTAGGTAGGAGGATCGTGACAGAAGAATAGTTGTGTGCGTGATTTCTGTGGTGGATCGGAGTGTGATGCGGAGGACGCCTGCCACAGGACAAGTGTAAGCACGGCGCATCCTTAATGCTGACTGAGGAGGATCACCGGGATCACTGATCCAAGGTCACAGCTGTGGGCCGCGTTCAGAGCACCCAGGATGTCGAGCTGCCGTTCTTCCGCAGAAGTGAGCTGGGGGGAATGATATAACTGAGTTTCCTCGTCTTCAGTTTGTATTCTAGACAATGTGGTAATGCAGTATTACATTCCATTTGCACCCTTCCTTAGGGAAGAACTTTGTGATTTTCTGCCTTCTGAGTGGAATGTTACAGAAGATATTAAGAAATCTTGGAATGACCTATTATTTTCTTAATGATGTTTTTGTTTTAGAGTAATATTTCTTAAGATTAAAAAAGTGATTTAACAATGATGTTTTGTCTGTTTTTTATCTGTAGATTCCTCATAGTGGTATACTCAGAAAGCCATAAATTCTCAGTTGTCCACAGGCTCCCCCAAACACTGTACAGAGGAAGGCCTAGAGTGCACTGTACCTGGAATACTGATGGAGGTGGACGGTTTCTGATCTCATACATGTATGTACCATCTAAGATGCACAAGCATCTTAGATACAGTGGTGCCCAGGACCCAGTGGGTGTAAGTATTGTAGGAAAGACAGTTTCTTCAGGTACAGGGGTATTTGGTTTAGCTATACTCTCCCCGCCCAGGGGCAGGGATTTTTTTTTGCCAACTCCCTATGCTCATTGTCACTGCTCTGTTCTCAGCCTCTAGGACAATGCCTGGCATTAGTAGGTGCTCAGTAAATATTTATTGATTGAATACATGATGGAAGGCAATAACCTAAAGTGTCTCAACTGCGAATTGGGGTATGGCCTGACCAACCTCCCGGGGTTGTTACCGGAGGAAGATGCCAGGCCAAGACCTGTGAAGGGAGCATCACTCACACAGATCAGCGAGGTCAGCCCCAGGGTTCACTCCCTGGGGCTCTAAACTTTTCCCGAGACCCACCCCGGTCTGCGGGGACCCTGTCGGCTCTCGAGTAGCCACCCCGCACTCTTCCCACGCGGCCCCACCGGCCCCGTGCGCCCCACGGGCCCCAGGTCCCCGCCCGGCCCCGCCCATTCCGCCCCGGCCACGCCCCGACTCCCGCACGGTGGCCCCGGGTACGGCCCACCTACGCCGATTCCGCTCCGGCCCCGCCCCTGCCTTGGCCCTGCGGCCTCTGGCCCCGCCCGCCAGCCCCACCCACCACCCGGCCCCGCCCCGCAGCCCGCGCCCCAAGCAGCGCGGCGCCTGCGGACCGGGAGGAGCGCGGCGCCAGGGCCTCCAGACACAAAGAGCGGCGGCGGGACGCGGCCGGGAGGCGAGCGCCCGCCCGGCGATCTCGTCCTGTCCGCGTGCGGGCGGAACCGGAGGCGCCCCGGCCCCCAGGTGAGCGGGCGCCGAGGGTGGGCTAGTGCGGACCTGGTGCCAGGGCCCCGCGCCTCGCTCCGCCTCGGGTCTGGGGCCCGCACCCCCGAGACCCTGGGGGGCGGGGTGGGCGCGGCGGGGCCGGCGCTCCGGAGCCTCGGCTCAGCGGCCGGCGGGCGGGCGCGGGGCGCGGCCGGGCGGGCTCTGCGAGCGGCCGCTGGCGTCGTTCCTGCAGGGGACGCGCTCTGAAGGAGATTCCCACGGCGCAGGAGCTCCGGGACCTGCCGGCGTCCGTTCGCTGCGTTACGAGTTCGCTCTTGGGAAACCCGTTAGGAGCGGGGACCCGCGCTCCGAGACGGAAGGCGCGTTGCCGGCTTTGCCTGCTGTGAATAGTTTTGCAGAAGGTCCCTTCCTCCCGCCGGTGCCTCAGTCGCCGGTCCCACAAGCCCTGCCCTGGGGTTAGTGCTGGTTCCTGGGAGCGCCGCTCGCAGGATGGAAGTGAAGAAGGTCGCTCGGCTCCCTCTGCTCCCGGAGCCGTAGGCCAAGCTGTGAACAGGAGGGGGTCCGGGCGAGAGCTGCGGAGCTGGAGGGCCTGGAGGGGCGAGTGGTGCCCACGGCCCCACTGTGGGCCCTGTGGACCCGCGGCCCTGCGCTGGCACTGTCCACAGGGCGGGGCGGCTGCGAGCGACGGGGAGCTGCTCCTCAGAGGCCGCTGTGGAGACTTCCAGGTTTTCCTCATTGGACTTAAAATGCTTTTTAAAGCAGAAAATTTAAAAAGAAATAATGATGCGGGAAGGGTATAGCTCAGTGGTAGAGCACGTGCTCGGAGTCCTGGGTTCAATCCCCACTACCTCCCTTAAATACATAAATGAATAAATCTAGTTGCCTTCCCCCCCAAAATAATAAAAACTAAAAAATAATGATAGATAAAACTGCCTGTTAAACAGAAGACTGAGTCAACAGCCTCTCGGTTTTATGAACCATGTGAAAGACTTAAGTGTATATTAAAAAAAAAAAGCGAAGACAGGATAGTGGGTACCACCATGCTGTGCTGTCCCTTTTCTGTGGTTTACACGTCATCTGAGGTGGTTTAAACTATTACAAATCAAACTGGTCTATACTGGCGAATAACAGTGGGCCGTGTGTTTACCTGTAGCTCAGATTCGGTAGAAACTAGAGCACAGTCGTTTTTTGCAGAATGGTGAAATAGCAAGCCTTCTCCGAAGAACCTGAGCTTTAGATTCATTTAACATCATCCAACTACAAAGAGAACGTTTTATAGGCAGAAAGTTCTGGTTTTAACTTTTTTTCAGTTGAGGAGTTTGTGTAAACCTTGGTGGAAAACTTTTTCTCCAGCTCATATTTATTCCAGACACTGTGCTTTGCAGGGCTACTCGCAGGTGGGTGAGCTGACGTCATTGCTGGCAGCTGATGGCATGCTGTAACTGTGTCGCTGTGTCTTCTGTTCTGTGTCCTTGGTCCTTATGAACATTTGATGGTGCAAAATAGAGTAACAGAACAGTTGCACGTGTACTGTGTGTCTTCAGGGCTCAGATCCTGCCCTTCTCTGGTGTGTGGCTTTCGGTGCGGGTTAGTGGATGGTTCTGTATTTTGTTTTGGAAGATGGCACATGTGGTGTATGGGACTGGGACTGGGACATGGGAGAGAGCCCTTGGACGCGTACTTTGGATCTTGCCATGAACAGATGGTTGCTAAATATCTCTCTCCTTCCCTGGCTCAAGAGGGTCTAAAAGGAGACAAAAACTCTGGAAGTTTCAGAGGTGGAGTCAGGGGCGTGGTGTGGCTCCTGACTGGAAAGAACAGTGCCTCTAGCCTGGAAGGGTGTTTCCAGTGCCCTGGCCACTTTGCTCTGTGGTTCTGTGGTCATTTCCTAAAAGGCTAATCGGCAGTAACCCAAACTTTTTTTGTTTGTTTTTTGTTTTTTGGGGGGGTGGGTGATTGTGTGTGTTTATTTATTTTGATGGAGGGACTGGGGGTTGAACCCAGGACCTCGTGCGTGCTGGGCAGTTACTCCACCACTGAGCTATGCCCTTCCCTCTCTGACTGGACTTTCCATCTAGGCTTAGCTTAGTCCTTGGCTCCAAGTACAAATTAGGAATTCAGGCTCAAGGCCAGCAGTTTGGTTAATCACAAGCAGGAAGCTAAAACTGTGGGTCAGACTCTACCTGGAGCTGTTTGGAGGGTGGTGGTCGTGGAAGGCTTTCCTTCCCCCATCCTTGGGGACCTTGAGAGCCCAGTGAGACCTCTCCCCCAAAAGGTTCTGCTGTTGTTGTTTTTGAACCGAAGGACAAAAGAGGCTCCTGGAGCATTCTGTGTTTTTAGCCTCTTGAGGTTGGAGCTTGGATCTGGTGCTGCTGGCTGCCCCTGTCTGTGTCTCTCAACCCTGGACTGTCTGTCCTTCCTTAGACTTCGAGGGCTGATGCCTTCTTGTTTCTCAGGACTGGTGCATGGTCTCAAGTGAACCGAGCCCTGCAGTGATTCTGGGAAGCTCTGGTACGTACCAGCTTTTGTGTGTTGACAGTTATTTTGTCTTCCATGAGAGGAAACGGCACATCCATTTGTGCTGTGACACGTGCTCTTGTAACCCAGTTACCTTACTTCGTCCTGGGTTCAATCCCCAGCACCTCCATTAAAAATAAAGAAATCAATCAACAAACATAAAAACAAATCATTAAGGGAAAAATATATATATAAAAGAAGAAAAATTAAGATTTTCCATGTTGATTCAGAGGTGTGACTTACGTGGTCTATCCAGACACCCGCGGAGAGGTGCAGTGGGGATCTGGCAACCCGAATTCCATGTGAGCCATAGTGTGAATGGCTTAAGAAATTGGACTTTGCCAATATCAAGTAATGTAATGGAGCATTGCTGATGTGGAGTTTAGTTTCAGGGCACAGGAATTTCATAAATCGAAGTTGGAAATTCTTTAAAAATCAACAAGGCAGTCTGCCCAGAATCTGACGAGCAGGCTCTGATACCCCAGGGAGAGCTCACTGTATCTAGAACATCTCACCCACCTGCACTCAGGTGGCCCAAGGAGGGAGGCGCTGGGACTGTCCGTCCACGTGGCCTCCTGGCTTTCAGCTGCGTTGACAGAGGTAGACAGAACCGGACAGCAGTGGGCAGCATCACCGGTTCCCTGCTGAGGACGATGACAGGGCCTTAGACAGAGAGACTCTCCTCACGCTCTGGGGCTGCGTGTCCTGTGTGGGCGGGGAGTCAAACTGAGGACTCAGTGTCCCTGAGAGAGCAGGGAGGGCAGTGCCTTCTGCCCCAGGGGAGCAATACCTCTGTGCTGAGGGCAGCCCCAGCCTTCTAGCTCCCTGGGTGCAAGTGCCTGATTCTGTGGTCTGGCTTTGATGAGGTCACTGCTCTCTGAGGATCTGGACAAGGGTGGATGAGTTTGCCCTCTGACTGGGCCAGAAACATGGATGCCCAGTTTCTGAACCCCATAATCTACATGGAAGACCTGTTCTCACCACTGGTAGCACTCCTCAGAAAACTGCTTCAAACAGGACGCTTGCAGCGTCCTGTGTAATTCATACTTAGTCTGTCCTGCTCTCTGGCAAAAGCATAAAAGTAGGTGATGGTTCCTGCAGCGATGTGGCTTGGAAGTTAGGCAGTTCTTGATACATTTTAAATTCTTTTTGAATTTTCATTATTTCAGATTGTACACATAAAATCAGACTTTGATGTTTGTCGATTTTACTACCTAGAATTCTCCTAATTCAAATTCTCATAAAAAGTAACTGCCCTGCTGTGGACACCTCTTAACTGAGTGGTCAAAGTTCATATCCCATGGATGACTTCCTGATAAGAGGGACCACCTTGCCTGGGGTATGCCCACCAAAACCTGAACCTCACTGTGCAAAGACATGAGGCAAACTGCATTTGAACCACATTCCACAAAGTAACTGGCCTCCGTACTCTTCAGAAATTTCAGGGTCAAGATACACAAAGACAGACTGGTTGAAAGAGGACTGAAGGAACCTGACAGCTGTATACAGTGCTCGACTGTGGACTGGATTCTGCTGGTGGTGGGGTGGAGGGGTGGCTATAAAGAACATTATTGAGACTGTGGACAGAATTTGAGTGTGACTGGTGAATCGGCCCAACAGTATGGTAGCAGTGTCTCATTTCTCAAGTTTGGTCACTGTCCTGTGACTATGTCCTCGAGTGTAAATACATATGGAAGTTTTTAGGGAGAAGAGGGCACAACGTCTGAGTCTCAGTCTGAAATGGGGAAGGGGAGAGAGAATGGTAACATGGACATGCTAAATGGGGCAAAGGGGAGACAGAGTATTCGAGAATTCTTTGTGCTGCTCTTGCAGCTTCTCTATACATTTGAAATGATCTCAGAGTAAAAAGTTACAGAAACAGAGGTTCACTCTGGATTCCCTGCAGTCTGAATCCCTCCCACCAGTAAACGCTTACTGTCCTTCGTCTTTTCTGAGATGCGCTGCTTTCATTTCACAGCCACTCTGAACTGGGGTGCATCTGATCATCACTGCTGTCTTAATGTTCGTTGTTGTCAGGTTTTGACATCGGTTTTGCTTTCTGGGTAGTTTGTCTGGGAATCAGTGGCATTGTGGATTTGATGAAATAAGGTATTTTCTCTGGCTTTGTTGTCTGCAAAGAAGACAGTGCTCAAGTATCTTTGTGTGTAAGTCTTTTTAAGTCCCTCAGTTCACATCTTGCTCCAGGCCAGGTATCCAGCCGCCTTCGCTCAGTTCCACCTCCATGCCTCCCAGATATTTCAGACTCAACACATTCCAGACTGGATTTCTGTCTTCACTTCCATCCACCACCCCAAATGGCTCTTCCTGGGTTTCCTGTCTCAGGAGTGGAAACCTGCTGTTCAGCTCCAAAATATCCCCTGGGAGCCACGCAGGGAACTGCCTGTGTGTTTAACCCGTTGATCGCCACAGCACCAAATCTGGGTGAGAGCTGTTCCCTCAGGGTCGCCCCATCCACAGTGGGTGAGCGGCGCGTCCGAGGAGGTAGAGCGGGCATGTCCCAGGCTCGTCTCAGAGGGAGGCTGGCTCAAGTCTTCCTTGAAGTGTCTTTGCACTTGGAACGTGTGTGCCTCGTTTCCTCCATTTGTCAGGTGGGGGCACGTATCCCAGGCCCGTCGAGGTAACGGACAAGGCGAGTTCAGGTACTGGAAGGCTCTGAAATTCTGTGACTTGGAATAGGACAGCACTTCAAGAAGGCATTTATCCTAGAATCGCTCGAACGGCCGGTTTCCGCCAAGGGGACCCCTCTCTGAGCACACGTGGCTGCTCCGCTTCCTGAGGCCCAGCCCTTCCTCCTAGGTTTCTGTCTTGTACGGGGTGCCGTTCTGGGTGAGTGGCGGGGTGCCGTTACGCTGGATGCTGGCAGGCACCCCCAGGAGAAGGTGTCTGTAGAGCTTTCCGTGCCTGGTGTGTCTGGGCTCCTCCCCGCCCTGGGGCCGCTGGGCAGTGCTGAGTGGACACTTCTGGCCGAGTCTCAGTAGCTCTTGAACGCATGTGTGTCAGGCTGGGGCTGGCTCCGCCCAGAGCCCTGGAGTCCTCTTCAGTGCCTTTGACTCAAGGAAACTGCATCAGCACAGGAGGGTAACATTTTACTTTATTTTGTCTGGCATGGACTTCAAGCAACTGCGATAGCAAAATACTGTGATATCCCCATGGCCTGGTTTCTCCACTGGCGCGTTGTTTCGTTTCGTTTTGTTTTGTTTTATGTTGTTTTGTGTTTTAATTGATGTATAGTCTGTTACAGTGTGTCAGTTTCTGGTGTACAGCACACTGTCCCAGTCCTGCTTATACAGACATATATTCATTTTCATATTCTTTTTCATTGAAGGTTATTACAAGATACTGAATATAGTTTCCTGTGCGTTACAGAAGAAATTTGTTTTTTATCTATTTTTATATGTAGTAATTGATATTTGCAAACCTTGAACTCCCACATTTGTCCCTTCCCACCCCTCCTCTCCCGCTCCATCTGCATCTTAGGTGATCACTTTGTGGCGACTCCGAATCCACTTTTGTGGCCACTGAGCTGTTGGTGTTGAACTGACCTTCACAGCAGGCTCGTTCTTTGGGAGAAACCGAAGATAATCAGTCCGCGTTGGATTCTCTGGACTTCTAAGCATGTGTAGAGAACAGAGAAGATCAAAGCTGCGTGTGATGTGCCCTTAGGGTCTCAGCTGTGTGCCTGTAATTTAAGATAAGAAAGTTGGGACAATAATGAGCGGGAGGCTTGTTCTCAGGGTTGTCTAAATAGATTCGTAGGCTGTGTTATTTTCTCTGACTCTCTTCACTGTTGACACCAAAAAAGAACTGTTACACCCTGGTTTTGGCAGAGAAGGTTTCCTGACAGAAGGATACAAATGGGCTGGGATGCTGAGTGTTGGGCTGAAGAACTGCTTTTTGATTTGAGGGACTATTCGAGTTAATGTTCTTTCCTTATGGTTAGGTTTACTCACATGAAATTCTTGCGTAACATGGGACCTTCTGGTTTGGTTTAGAGCTAGGAGAGGCAGTTTCCCATGTATTCTGGATTTCAGATTCTTGCACTTATTCATGGGAAAATCTTTTTTTAACTGTTCAAAACTGTTTTGTGGGTTTACATGTAATTAGTAGCCATGAGGCAGGATGTAAAGGCTGGTAGTTCTAACTGTGCGGTTAGACCTCAGTATGCGTTCACTTACCAGCTCTGTGACTTTGGGCAAATTACCTAACCTCTCTGTGCCTCAGTTTCCTTGCTTGTCATGTGGGGACAATAATGGTGCCTCCCTTACAAGGCTGAATTCCGCAGTGTTCAGGAGTGTGCCCATTACAGGATGCATGCTTGAGATACTAGTTTTATATCAAATGATTATTTAGCAAAAGCAAGTGTCCTCCTGAGGGGTCAGAGGTTGAGACATCTCTCCAGCGGCTTGATTGTCCACAGAGAGTAGACCCAGGGCCTGCACAGCTGGGAGGGTGTGTTAAGAAAATCCCCTAGGGCTGTTTTTATTTTTTCCCTCAACCTTGAAGGTCACTTGACTGAAAAATAAATTGCAACAGTTGTCCCACAAAAAGAAACTATTCAGAATGGCAACGTGTGCAAACACTTCAAAAAATGATAAATGCAGGGATCTTAAAGGAAAACAGTATGTTCACAGAGGCGATATCGTTGCTGTTGAAAACGTGCAGTTCGTGTGCTGAGCTGTTCCCGCTTCTGACTCTTTACGGAGCAGTTGGGGCTTTCGGGTAAGTGCTCTGTGAAACACCACTTCAGCCTTCCTGTTTTCTTTCTTTCTGGATGTAAAACTTACCCCCTGGCTTCTTTCCTCTAGCCTGGCCACAGCCCTTTCATGTTGCTGGTGGGATGAGTGTGCGGTGGCATCTCTGGGCAGAACATCCTTCCCGCTCCGTGCGGGGGGAGTGGGAGGGTCAGCCCCGACCCCAGAGTGCCAGGCAGGTGGAAGCAGCTCACGTACAGCCTGCTGTGTTGTGGCTCTTGCCTAAGTTGTTTTAATTCAGTTTCTTTAGTGACTAGCAAGATGGTGCCTATTAACTGTTTGCTTGTTTCTGATAAGGAAAAGCTAGCTCATGCCCTTAGCTCTGCCTGCCTCCCTGGGTATCTTGCCAGCACTGTTCCTGCCATGCAGGTGTGGGGCCTGGAGCAATACCAGGGCCCCTCGGGCTGACCCTGTCTGTTCTTGGACAACTGTGGGAACAAGGAGCCCTCAGTGTAACATCCCCTTGCCTCAACACTGGGATCACAGACATTTGGGGAAAGAAAACAAGAGCATTTATATGCATTCTCTTCTGGAATTTCTGGCTTTGATAGAGAATCAAATGCTCCAGTTAGCTCACCAATGAAGTTATAGTGGCTCTGTGACCAGTGATGACATTTCCCTAACGATGTCACCCAGCAGGACCCTGTGGGGCCTTCCCAGGTCAGACCCCTCCCCCAGATCCTCTGCTGCAGCTCCTCTCTGACCGACCCAAATCATACTATCTCATGCAGATTTCCAGAGTTTTTCAGGTGCTTAAAACCACCACCAAAGGGAAGAAATTAACCGCTTGATGATGACTTGGCCCCCAGACCTTCTGGCGCCTGGCGGTTGGCTCTGTTGATGCCCTGCTCCTTCTATGTCAACCCATCAGAGAACTGTGCACAAGCTGATCACGTACCCTGCGTTCACCTTCCTCACCTGCCTGGCTTTGCTGAATCCCTTCGGGGAGTTCGGGGTTTTCTTGGGCACGAGCTACCCCATCCTCCTTGCTCGGCCTTGCCTTCAGCCTTTCTCTGCTCCAAACCCTGAATTTTCCATTTATTTGGCATCATGGTGTGGCGGCTCACGAACTTGCCTTCCGTAAAATGACAAGGTGCTGGGGCTCACACCATCAGCCTCAGGGAGGCCTCTGCTCCGCCTGCCTCCCTCTGGGCTCCAGCACCAGCTTGGCCTCTCATTTCAAACAGAGAAATGTGGGTTACTCAGCTGTTGCTCGGAATGTGTCTGCACCCACATCTTGCCTCCAGGGTGGCCTCTGGGAAGGAGGGGACCCGCCCACCTCCGTGTCCCGGGGCTGGTCCCGCCCAGGTCCCCCAGGTTCTGAGACTGAGTGCCGGGTGGGAGGGGTTGCAGTGTGCTGCTCGGAGGGCGTGAGGCCCAGCCCCGTGGGAAGGTAGTGGCGACCCTCGGAGTCAAGCTGCAGCGGGCAGTACACACCCTAGTGTTTGTGAGCCTGCAGCAGGGGATCATTTACTGAAATTCATTGTGTTTTTTCTGTTCTTCCCATTCCAACATGTACTAGACCTTAGGTGTTCCCTTGCCTCCAGGGGTCGAAGGCAGAGGTTTCAGGAAAGTGACTTCCATCCCTTTAAAAGAAAATTGCTCACACTGAACTGGGCTTACATGTGCAGGCTCGTGTACAGCTCCAGGGGCTTTAAGTCGTGCAGGTTTGTGTAACTGTCACCACTATATGTGAACATAGTTCTGTCACCAGAAACACGTGCTGCCCCCGTTTGCAGACCCCGCTTTTGCCTTTTCCGGAACGTCCCGTAAGAGAACCTCGCGGCAGGGCCTTCCCGGGCTGGCTCTTTCAGCATCGGTGTGGCGCAGAGCAGCCTTGGGAGGGTGCGCCTCCGCGGGCCCGCCCACTCACCTGTTAGGGTTGGCTCCACTTTTCTTTTTAGGAAAACATTGTTTGTTTTTTTCAATTTTCATTTAAAAATTTTTTTTAATTGAAGTATAGTCAGTTTACAATGTGTCAATTTCTGGTGTGCAGCACAACGCTTCAGTCATACTTGAACATACATACGTTCATTTTCATTTTTTTATTATAGGTTATTACAAGATACTGAATATAATTCCCTGTGCTGTACAGTAGAAACTTACTTGTCTATTTTGTATATAGTAGTGTGTACCTGCAAATCTCAGACTTCCAGTTTATCCCTTCCCACCCCCGTCCCCCGTAACCATAAGACTGTTCTCTGTGTCTGTGAGTCTGCTTCTGTTCTGTAATGAGTTCGTTGTCAGTCTCTGGGTTCCACACGTGAGTGACGTTGTCTGGTACGCGGCTTTCTCTCTCTGGCTGACTCCACTCAGAATGACGGTCTCCAGGTCCATCCACGTTGCTGCAGATGCTCCTCACAGCTTTTTGCTGAAAGCTGGACTTGACGTCCTGGGCTGTCGGAGCTGAAGTACGAAGACCTGGGGTGCGGGGCCTCGTGTTTTCTGGCCGGGGGTCAGGCTGTGTCTGCTGCTGGCTGCGGTGGCAGACGCCAGAGGCTCCGGATTCCTCAAGCGTCCTTGTGATGAGAACTGTTAGGATTTACTCTCCTAACAATCTTCACGTGTAACATGCAGCAGTTTTTGTTAATTATATTTATCATGTTGCACCAGCAATTATTTTTCCTGTGGCTGGAAGTTTGCACCTTTTGACCACGTTCATCCAGTTCCTCCTCCCTACTCCTCTGATAACCACAGCTCTGACCTCTTTCTCTGTGAACTTGCTTGTTTGTTTGGCTTGAAGTATAGCTGACCTCCCACACTGTTAGTTCCTGGTGTGCAACACAGTGATTTGATGTTTTTATACATTTCAGAATGGTCGCCTGATCAGTCCAGCTACCATCTGCCACCGTGAAGGACACTGCGTGTTACTGGCTGGATTCTCCCAGCTTGTTGCTGACCGTAGTCTCAGTATTCTACTTTAATCACTCGATTTTTGACCATGTGTCTCTGGGTGGCTGTTTTAGTGGCTACCCTAGAGGTTACAGGATTCATGCTTTATTTTTCTCTGTCTGCCTGGAAATAAGATTGTGCCACTTCAAGTCCTCGTGGAAACGACACCACCACGTCAGTTCCTTTACTTACGTGTCTTCATACATCCAGAGCTGCTCCAGGCGGTGTCACAGGTCTTACTTCCTGCCATAATACATACTGCTCGAAAGAACTCCGAAGGAGAAGAGCGGGCTCTTGTGTTTGCGTGGTTATTTGTCATTTCTGCTGCTCCTCCTCTAGCCCTGAAATTTCAGCTTTCCCTCTGGTACTGTTTCCTTAAATTTCAGAAGAATTTCTTTAGCGTTTTTTTAGGGCAGGTGCGCTGGAGAGCATCCCTGCCCGCTCAGCGTGGACGGTGCGAGGGTAAGGCTCAGCTCCGTGCCGCCTCACTGGGGAGTCCCTGAGGTGTCTGTCGTTAAATTGTCTCGTGTAAATGTCCCGGTGTACCGCAGGTGCCTGGTTTCAGCCACAGGACCTAAGACCAGGCGGCAGACCACCAGGCGCAGGCCACCGAGCCTGGACAAGTGCCATCTGATAACCACCTATGCGCCCAGGAACTCGTGCCCACCGTCAGCCGTGTGCTTCCAGGATGGCCAGGAGACAGGGAGCACTGCGTGCCAGCTTTCCCCAAACCATCAGATACTTCTCTTTCATAGCATGGAATTAAATAGGTTTCTGGGTTTTTTCACCCTCATTAAAAGAATGTCAGGCTTTAGAAGCAGGCAGGGGTCTACTCGGGAGTTCAGGCCGGCCTGTGTGCAGCCCAGCGGCGGTACCTGCAGACATGAGGAACAGCCACGTTCTCAGGGAGGCCTCGCCAGGCCACCCCGTTGAAAGCTGTGAGCCTCCCCCCGCCCCTCCTGCTCCGTTTCTCCTCGCAGCGCTTTCGCCATCCAGTGAGATGTGCTGATCTTCCAGACTGAGCGAGTTGGTCCGCTTTGCTGGTTGCAGTGTCCCATGTGCCGTGAGTGAGTGAGGCGTGGTCAGTGAAGCCGTACTGCTTTGTGGCTTGCTTTTCTTTCTTCCCTTTCACAGAGGAGCTGTGCCTGACCCCTTCTTGTGGTCTATGCAGCGGCTCCAGGCACCTCCTCCCTTGTACTGTTCCCTCTGCCGCCCCTGCCTGCTCCTGATCATCCTTCTGCTCCCGGGGTGCAGAGAGCACTGTGTTGCCTGCAGGCGGCTGGAGGGACGGGGCTGTGTCCCTCGATCCTCAGGGTGTGGCAGCACGAGCCCCCGACGTGGCTTCGTGCAGGCAAGGAGGCTTTCCGGTACGCGGCCGCCCCGCCGACTTGGTCCCAGGCCCGCTGGGGGCCACTGTATGATGGTCACTGACGTTGCCCGCAGCCGTGCAGGTCTCTGGGAGGGAACTGCTGAAAAGCTGCAGTGTTGCCAGGCCTGAGCCCCGGAGGACGGCCGAGGCTTCGGCAGCCAGCGGCCTCCCGGGGAGAGTCGGGGGCCCGGCTCGCGCCTTCGCCTCTGCTGCTGCTCGGTGCTGAGCGACAGGTGCCTTGCAGGCGTCCACGGCTATGAGGCCACGTGGGGACACGGACGAGTCCGATTTTGCTGCGTTGTGCTTGGAACACTCAAACCCCGCTTGCGTGGATCCGCCCTGCCTCGGCTGGCCGCCGGTGACTGGCCCTCGGCGCGTCTCGGAAGGGCTCCCCGTCAGTAACTGCCTGGGGTCTGGGGGACAGAGGCTTCGAGTCTAGGAGGCAGGAGTAAGGTGACTGTGCTTTGGAGAAGTGGAATGGTTTTGAATGACTCTTTGTGTTTGGAAAGGGATGTTAAGAAGGGAAAGGGCATCGGTGCAGACTGCCTTGGTCAGCTTCTCCAAGAAGACTTAAAGGAGGGTTTCAGACCTCCGGGAGAGCCGTACAGGCTCCAAGGAGACAGACAGTTAAGATGAAATGAGAGCTCAAGCGCGGCTCACCGTGCTTTGCTAGACACTGCTCGTCTGCACATCTTCCGGCAAGGCGGTCCCTGGTGCTGTTGAGCACTTCTGTTTCTTTATATCAGTTTTTATTTTTTGGATCTGATTCTGCCACCTGCCGCGAAACTGCTGTTAAAATTTCCAACTGTGATTTTTTTTGGAGAGGGGAGGTAATTATTATTTATTCATTTATTTATTTTTGGAGGAGGCACTGGGGTTGAACCCAGGACCTTATGCGTGCTAAGCGTGGGCTCCACCCCTGAGCTCCACCCTCCCCAGGACTGTTTGTGGAATCGTCTGTTTCTTTCGTTCTGTCAGTTTTTCCTTTGTGTATTTTGAGGCTCTGTTGTTAGGCAGGTGGTTGTTTATGGTACGTCTTCCTGCTGAATTATCTCTATGAAGAGTCTGCCTTTGGTCATACGCTACCTCCAGAAGTCTATCAATACGACCTCTTCAGCATTCTGGTGTTTGAAGTATGCGTGGCATGGGCTTAACCAGTTACTTTTAAAAACTAGCAGCTTTACTTTAAAAAAAAAAAAGCTTTACTTTAAAAAAATAACAGCTTTATTGAGATACTCACATACCATCAGTTCACCCATTTAACATGTACAATTCAGTGGGTTTTAGTATATTCACAGAGCTGTGCAACCAGTACCACAACAAATTTTAGAACAGTTTTATCATCTCAAAAGAATCCCACATTAGCTGTCACTCCCCAGGTCTTTCCAACACCCCACTCCCATCAGCCCTGGGCAACCACTAATTTGTTTTATGTCTCTATAGATTTGCCTGTTCTGGACATTTCATACAGATGAAATCATCATATACGTGGTCTTTTATTACCGGCTTCTTTCACTTGGCATAATGTTCTCAAGGATCATAAATGTTGTAGCATACATTAGTATTTTATCCAACAATTTTTCTAGTTTTTTTCATTTTTTGTTTGTTTTCTTAAAAAAAAGGCTTTATTTCTTTTTATAGCAGTTGTAGGTTCACAGCAAAATTGAATAGACAATACAGAGAATTCTCATATATTTTTCAACCGACACCCTCCCCCACCATCAACATCCCTCTCCACTGTGGTTAAGTTGGTGAACCTACATTGACATCATTATCACCCAGAGCCCCTAATTTACGGCGGGGTTCACTCTCTGGGTCTTACACTCTGTGGGTTTTGAAAACGTGTGGTGTCGTGTTCCTACCGTTAAGTATCATACAGAGTAGTCGCGTTGCTTTCAATCTCCTGCTCTGTTCATCTCACCCCCCCACCCCTGGCAACCACCCATCTTTTCACTGTCTCTGCAGGTTTACCTCCTCCAGAGTGTCGCGGAGTTAGAATTGCATAGCATGGGGTCTTTTTAGATTGTCTTCTTTCACTTAGTAATGTGCATTTAAAGTTCTTCCATGTCTTTTCATGGTTTGATACATCTTTTCGTGACTTTTTTCAAGGCTGACTAGTATTTCACCCCTTGGATGTACCACAGTTTATCTGTCCACCCGCTGAGGAGCATCTTGGTTCAACAGGTGTTGGCAGTTACGTCCACAGCTGCTGCAAAGATTTGTGTGCAGGTTTCTTGTGGACCGAACTTTTCCTAGTGTCTTCGGAGTTAATATTCTAGCAGCTTCACGTGTAATCCAGAGATCCTGCGAATCCTGCGAATGTATGTGTCCATCCCAGGAACTCTCCGTGGGTCCTACTATGATTACATATACTTATGTTGCACATCCAGTGAGACAGTGTTTCGATTTTTTTACTTCAGCTGTTTGTATCTTTTTCTAAGTTTAAAACTCTTTTCTCTCCTTTTACTGAGGTTCACTCTTTGGGGTGCTGTTTATTTCATCCTGGGATGTAAGCTTCCGTCTGGTGTCATTTCTCTTCAGTTAAAGATCTTCCTTTTAGCATTTGGCATTTCTCTTAGAACTGCCCTGCTGGTATTTCTCTTAGTTTGGGATTTTTTAATCCAAAATGTGTTGATTTTATCTTTGCTCATGAAGGATATTTTTGGTGTGTAAAATTATAGCTGGGCAGGGTTTTTGGTTGTTGTTTTCAACCATTTAGAGGCAAAGACCTCTAGATCCCATTGTTTCTGATGCAAAGTCGGCAGTCACTTGAATTGTCGGGTCCTCATGTGTGATGTGTTGTTTTTCTTTGGCTGTTTCCAAGATTTTCTCCTTATATTTGGTTTTAATCTGTTTGATTATGATGTATCTCGGTGTAGCTTTAGTGACATTGATCCTAAATGGGGTTTACTGAGTTTCTTGAATCTGTAAATTTGTTTTTCACCGAATTTGGGATCATCTATGCCATGTGTTCTTCAGTCTGTTTTCCTGTCTAATTCTCTCTCTTCCCCTTCCAGGATGTACGCTGGACCATTGGAAAATGTCTCTTTAGTCTCTGAAGTGAACCTTTTAAAAGTTCTCTTTTGTCTGCTCTGAAGTTTGGATGGTTTCTATTCATTTGCCTTTAAGTTCACTAACTGTTTCCTCTGTGATATTCATTCTTTTTTTTAACTTTTTTTATTGAGTTCTAGTCATTTTACAGTGTTGTGTCAAATTCCAGTGTAGAGCACAATTTTTCAGTCATACATGAACATACATATGTTCATTGTCACATGTTTTTCACTGTGAGCTGCCACAGGATCCTGTGTGTATTTCCCTGAGCTATACAGTGTAACCTTGTTTATCTATTCTACATTTTGAAATCCCAATCTGTCCCTTCCCACACCCCGCCCCATCGGCAACCACAAGTTTCTATTCTATGTCTATGAGTCTGTTTCTGTTTTGTATTTATGTTCTTTTTTTTTTTTTAGATTCTGCACATGAGTGATCTCATATGGTATTTTTCTTTCTCTTTCTGGCTTACTTCACTTAGAATGACATTCTCCAGGGACATCCATGTTGCTGCATGTCATATTCATTCTGCTGTTCATGTGAAATTTAAAATTTTGTATATTGTGGTTTTCAGTTCTCGAATTTCCGTTTAACTCTGTCTTAAGGTTTCTGTTTCTCTGCTTAGTTTTTCTAAATGTGCATTCATTAGGAGAATCTTTTCTTTTACATCCTTGAGTATAGTTGTTCTGGCAGAAGATTTAAATTTTTTTTAATTCTTTTTTTTGATTGAAGTGTAATCGATTTACAATGTTAGTTTCAGGTATACGGCAAAGTGATTCAGTCATATATATACATATATGTTTTTTTTCATATTCTTTTCCAATTACAGCTCATTACAAGAAATTGAACATAATTCCCTGTGTTATATACAGTAGGTCCTTGTTGTTTATCTGTTTCATATATAGTAATGTGTATCTATCTATTAATCCCAAACTCCTGATCTATCCCTCCCCCCACCTTTCCCCATTGGTAACCACAATTTGCTTTCTGTGTCTGTGAGTGTATTTCTGGTTTATAAATAAAATTTGGTGTTTTTTTTTAGATTCTACATTTAAGCAACATCATATGATATTTGTCTGTCTCTGACTTACTTCACTTCATATGATAATCTCTAGGTCTATCCATGTTGTAATGCAAAAAAAAAAAGGCATTATTTTAGTCTTTTTTATGGCTGAGTAGTATTCCATTGTGTATATATGCCATGTCTTCATCCAGTCATCTGTCGATGGACATTTAGGTTGCTTCCATGTCTTGGCTGTTGTAAATAGTGCTGTTGTGAACATTGGGGTGCATATGTCTTTACAAATTATAGTTTTCTCCAGATATATGCCCAGGAATAGGGTAGCTGGATCATATGGTAAGTGTATTTTTAGTTTTTTAAGGAACCTCTATACTGTCCTCCAATTTACATTCCCACCAACAGTGTAGGAGGGTTCCCTTTTCTACACAGCCTCTTCAACATTTGTGATTTGAAGACTTTTTAATGATGGCCAGACTGACTGGTGTGAGGTGATACCTCATTGTAGTTTTGATTTGCATTTCTCTGATAATTAGTGACACTGAACATTTTTTCATGTGCCTGTTGCCATCTGGATGTCTTCTTTAGAGAAATGTCTGTTTAGATCTTGTCTGGGAGAGGATTTTAATGCAGCGAATTCCAACATCTCTTCACCTTGAGGTTATTCTCTGGCTGTGGTTTCTTTTGAGAATGGCTTACTCTTTCCTGGTTCTTAATTTTTGTGAATAATTCTGGATTCTGTCCGAGACATTGTGAAGTTGTGTTGCAGAGAATGAAGTTTCTGGTATATTCCTCTGAAGAGTGTTTGTGTTTGTTTTAGTATGCAGCGCAGTTATAGTCAAACTGAAAACTCCGGCTCTTGGCAGCAGCTCAAATCTTATTTCAGTTCTCTTTTTCTCGGCTAAGCTGCTCCAAGGCTGCTCCACTGAACATGCATAGCTCGTGGGTCATCTGGAGATTTGGGTAACATTTACAGAATTTGGGGCTTTCTCTCTCTGGTGCTCTCCTTTTCAGGATTCCTCACTCATTTTTCAGTTGCAGTGGTTGCCTCAAACCCTGCAGGCTATCAGACCTGTTTTTCCTGTTGACGTTTTAGTTGGTCCGCATGGTGTGGGCTGAGCGTCCCTCAGCCTAGAAGCTGTGAGAATGGGGAACGCACCAGTGCCTGCCACTCCCATCCAGAGTCCGCTTGCTCTTTGGTGCTCTCAGGTATCCGTCTTGGGTCATTGTTTTGTGTCTTATCCAGAGTTTACAGTGTTACCCGGGGAAGGCTCAGCATGGGAGGAGCTTATTGGCCTCTGGGATTATATTTTATTTTATTTTATTTTGTTTATTTCATTTTTTTACCAAAGAACTTCTTAGTTTTATTCATAATTTCCCCCCAAAGCTCAGTATGTGTTTTATTGTTTGTATTGTTCCTGTTCATTTTTAGAAATACTGACTTTTTCCTCTCTTTTTTTAAAAACTGAAGTACAGTCAGTTACAATGTGTCAGTTTCTGGTGTAAAGCACAATGTCCCAGTCCTGCATATACAGACATACATTCATTTTCATATTCTTTTTCGTTAAAGGTTGTTACAAGATAGTGAATATAGTTCCCTGTGCTGCACAGAAGAAATTTATTTTTATCTATTTTTATGCATAGCGGTTAACATTTGCAGAAATTCCTGCTTTTCTTACGGTAGAATTTTCTAGCTGAATTCAAGTTAGAAGTTGATACTGCTGCTGAGAGGAAGGTCTTCTCTTTTTGTATACGCAGCGACACATAAAGAGAAAGCTTCTTTTTTGTCAGTGGAACCATATGAGGATGCCCTTGTGTGTGTGTAACTGAATAATTACGTAGACGTGTGATGACCTTTGGGTCTGTAGCTCTAGTCCTGGAACCAAATATATGCATGTGGTTATGAAAATCTTCAGGAACTGGATATATTCAAAGTTCTGAATGAGAAAAAGCTGCATTCGAGGCTACGCTACCCAGCAAGGCTATCCTTTAGCCTAGAGGGAGAGAGAAAGAATCTCACAGACAAGGAAAACCAAAAGGAATTCAGCAATACCAAACCTGTGCAACAGAAATGTCGAAAGGTCCGCTCTAAATAGAAAAGAAGCAGGATGCTACAGCAAGAAGAAAGCCGTAATTGGAAAGGTGACAACTACAGTCAGTTGCGATACAATAAACGTGAGTATGTAAAAGAAGTCATCAAATCATTAAAGCTGAGATGGGGGTAAGAAAATGCAGACTTTTTTTCTTTTTTTCATTCTTTTTAGGATGTGTTTGAGCTTATTTGACTATCAGTTTACAGCAAACAGATACAGTAATGGGTTAATATGCTTGGAAAACAGGGTGACCGATAATCAAAAGCATACTATGGAGTAACAAAACCTGAAAAACCCCAAGATATACAAAAGCAAATTATCAAACCACAGAAAGCTTTAAGAACTGGGAAGATATTGGCCGAAGGGTGCAAGGTTGTTTGCGCTGCTCTCCCCATGGTGTCTTCTCGAGGAGACCCGGACGGCAGGCTTTCTGGGCCAGTTTTAGAGTCTGATGTCCTTACAGGTTTTAGTCTAAATAACTACTTTGGAGGAGGAGCAAATACTATACTAATTGCTAATTAAATGAGACATTGGCTTATTTTTACATTGTTGGGATTGAAAAATCCCTTTGGTAGAAATAATAGCTTCTCAAGCCTCACTGCTGCGGCCCTCGGGGCGCGCGCTGGCAAAGTGAATACACGGTGGAAGTTCTGCAGTCTTGTGTCGCCGGAGAAGAGGGGAGGCAGGCGCGCCTTGGAGGGCTGAAGTTTGGGAAGCTTAGCCACTGTGTATGAAAAGGGGAGAGAAACAAAATCTCTTCTGTGCAGCACAGGGAACCATGTTCAGTATCTTGTAATCACCTTTAATGAAAAAGAACATGAAAACAAATATGTGTGTGTATGTGCACGGCTGGGACGTGGTGCTGTAACCAGACATCGACACACTGTAACTGACTGCACTTCAATTTTAAAAAAGTATAAGTTTTGAAAAACAAGAAAAAGCCATGAAAATAGCAAATGCACAAATGAATCCTAAAAGCTCAGAACTGCTGGAGAATGAAGCTTGATTACTAACCAGCCACCAGCTGTTTATCGCACCAAGACCTGCTTCTCTGGAAGCCGAGGGTCGTCCGTCTTCCCAGACACAGGACACACTGTCCGCAGCGGGACCCTGGCGCTGTTGGTTCTGGAGAGCAGGTCTTACCAGTTTTACGGAAGGCCCTGTGGGGAGCTGGTCCCCGTTCACCCAGCTGCTGGTGAGACCGCAGTCCTCGTGCTGGCCCTGCACACCCAGTGGGTTTCCAGGCCACAGATTAAATTCCCTCCTCACTGTGCATTAGTGAGACGCAAACCCACACCTTCCTCCGTGGCCTCCAGAGGGCTGTGTTGTCCTGCAGAGGCCGGGCCTGCCACGGCCTCGGGGCCAGTAACCTGTCTGAGGGCAGGTTTTCTCCCCCAGTGAAAACAGGGTTGTGCTTCACTTGGTAACAAACTTTCTGCTCATGTTTTTTTTTTTTTTAACATTTTTATTGTGGTGTAGTCCCTGTACAGCAAACTACACGTATTTCACATGTACAATTTGGTGAATGTTGATAGATGTGCACACCCATGAAACCAGCACCACGATCCAGACAGCTAGCATTTCCATCCCTCCCCAGGGGATGCAGTCCTGGGACTCCCAGTGTGTCCCTTCCCACCGCCTTTACCCCTGGTAACCGTGAGTTTGTTGCCTGTGCCTGCAAGTCTGTTTCTGTTTTGTAAACAAGTTCATTTGTGTCCTTTCTTTTAAATCCACACGTAAGTGCTATCATGTGGCTTTTCTCTTTCTCTGTCTGGCTCACTTCGCTTAGAATGAAGGCCTTCAGGTCCGTCCGTGTTGCTGCAGGAGGCATTGTTTTGTTCTCTTTGTGGCTGAGTTGTGCTCCATTGCATAAACGCACCGCAGCTTCTTCCTCCAGCCGTCTGCCGATGGACACTTGGGCTGTTTCCGTGTCTTGGCTGCTGTGAATGATGCTGCTGTGAACACTGGGGTGCAGGTGTCTTTCTGAGTTGTTTTCTCAGGGTACACGCCCAGGAGTGAGATTGCTCAATCACATGGTAGGTCTATTTTTAGTGTTTTAAGGAACCTCCATACTGTCCTCCGCAGTGGCTGCACCCTTAGGCTCGTATTTTTAATTAAGCTTCACAGCATTAGAGTGGGCGAGAGTCCACTCATCCCAACTTTAAAGGAATGAAGCCACAAGAAGGCACGTGCTCCTCCTTACCTGGAGCCCGGCCCCCCGGGCGGCCCTCAGCTGCGGAGTTGGCTGGGCTTCCAGATGGTTTCGACGTGCAGGCCTCTGTACATGTGTAGGATCCAAGAGAATTAAATAATTCAGCTTAGGTGGGGAGGAAACTGAAGAGGGCCTGGAGCCCTGGGGCGTTCATTATTTATAGCGCCCGCTTGGCTCTGCATGGCCGGGGCACCGGGGTCGGGGGGTGCTGGACGCTGGGGCCTGCTGGGCCGCCCCAGGCCCCACCCCCGTTCCCGGAAGGCGCTTCCAGTGCTTCTCCTCTTCCCAGGGGCCTGTGCAGGGTTCCAGGCACCAGCGTCCTCTGCCGCTGCACCCAGGCCTTAGGGAGTCTGAGCAGAGTCCACAGTCAGTGGGCCAAGGCTCCCTGCTGGGAGGGGCTGGTCGAGGCCTGCCCTTCTCTCCTGGATGTTCTGTGATGTAGGCTGACGGCTCTGCCCAGGAGGGAGGGAGTGGGGAGCTCTCCAGGGACACATTGCTAGACCCAGGACTTGAGCTGCAGGAAGGCCGGGGACCTGGGCACCTGTGTGTGGGCAGTGGCTGGTGTGGTGCGCCCGGCCCTTTGTGACTGCCCCTCCCCCAGCAGCCCAGGAAAGGAGGTGTTTCAGACCCAGTCTGGTAGACGCTGTGACCTGCCCAGAGCCCAGCCTGGCTGTGACCCCACAGTCCTGCAGGGAGGTGTGGGGAGAGGGCACCGATCACTGAGCCCTGAAGGCAGCATTGCCCACGTCTGGGGTCTTTTAGGACTGCCTTTGCCCGGCTCAGGAAGAGTCTGATGCTTTAAAATGTTATTTATTTATTTATTTATTTTTAACAAACCCGTGTGCTGAGGGCGGGCTTTCAGTAGATTGCAGCTGGGTCGGTAGCTGCTCTGGTCGGCTACGTCGGAAGGAATGTTCTCACGGAGGCCTTGGCGGGCCTCCCATGACCCCGGCAGCTGGAAGGTGGCAGTTCTCTGGGCCCCTCGCCCTGCAGTGACGTCCCGCCTGCTCTGCTGGAGTGAGGCCTTTCAGAACCCAAGGCCAGAGCAGACACAGCGCTCACCCCGCTGAGAGGACCGGCTGGAAGGATGCCCGGCCCTCCCTGCCCATCACTCCCAGTTTGCAGGACCACACGGCCCTCCCAGTAGGGAGTGCGGGTTTGGATGGGCCAGAGCTCAGGTCAGCCACCCCGCCCCCTGAGCAGGGCGTCTCCCCGCACGGGCTTGTGCCGGCCTCAGGGTCTCACCGGCGAGACGGAGCGCGGACGCAGGACGCAGCCGTGGGGGCGCTGTGCTCCTGGACTCCTGCCTGGAGCCGCTTTGGGGGGGCCTGTGAAACACCCATCTGGGCCACAGTCGGGCCGAGCTCCTGGGGTCCCGTCTCTCCTGCACCGACCCCGTCCAGGGCTGGTGCCTCCGATCGCCCTCACCTCGGCTTCCCCGTCCTCCGAGGATGCCCTGCCCACCTGCCTCCCCTGGGGACGCTGTCTGGTGCCTTCTCACAGTTCCTGTGCCGGATTTGGCTTTAAGGAGGCTTTCTTGGTTTTCGATCTTTAATGTGTTTATCCTCCTTCTTTTCCAAACGCTTCATCAGCTGTGCCAGAAAGTACCCGGGTTGTTTTCCACGTGGTCACACGACGCAGGACCTGCTGGGTGTCCAGTTGTGGCTTAGTGTGGGTTGCACTGGCCCTGCCCAGGGCTGCCCTCCCAGAACAGTGTCCGCTGCTTGCAGGGGCCCAGGCCCCCCCGTCGGTGTCTTCCTGCCTCTTGGCTAACCCCTCCTTTTGCTCAGGGCCCATCTGGTAGCTTCCAGATCAGGTGGAAAGTGTCTTCCCTCAGGAAGCGAAGGCCTGTTCAGTCTCTGACGCCCAGCCTTGCCGCTGGGGTCATGCCTGGCGCCGTGAGGGCAGGAAGGCTCTTCTTCCTGCGGACACTTTCAGGGCTTGTTTGTGTGTTTGTTCTGAAATTCCACGAGGATCCATGTGGTGTGGGTGTTTCCGTTCGTGGGCCCTCAGGATGGGCCTTCGCCATCTCTCTGCTGGAGAGAGTCCCGTGTTTCTCCGGTGACCTCCTGCCCCCTGACTGGTTCCCTCTCCTGGAGCTTGGGGATTGATTTTAATTTTTTTTTTTTAAGGAAAGAGAAAATCTGAGTAGAAGTGCCACAGAACAGAGCCAGGCAACTTCGGAAAGCAAGCCCCCAAATTTTGACTTTTTTCTTTAAATTTTTTTCTTATTTTTAAATTTTTAATTGTAAAAAACACATAGTATAAAATATACCCCTGCTTTAAAAGTTTACCCTCAATTGTTTTAAAATATACAGATCAGTGATGCTAACTATATTCACATTGTTGTGTCACAGATCTCCAGGGCTTTTTTTAATTGAAGTGCAGTCAGTTATAATGTGTCCATTTCTGGTGCACAGCATCACGTCCAGTCACGCATATACAGACATATATTCGTTTTCATTAAAGGTTATTATAAGATACTGAATATCGTTCCCTGTGCTGTGCAGAAGAAATTTGTTTTTCATCTATTTTTATACATAGTGGTTACCATTTGCAAATCCCAGATTTATCCCTTCCCAGTCCCTTACCCCCTGGAAACCATGAGTTTGTTCTCTGTGTCTGTGAGTCTGTTTCTCTTTTGTAGAAAAGTTCATTTGGTTTTCTTTAGACTCCACATACAAGAGATACCATACAATATTTTTCTTTCTCTTTCCAGCCCAGTTTACTTAGAATGACAATCTCCAGGTCCATCCATGTTGTGCAAATGGCATTATTTTATTCTTTTTTATGGCTGAGTAGTATTCCATTGTCTAAATAGACCACAACTTCTCTAGCCAGCCATCTATAAATGGACATTTGGGTGGCTTCCATGTCTTGGCTGTTGTGAATAGTGCTGCTGTGAACACTGGGGTACATATACCGTTTTGAATTATATTTTCCTCTGGATAAATGCCCAGGAGTGGGATGGCTGAATCATATGCCAAGTCTGTTTTTAGTTTTTGAGGATTCTCTATACTGTCCTCAACAGTGGCTGCACCAGTTTTCATTCCCACCAGCAGTGCAGGGGGCTCCTGTTTCTCCACAGCCTCTCCGGCATTTATCGTTTGTGTCCCGTAGTCTATCTCGTTTCATGATTGTGATGGTTTTCCTTCATCTCTCTGTGGATGTTGGTTTGTGTGTGTGTGCGTGCAGGCTGTCCCCCCTCCCCTCCCACGTGCACCACCTCCCCCATCGCTGCCTCCAGATTCCAGCAAGGTGGGGGGAGGGGGGAGCATCCGAATTCTGAGCCCCACCCAGGCTTCTGCACAACTCCAGAGACCTTCTGTGGTTCTGAGGTGTTCAGCGTGTCTAGCGGCTTGTCACTCTAGCCCCTTCCTGGGACTCTGGGGTCCCAGGGCAGCCACGTGCATCAGCACAACCCCTCCACGGTGGGGTTGCTGGTGTTCGGACCTGAGCCCAGGCCGTGTTTTCCAGGTGAAGGTGCCCTGGCAGTTTTTCCTGGCCAGTGTTTCCAGCTGGCTCAGCACCACGGTTTGTCACACGTGTCTTGACTACAGAAAGACCCACACTGTGGGGCGGGAGGAGGCGAGTCCCGTGGGGTGTACGTGATTAGGGGCAGAGCCTCCTTTCTCCCGGTATTTTGAATACATATTTGAAATCAATGGGGAAAGAGTGATTATTAAGTGGTATTAGTGCAAGCGGCTAACCATTTAGGAAAACATTAAGTTTCTATCTAAACCCATATATCAAAATAAATCATAGAGGGATTAAGAGTTATGGTGAAGCCAAGAAGTTTCTTCTGCACAGCACAGGGAACTGTATTCAGCATCCTGTAGTAACCTATAAAGAGAAAGAATATGGAAAGGAATATATGTGTGCATGTGCGTGACTGAAACACAATGCTGCACACCAGAAATTGATGTGTTATAACTGACCGTACTTCAATTTAAAAAAATTTAAAAAGAAAAAAGTTATGGTGGATAAAAAGCAAAACAATAGAGATATTAGAAAGAGAAAAAAAAAAGAGAAAGAAAACATAGCTGGACCTTATCTTGGATGGAGGTTAAGTTACTTGCACTTAGGAAGTAACGAGCCAGCAGATTGTGACTGAAAGGTCTTTTTGCCTAGCCTGTAGAAGGTGACGCCTGTCACCCCACTTTCCTGACCTGGATGGCCCGAGGCGAAGCACCCACTCTCCTGGGACAGTGTCTCAGTTTCTGGGGGTGAGGGAGAGGCGAGGAAAGGTGTGTTTCTGAGTGGCCAGGGACTCAGCTGTGCTTTGGGCAAAGCCAGGTGTGAGCGAGGTGATGGGGACCCTTGTGTGGGGGCAATGGGGACCGACCAGCAGGTTCTCTCAGGAAGGGGCTGGCTTGTCCCTGCTCCTGGGAGGACCCTCGGTGCCCTCCAGCCTTCAGCCCCGCGCCTGAGTCCTGCCCAGTTCTGGAATCGGGGCAGGTGTTTGGGCAGGTGTGCCACGTGTCCAGGGGGTCCCAGGTGGACCCGGTCAGAGAAGAAGCAGGATGTGGACTCACTAAAACATGAACCATGATCTTCGTTCTCTTTATACTTGTCTCTTTTTTCTGATGATTCTGTAATACTCTTTTATAGAACAAAGTCATCCTGGTTCTTTGAGCCACTGAAGGAGGACGGGCTCCCTGGGACACATCGCTGGCCTCTCCCTCCAAGGTGGACCTGACTTCCTCCAGCCTCACGTAAACCGAGAGGACCTGGTGCCCTTTCCCACCAGCCAGCCCCTGCCCCGACCTGGGCCACGCTGCCCGGCTCGTCGGGGCTGGGAGAGCGGCAGTAGGAGAGGCCGGCAGCCTGCGATGGGATGGCCCAGGAGGGAGAGGGCCACCACGTGTCGCAGCTCAGGGCCGTCTACAGCAGCTGCGACACCACGGGAACCGGCTTCCTGGACCGGGAGGAGCTGATCCAACTCTGCCAGAAGCTTCATCTGGAGAAGCAACTGCCCGTCCTCCTGCAAACACTTCTTGGAAACGACCACTTTGCCAGGGTGGGTACTGGACTTCATCCTCACAGAGAAAAGCACAGAGAGCATGTGGTTTTCTCCATGGGCCTCTGAGAAGGGCCAGTTGGCTAGAGATGCTCGTCCGAGGAAAGTTAGAGGCAAATGGGACAGTGTTGCTCCTTCTGTGGAACCCTGACGTTAGATTGCTTTGCGGGGAAAAGTAATTAGGTTTATTTATTTAAATTTTTTTACTTTTGGGTGGGTGGGGGAGGTTTATTTATCTAATCTTTTTTTAAGTTTAATGGAGGGACTGGGGACTGAACCCAGGACCTCGTGCATGCTGAGCACATCCTCTACCACTGAGCTACACCCTCTCCACCTAGGCGGTTTTTTTGACGCGTAGTAACTTTCCGAGGTTTTTTTCATTCTGTTTTTCCAGAAAGATGTTTGAGAGATTTCCCTGGGGCTGGAAGGTTGTATGGGCAGTGGCGCGAGGTTCACAAAACACAGGCACCTGTGGGCAGCTCACACGCCGGGTGGGTCAGAGGCAGGCAGTACCTTGAAGGCAGATTGTCTCAGAAAACTGCGCAGCGTGAAATGTGTCTGGCGGCTGGACAGAACGCTGCACGGTGCTGTTGCAGGAGCAGAGGCTCCCTGTGTTCAGAGGTGCCCCGTGAGTTTATCCAGCCCGGAGAGGAAATACACGCTCGGAGAGTTGCTTTTCTCTACGAAATTCGAGGTCGTCTGGAAGGGTGGTCTGGAGCCTGCACCACAACTTGCTTTCTTGATGGAAACGTAGGCAGCACGCCCTAGCTGTCCCTGCTTCTGAAACAAGTCCAGACGTTAACGTGCTGGTTTTAAAAACAGTGCCCGTAATCTTGGGGTTTGTCTTACCTCTGAAGGAAGAGCTCATAAAACTGTTTTCATTTTTTCCCCACAGAACTGGGTAAAACTATTTTCATTCTGAGTGAGAAAAAAATCTAGCATGCAAATATTCCTGAATTGGCTCTTGGGCAAAAATAAATGGGAAAAAATAACCCAGAGCCCCCGCTGCGGGCACTGCGGGAGAGCGTCCAGGCGAGTCCGACCTCTCACTGCCCCAGGCCCGTGTGGCCACTGTCCCTTGTGAGCCCTCCGCCCCCCCCCGTCTTTCCTCTAGTCCTGCTGCTTCTCTGTGGATGTAAGAATCAGATGTGGTGTCTGATTGTTTTGTCGTCGTCGTTTTTAACCAGTCATTTGGGGGGTGTCATTCGGGTTTTATTTAATTTGTTTATTTTAATGGAGGTGCTGAGGGCTGAACCCAGGACCTCGTGCATGGAGCTCCCCCCTCCCCCAGGTCAGATGTGCTTTCACAGACGGTGTTCTAGCCCCACTTGGTATCACCTGGGATTGCTGAGGGCTGGATGAGCAAATCAACACTCTGGTTAAAGGCAGCGTTACCCGAGCTGCTTTCCTTCGTCATTCTTGGCAGTCTGGAAATTCGAAACCGAGAATCACTCTGGGGCTCCAGCAGGCGCTGCTGATGGAGCAACCGTGTCGTTCTCGGTCAGGCTCCACTAGGTGCTTCGTGTGAGCACAAGGGTGTGTGGCCTGGAACTGCTGAGCTGCAAGCTGGCCGACTCTGCTCCATCCACAGAGGCGGAGTTCGCGCAGCCTGCGCGCGGGTGGGACTTTCAGCAGAGGTTTTAGGGGAAGCCAGTGTCGAGCCGGGAATGTCCAGACAGTTGTCACCATATTCCGGTAGACGCCAAACAGTGGAGACTTCGGGAAACTGTGAGCAAGATAAGCCCTTTATCTGAGAGAATGGGTTGGATTTTCAGCTCAAATATCACACAGTCAGTTTCTTTGTGGTACCCAACATACGTGACCACAGGTTCGTCGTTGATACAGCAATCTGGTCATAAACATGAAGAAACAGCATTACAGTATTCGAATTAACAGGGTAACTTTTTTACTGCTCTGAAGGTGTCCTTGTTTTTAATTCCTATTTCCTGTTAACGAAACTTGATATCAAGGTCTGTTTTCACACAGGAAGGTTGATGCGGCCTCAGGCTGTGACCTGTGGGGAAGTTCCGTGCGCGTTTTCTGTCGCGCGCTCTCGCTTCTTTGCTGGGGGTGAGGATCTTACCTCGAGTATGTTTTCTTAATTGAAGTCTAGTCAGTTCACAATGTTGTGTCAGTGTCCGGGGTACAGCAGGGTAGTTCAGTCGTACGTGCACACACGTGTGTTCGTTTTCATGTTCTTTTGCATCATTGGTCACTACAAGATACTGAATGTAGTTCCCTGTGCTGTACAGTGGAAATTTGTTGTTTATCTATTTTATATACAGTAGTTAGTATCTGCAAATTTTATCTCGAAATCCCAGTTTATTCCTTCCCACACCCTCCCCCCCCCGGTAATCATGTTTGTTTTCCATGTCTGTTAGTCTGTTGCTGTTTTTCAGGTGAGTTCATTTGTGTCTTCTTTTTCCGATCCCACATATGAGTGCTATCACATGGTATTTTTCTTTGTCTGGCTGACTTTACTTAGAATGATGATCCCCAGGTCCATCCATGTGGCTGCAAGTGGCGTTGTTTTATGGCTTTTATGGCTGAATAGTGTTCCATCGTGTGTGTGTGTGTATATGTATCGTTAACTTCTCTATTCAGTCATTTGTTGACGGACATTTAGGTGCTTCCATGTCTTGGCTGTTGTAAATGGTGCTGCTGTGAACAGTGGGGTGCATGTATCTTTTTGAATTAACGATCTTCTGGATACAGGCCCAGGAGTGGGATTGCTGGGTCACACGGTAAGTCTATTTTTGCTTTTTCAGGAACCTCCATACTGTCCTCCATAGTGGTTGCACTAAGCTGCATTCCCACCAACAGTGTAGGAAGGTTCCCTTTTCTTACCTCGAGTATTTTAAATTTGGCTAGAAAGGGAGTTTTCCTCTCAGTAAAATACTTGTTAACATAGCGTGACTGAAACTAACTTTAAAGTTGAAAGCGACCCTTGAGCACAGGCTCCCGCCCCTTCGTTTGTGTTGGGTCCCAGACCATGTGGGACGACGGGCTGCCGTGTTCAGTTGAACACCTGATGCTGTGGGCTGGCTGCACCCTCAGAGTGAGCTCTGAGGGGAGAGGACGCCAGAACGCCTGCAGGCACGGCCAGAGGGGCCAGGAAAAGCGGCAGCACCTGGGCCGGCAGAGCCCGCCCTGTTTGCTGGGGAGGCGTCACCGGAGACAGAAGAAACCTGGGAGGAGGTCAGGCAGAGGGCCGTGTCGTTCTGCTCCCAGTCGTCAGCAGGTACTTCTGAGCGCCCACGCCGCGCGGGGCAGCACCAGGAAGGCAGGGAGGAGAGCACGGGGTCCGTCTCTGTGAAATGAAGCCTGGGCGAGGTCACGCAATCCAGCGTCGATGCAGCAGGCGGGAGACGGGGAACAGCCTCCTCAGTGTGAGATGCCGTCAGTGCCTTCTTGTGGGGCTGTCTGCTCAGCCCTAGGAAGGAGGGAAGCGGCTTCAGGCGTTGTCTTAGTAGCAGGTCAGCAGACTCAGGCTCGCCTTCCAGGGAGGGCTACGAAAAAGGGCTGAACAAAATAGCAAAACGAAGCTTGTGAAAATGGCAAAGCGCAAACAAGTCAGCAGGAACTTAGTCTAAAAAGCCATGCTAAGCCGCATACCGAGGGCCTCAGCACACACAATCCCGCTGCCTTGAGAATATTTTCTCGTCTCATGTAGGAACTGTGAAATTGATACGTGGTCTCGGGGGGGCCCAGAGGGCCAGGGGCGCATGTGTGTAAGCCCAGGCCACCGGAGGCAGAGAAACCGAGGAGCCACCTCCCTGTGCAGGGAGGGTCCTGAGGGCGTGTCTGGGGGCGAAGATGCCGAAGCGAGCCATCTGCCTCCTGGGCCGGCGTCCTCTCGGGGCGCGCCCTCGGGCATCTGGCGGAAGCAGACGGAAGCCCCCTCTTGAGGAATTCTTATCACTAGGGCCTGTGATTGCTCCTCAGTGACAGGCAAATACAGCGGCTGAGGGCAGCAAGGCACAGGTGAGTCAGGATGAGCCGGAGCCACAGAAACGACAGGCAGCAGGAGCGGTGGCACCGACATGCGAGGCCATTGGGATTATTGGGCAAAAAATGTGAACCAACTATGGTTGCTGCGTTAGGAGAGATTTTTGAGAAAGCTTGAAAGCATCCATAAGAAAGAGGAAACTCTAAAAAGTGATAAAACAAATCTGAACAGAGAACTGAACACAACTTTAGGAGCTGAACAGATTAGACACAGCTGACGAGCATTCGTGCACCAGGCTCGCCAGTGAGAAGAGTCAGAGAAGTGAAGGCGGAGTGAGGTGGCTGGACGTCCCTTAGTTGGACTCCCAGGAGGAGAGGAGTGAATGGGGGTTTTATGAGGGGGGAGTAGTTAAGAAGCTCCCAGAACAGATTGAAGGTTCCAAGAGCCCGTGGAATTCCAAGTTGCATAAATAAAAAGATACCAACCCCAGCCATATTATTGTGAAATGGAAGGAAAACAGATCATCTTAAAAAGCAGCCGAAGATGGGCGCACAGGCTCTCTCTGGATTTTTTCCTGCAACTGCCTGTGAATCTCATACCAAAGTGAAGCATTTAATAGTTTTAGAAAGCAGCCAGGGACAAAAGGCGTGTCCTGAAAATGGACCGTAGCTGGGTGGACAGCTGGCCCCTCACGTGACAGGCTAGGTGGGCGGCGGCCCCTCATGTGACAGCAGAAGCCAGCCGCCCCGGAAAGGTGCCCCGTGTGCTCGAAGGAGATGCTGCAACCTGCACCCTGTAGGCCATAAGGAAAAGAGAGAAGGCGAATTCTGCTCAGCTTTGGGAGCACACAGAGGCAGGTGCAGCCAACAGTGTTTGCTGAGCACTTACATCGCGGCAGCGGGGAGACGCAGTAGAGGACGTGGGCAGGGCGCGCTCAGCAAGCACGTGAGTGTTGCAGGAGTCGTGCTGAGTCTGAGATGTGTACACACATGTTCCGTGCAGGTCAGACTTAAGAGGTGAGGCTGAACCATCCTGTTGAGGGGTGCATGCAAATGGGGCATAAAGCAGGGATGTTGTCACTGCAGAAGTCAGACTGGGGCAGGGGCTTCACCCGGGAAGGAAGCACGGGGGAGGCCCGTCCGTGCTGGCAGCGCCCTCCTCCGTGGACGGGTGGCGAGGGCCTGGCTGTTTCTTTGTGTTAGTGTTTGTGGTCACCAGGTGCCTCTTCTCTGCACTGTTCTCTAACTGGGTTGCTCTAGGTACTTTTACGGAGGCTTTTGTTTGTTTTTAATTAAAGTAGTCTTTATCACACAATACAGCTAAGTGCCACGTTTTCCTGGCTTTTTTAATTGAAGTGTAGTCAGTCTGCAATGTTGTGTCAGTTTCCGGTGACCAGCAGAGCAGTTCGGCCACGCATACACGTACATACATTCGTTTTCATGCTCTTTTTCATTATAGGTTACTACAGGATGCTGAATATAGCTCCCTGTGCTGCACAGAAGAAACCTGTTGTCTGTCTATCTTATGCATAGTTGTTAGCATCTGCACATCTCAGACTCCCAGTTTAACCCCTCCTGCGCCCTCCCCCCGGTGACGTGAGTTTGTTTTCTGTGTCTGCTTATGGGTCTGTTCTTGTTTTGTAAAAAAGTTTGTCTTTTTTTCAGATTCCACGTGGAAGTGATATCATACGGTTTTTCTCTTTCTCTTTCTGGCTTACTTCTCTTGAAGTGATGATCTCCAGGTCCATCCATGTTGCTGCAGTGGCATTATTGTACTCTTTTTATGGCTGAGTAGTATTCCATTGTATAAATACACCACATCGTTTTTGTCCAGTCATGTCGGTGGACATTCAGGCTGTCTCCATGTCTTGGTTGTTGTAAATAGTGCTGCTGTGAACATTGAGGTGTGTGTCTTTTCAAATTAAAGTCACTTTTATGGAGTTTTATTAGCATTTTTGGTGATGGATTTATGGTTCACTTTTACTTTCCTTATTATACCTTCAGTTTTTTTAAATGCTAAGTGAGTATTTGACAAGATGACTGTTTCAGTGCCGAAGGCAACGTAAGATCTTCCCCCGGGGAAAAAGCAGAAGGCCAGAGTGTCACGTCTGTGACCTGCAGAAAGCGGTGTTGACCTCTCTTCTCAAAATCACAGGTTAACTTTGAGGAGTTTAAGGACGGTTTCGTGGCAGTGTTGTCATCACAGGCTGGTGTCGGCTCCTTGGACGAAGACAGTGGGTCTTTGGAATCAGGTAAGAGGCTTTCCTGGTCTCCTTTTTGGTTCTTCCCGTGATTCATCTGTGATTTCTGGGATTTAAAATCCTCACTGAAGGACAGCAGACCTGTCACTGCCAAGCAGTGTGGGCTGGGACCAGCGTTCAGGTTTTTCTGTCTTTTGCTTCTTTATTTGTAAAATAGTGAGGGGAAGACTCCTGTTTTCCGCGGCCCTGCGTGCAGCCCTCTGAACACACTGGCGCCTCTGGGCACGAGAGACCTGCTAGTTCTTCCCTCCCTGTGCCGTTCTGTGTGCCGGCTGGTGTCCTGCAATTCCGCTCAACTCTGACACCGTCTGCTGGGGACGGCGTCAGACCCCACAGGGCAAGGACTTAGTTCCCGGGACTGCTCCCTCTCAGACGTCAGTCACGAGTGCAGGTGTCGCCTGTGCTTCTGACTGGCGCCTCCTCAGGCTCAGTTCCTTTGCTGGAGCAGCTCACAGGACTCAGGGAGACCTGTTCGCCTCCCGGAACCCTGGTTTATCGCACAAGGACACGACGCAGGGACACTGGATGCAGGGAAGGGGCTCTGGGCTCCCTTGCTCCACAGGCCCCGCTCCTGTCTCCACGATTTCACCAGCCCGGAAGCCCTTGGACAGTCCTTTTTTGGGGTCTTTCGGAGGCGTCATCAAAAGCACTGACTGACCAAATGATTGGCGATCAGTGACTGAATCCCAGCCTCTCCCCTCTCTGCAGGTCAGGGCGGGGCTGAAAGTGTCCCCCCTCTGATCACAAGGGTGGCTCCCCTGGCAGCCAGCCCACCCGGGGGTGTGGCCCCAAAAGGCGCCTGTTAACATAAACTCAGGTGTGGTTGCTCTACTACTTTGGGGATTCCAAGGGTTTTAGGAGCTGTGCCAGGGGAGGAGACCAAATCATGTTTGTTACGTCACAGTGTCACAAACGTCAGCTGACACTGTGTGCTGTAGCAAGGTGGGCATGGGGGCGGTCCCGGCTGTGTGCTGCCCCCCAGCACAGGGTGCTGACCAGATGGGGTGGGCATGGGGGCGGTCCCGGCTGTGTGCTGCCCCCCAGCACAGGGTGCTGACCAGATGGGGTGGACATGGGGGCGGTCCCAGCTGTGTGCTGCCCCCCAGCACAGGGTGCTGACCAGATGGGGTGGGAGTGGGGGTGGTCTCGGCTCCTCGAGTGTCAGGACGCAGAGTGAAGGGTCGCAGGTCCTTCCCTCCCCTCCAGGCAGGCGTGTGAGGAGGGAGCGCTTCCCCTCTGCCCTGCGGGAGGTGCCGGTTGCTCCAGGATCCTGGGCCGATCCTTGGTCTGGAGCCTGTGACGTCTCGGGTACCGGGGATATCGCATGGGAGCTTTGTGTGCCACGCTTGCAGCTTCCTGTGCGTTTCGTGTCAATGCCAGCGAGCCCTCCTAGAAGTCCCATGGGTTATCATACCTGTTACTCAGACACGCACCTGCCCCTACCCCCAGGGCTGAAGTCCGCCTTCCCACCACCTCCTGCTGGAGCCAGTGAGGGCCCTGATGTTGGGGGAGGAGTCAGCCCGCCAGCCGCGCCGGGGGTCTGGGGGTCAGGGATCACTGGTTGCCTACCTCACACTTCTCCTCCTCGAGGTGGGAAGCAGGCCACTTGGGAGACTTGGAGTGTGATCGCGTGGCTGTGGATGTGGGTGTGAACCTGCTGAGAAAGGTCGCACCTGTTCCAGGGCCCCCCACTCCGTGCGGGACGTGTGTGCGTCTGTGGGACGTGTCCTCAGTTCCTCCAAAGACAGGAGAAGCTGTTTTATTCCAGAGATTTTTTTAAAAATTTAAGCATTGTCAGTTTACAGCCTTGTGTCAATTTCTGGTGTACAGTATAGCAGTTCATACGTATACATACATATATTCCTTTTCACATTCTTTTTCGTCATAGATTACTGCAAGATACTGAATATAGATCCCTGTGCTGTATGGTAGAAACTCGATGTTTATCTGTTTTATACATAGTAGTTACTATTTGCCAATCTCGAACTCCCAGTTTATCCTTTCCCTCCTGATAAGCATAAGCTTTTTTTCTGTGTCTGTGAGTCTGTTTCTATTTTGTAAATAAGTTCATTGTGTCTCTTTTTTTAGATTCCACACATGAGTGCTATCATATGGTGTTTTTCCTTCTCCTTCTGGGTTACTTCACTTAGAATGACAATCTCCAGGTCCATCCATGTTAACTAACGCAAATGGCATTACTGTATTCTTTTTTATGGCTGAGTAGTATTCCATTGTGTGTGCGTGTGTGCACGCACACACACACCACATCTTCCTTCTCCAGTCATCTGTCAGTGGCCGTTTAGGTTGTTTCTGTCTCTTGGCTGTTGTAAATACTGCTGCAGAAGAAGCTATTTTAGGACTGGTGCTTTTTCACACTGATTCTGGTTTTGTTCTGTGTTGTTTTTGTCGTCTTTCCGATTCCAGCACTTTCCTCAATCATGTGGTCTCAGGCCCGCTTGGGGCAGGGCTCTCGTGGTTAGAGGCAGGGCACCCGCCAGCCGGGCTGTCTGGGTGGCATTGAGGGACCAGCCATGGCTCCACACTTCCCACGAGGCTGTGGCTCTGTGCTCTGTGGCTGCTGGTCTGACCGGCCACGCTGACACTCACTTCTGGAGAAGCCTTTCTCCCTGTTGGAGCTGGGGAGGTGATGCTTTTGGGGGAATATTCTGAAACAGCCATGTGTTTTCTGTTCATCTGAGAAAAGTGCTGACCAGCTGAAACGATGCAGAAAGGGCCCCCTTGGGGGCGGGTGGGGGAGTCCGGACATGGGCCCGGGGATCCCTGGAGGGGAGGGGAGAGCAGGATCAAGCTGGGTGGGGCGGACACGGGGCTGGTTCACGAGCTCCAGGTGTGCGCCAGCAGCTGAGCCTAGGGGGCCTGCCCACTTCTCTGCACCTGGTTTCCCAAGCGTGCCACTCTGCCCACCCCCCGACAGGACTTTCCTCTTCCTGCACCTCCTGGTGGAAGGAGGGTTCTTCCCCCACGTTAACCAGCCCGCAGCCCCTCTGCACGCAGAAACCGGGACCAGGCGGGGAGCCCGTGTGCTGGCGCCTCCCTCCCCCGTGCGCAGGGTCGCTCAGTCTCCCGCTCCGCTCCCCACCCCGCTGGCAACCTGAGCACTCACACTTCTCCAGCCGTCCCATGAGAGCTTGCAGGGCCAGGCCCATGGTAACCTCCGAGGGTCCTGGGGCCATAGGCCTTCTGCCTTAAGTGGCTGCTGCCCCGTGAGACTCGGCATCTTCTCCCCAAACTCCTCCCTTGTCCCCAGTTTCTGCCGGTCACTGGTCTCACTGTTCTCCGTGTCCGCCTCCTCCGTGATGGCCCCAGGGTCAGGGGCTGTGGAGGAGGGAAGTGAGGTGGTCACTTGGCCGTAGGGGTGCGCCAGTTGTGGGACACAGTCCTCGGTTTTCTTGGCCTGGCCTCACTTCCTGGGGCCCGTCCCTTTCTTCTCCGACCGGCCCATTCTGGTTGCTGCCCTCGGAACCGGAGTCCTGTCCTGGCCCCTGCCCGGGCCGCCCTCCCCAGTCTCTCCGGCCACCCAGATCCCCCACAGAGTCGGCGACATCTCTCCGCCTGCCAGGTCCTGGCCGCTCTGAGCGGATGTGGGCAGGTGAGGAGGGAAGAAGGAAGTGGAAGAGGTTTATTAGGGTTTAAGGGATCTGCATGAATCCCAGACTAAAGCCCCCGCCTGCCTCTGCTCCAGGCTTCGTGAAGACCCACGCGGAGCCTGAGCCTCCCTGGCTGTGCGGAGGTCCCTGCCTGCGGCGTCTGGCCCAGAGGGGTCCTGTCGTGACTGGGCTGGGAAGTGACCGTCTGGGCTCTGGAACAGGATGTTGCTGGATTATTGGAGCGTTTTTTTCTTTGGATAAAAAGCTGGATTTTTGGATTAGTCTTTTATTACATAACAAAAGCAAAATATGGGGGTATCAGTGGTAGAGCGCGTGCATGAGGTCCTGGGTTCAATCCCCAGTGCCTCCATTAAAAAAAAAAAAAGGCAAAACATACTTGGAACAGTTTGAACAGCACCTAGCATTTAGGACAGAAAGCCCTCCCAGCCTGGCCTTCCCCGCCAGCCTGCTGGTGGCCGTTCCCTGCGTCCTGCGCGTGAGAGCCGCACTCAGCACTGGGATCTGCACCCGCGTGCCTGGGCCCAGAGGCTGTTTTTAAGAGCCCCACAGACCTCCCGTTTTCTTCCCAGCTCCCCCCTGTGCTGTCCCACCGAAGTACGTGAGCGGCTCTAAGAGGTACGGCCGTTGGAGTCGGCCCGAGCCCTGCAACCTTGCTGGTAGGGCCAAGTGTGTCCTGGAGCAGCCGGCCAGGCCCAGCGCCAGGAGCCATTTCTGCTGCTCTGCGTCCCTGGAAAGTGTGGAGGTAGGTCCTCCCCCTTCCCCTCTCCATCCCTGCCGAGGCTCCCCAGTGTGGAAATTACATGTCTTAGTCGCTGCTCACCTGCCCCCCTAAAGAGATGCAGGAAGATGGGAGGGGGCAGCTCAGTGCCAGAGGCCCTTTGGGAAACAGGTTCCACTGTGTTCCTGGGTCTCACTGTCTACAGGGAAACTGGCCTCCTTCAGACACAGGGCCGTGAAGATTCCCCTGTTCACCCTGCAGCCTCCCCCGGCACTACCAGGAGGGGAAGGTTAACCAGCCGAGGGTAGAAAAATCTGGTGGTGGGGAGGGTGCAGCTCAGTGGTGGAGCACCTGCTTAGCATGCACGAGGTCCTGGATTCAATCCCAGGACCTCTGTTAAAAAATAAATAAAAATAATAAACCTAGTAACCTCCCCTGCCAAAAACAAAAGAAAACAACAACAAAGGAAAATCCAAAAAAAGAGCAAAGCAGGTATGCCACGCCCAGGGCCCCTGCCTCCAGTACTTGGAGTGACCCTGGCCCACCCTCTACAACTTGGCCGGCTGGTGCCAGCCGCCCCGGGGGCCCCAGGTTCCCGAGCTGCCCACTGTGGAGGGTCATCGGTGGGGCAGATCCACACCTTATGGGTTAATCGTGGCCCACTGGACCTGTTTTCAGGGTTACAGAAGGTTCCTGGCTTCCCCCCAACCTGTGGTGTCATCCTTGTCAGATGGGGCTCTCCAGGAACTTACCTTTAATAGGACGGCTCTGGCCCTCAAATTAATTGTTTGTATCTTCAGCGTTCATTGAGGCAAAACAAACAGATGTGTATTTAAATCCTGGAGTCCCTTCTCCCAGGGACCCTCTGCACCTGGGTGACATCAGCAGATCCCTGGCCTTTGCCTCTTTGTTCCCTTTTTAAATTTGGCCCCAAGGATGGGGAGTCTCAGTGCGTCTGTGCCATCTCTGTGGTGCCATTCTGCTTCTTGAATAAACTGGGAATTCGAAAGTTGCACCTCTTGGGGAGAGATGGAAATGCTTCCTGTCTTGGTGGTGGTGGTGGTTGCATGGGTGTGTGCATCTGTCAACATTCATCAGAGTGTACACCTGAAATATGTGCAGCTAACTGCACAGGAGCCACACCACAATAAAGGTGTTAAAAATACGATCTTTGATCCCCAGAACTAGGACCTGGGGGGGTGCTTTTGGGGTTGTCAGCAGGTTGGATGCATTGGAAAAAGGGCATACACACCCTGCCGCAGGTCCCTACCCCCGGTTCAGCGCTGGCTGTAAGTGCTGAGTGCTGGTCAAGCCAGCATTCCTTCCAGAATCAGAAGTGGACTTGAGCTTTGGGGTCCACTGACCAGTCACAGAAACATGGGATTTCACTGGAGTCTTGGCAGCCCAGCCCTTGGGCACAAAGGCCTCAGCTGCTCACCTCCTGTCCCCAGAGCACCTAGGGGTCAGAGACCTGCTCTCTTGCCTGCTGCCGACTGAGATGGGTGTTGAGGGGCTGGCCCGAGAGCCTGTCCTGTGATGGAATTTGGAGCAGACTGGGAGTGTGCGGGGGGAGCACCTGCCTGTGTTCTCACAGAGTTGCTGATGGTTTTGGTTCCTATCAAGGCGTCAGGTGCCCGTGTCCAGGCCGCGGCGTGTGGCCTGGAGACAGACCTGGTCTACGCAGGCCTCAGCTGGGAGCCCTGCGGGCTGGCCTCCTTCCCCAGTCAGCCCCACAGACGGTTCTCCTGGTTCCCGGTGCCCCATCCTCTGGGGACGCACATCCTCTTTCTGTCTTTCTGCAGAGTCTCAAGTCTGATGAAGAAGCCGAAAGTGCGAAGGAGCCTCAGAATGAGGTGTTTGAAGCTCAAGGTGAAGCCTGGCTTTGTGCTCAGTGTCCCCATCTGAACAGTGCTGGGCTCCTGGTCTGGGGTCACCGGCCAGGAAAATTTCCTGGAAAGGGCCCAGTGCGGGCGGGGACCCTGGTGGTCCCTTCTCCTGGGGGGCCCAGTGCCAAGGCCCCTGCAGTCAGACCTTCGGGCGGGGCTGCTGACTAAGAGAGCAGTTTCAGGGTTTGCAGGGACCGGCCAGACCCCAGCTCCTTCCTGATGTGCCGGGCCGAGTGCAGCCCCTCCCTGCCCCACGAGGCCCTGTCTGCACCCTGAGTGGAGTGTGGGACGTGGTTCTGGTCCTGGGAGGTCACTCACCGAGAGATTTTGAGGCTCTCTGCCCAGAGCAGATTGGAGTTCTTCCCATCTAAGTGAGAACTGCCACTCACGTGTCAAACCTCACAGGACTCATTCACCTCCTCTGCCGGCCCTGGGAAGCAAAGCCTGGTCTCAGAAGTGCTTTTCCATTTTTGTGTAGAACTTTGAGACATTCTAAGCTGGAGGGGACCTCGGAGGTGGCCCACCCCCAGCATCGCTCATGAGCGCACGGGCCAGGCCTTCTGTGGGGAGGCGCTTCTGAGCGTTAGTTGGGTTATCAAAGTGACGCCAAGGTAGCTTCCCCACCCAGGGCCCCAGCCCCCAGGCCGAGGGCCCAGTCCGATGGCGTGTGAGTGGCCCTCTTCCATGCTGGGCTGGGCGGCATGGACGGGGCGTGGAGGGAGTCGGCGCCTGCACGGGGAGCTCCTCGTGGGTACTCGTGGGCACCCCGAGGTCTGGCCTCCTCCACAAGGTGCTTCTCTGGCAAAGCTTCAGAAACCTCGGTGAGCCACCCGGCTAAGGTGGACCAGTTGAGACACCTGGCCACCTGTCACCTAGACCCACTGGTGAGTCTTTGCATCCCGAGACCCCTGTGCCTCCTGGTGTGAGGTGGGGTGGAGCGCACAGCCTGCCCGGGGGTGTTGTTGCCGGAAGAAGAGAAAGCAGATAACACTGGGCCCGAGTCCAGACTGGCTTTGACGCTAAAGCTCAGGTTCACAGGAGACGCTAGGGCTGGAGGGCACGAGGGGCAGACTCACAGCGCCTGGGGGCGTCCTGCAGAACAGCTGGTCCAGTTTCTCAGACAGAGCAGGAGAGGTGCTTAAACGACTGGGAGAAATAGTGGCCACGTGTGCAGTGAGGACCCAGACCAGCCCCCGCAGGAAGGCCGGGTGAGGGGTGGGCAGTCACTGCTGATTTGCAGGGGAGATGTAGCTTGGGGTCCACGCTTCTCAGCGGTCGCCCGATAGACACGGGGGCGGCGTGACAGCTGGGGTTTGCTTTCAGACCCTCGGGCAGCACCAGGCCGGGTGGATGGAGCTGGGGCTCCTGGCGGCCCGAGGGGCAGGGCCGCTGGCCTCTGCTGGGCTGTGCTCTTTACTTCGGGTGGGTTTGAAAAGTTTCTGAAAATTAATTTCTAAGGCTGCTCTTTTAAGTCCAACCAGCAGCAGTGCATCTGGTGTGGCTTTCGTAGCTCCCTTCAGAAACCCTCCCCATGCGCTGCAGCTTTCCCCCGTTTCATTGTGCGTGTGTGCGCCCAGCGAGGTTGGAAGAGCTGTGCTGTGAGCGCCGTGTCCCCACCACCTAGATTCCTCCTTTGAAGCTTGACTCTCCCCTGTGTCCATCTGCCCATCCCGTGTCCATCCGTCAGTCTGTCTGATTTCAGGATAAGTTACAGCAGTGGTGTGTTTCCCGTTTCAGGTCAGCTGCCGGCCTGGTGTTCTGAGGTCTCCGGGAGTCCCCGAAAGTCTGGCAGCCCCTCCCTCGACACCCCCGAGAGCCGAGTCCGGGACATCTGGGAAGCGCTGGGTGTCGGCCGCAGCGGCCACCTCACCGAGCAGGAGCTGGCCGTGGTCTGCCAGAGCGTCGGCCTCCAGGGACTGGGGAAGGAGGTGAGGGGCTGGACGCCGGCCCTGGAGGGCTGCGTCTTTGTGGTGGTCGTGGTTGATGCTGGGCCAGGGAAACCCCTTCACCCTCAGACACTGATTCACTTGTTACTTTCTGGCCTGAAACCCTGTGATGACTCCCCGGGCTGGTGTCGAAGGCCCGCCTCTGGCCACGTGTGGCCCTGGCCCCCTTCACACAGGACCGTCCTCTGCCTGGAGCATGCCTCCCCTTCCTGCGAGGCCCAGGTCTGCTGCCCAGCCCGGGGTGCTGCCTGCAGAGCCTGGCTGCTCCCTGGCGGCTGTCCTCGCCCCTTCCCCCGCAGGGGCCGAGGGAGCAGGGCGGGCAGTGTGGTGGGGCACTGCCCACCTTGTTGACCCTGAACTGCTCCATACGAACCTGTCCGCACCACCCAGGGAGTCCCGGCCTGGCAGAAAGCTCGGGGCCCCTTGCAGTGGGGTGGCAGCTGACCAGGTGTGTGGATGGACAGGCTAGAGCGCGGAGGCCAGGGTGGTCCAGATAGTGTGTCTGGACAGGCCAGCAGGCCGCCTGCTTGGGGAGGGTGGGCCTGGGCGGGGCTGGCGGGGCTGCTGGGGGCGGGGGGCTCTGAGCAGGTGCCTGGGGGCTTTTGCCTAGGAACTTGAGGACCTGTTCAGCAAGCTGGACCGAGACGGGGATGGCAGAGTGAGCCTGGAGGAGTTCCAGCTTGGCCTGTGTGAGCACCGTCCCCCTGCACTTCCGGAATCTTCTTCTCCTGTCAATCTGAGTGGCTCCTGGTCTCGTTACCAGGTAAAACGGGACAGTTAACTCTCGGGCCCCGGAATGGCTGCTGTCATTCTCCAGCCTTCAGCATCTGCCGCTGGCCTGACCCCTCTGCATGGTCAGCACAGCGGGCCCAGGGTCGGCTGGGAAACGTACACACGCGTGTTTGGTGAGAGGCCATGCGGCCTGGGGCTGAGCTGTGTGTCACTGGGGAGCTACTTGCCTTCTCTGAGCCTCAGGCCCCTCATCTGTAAGGTGGCCACCCCTCCTAGGGGTCTAATGAGGCTTCCCGGGCAGCTCCTCGCTGTGTCTCGGTGTGGGGGTCCTTGCGTTCCAGCAGGAGCACCCCTCACCTCCGTGGGGGTGCAGCGAGGGCGGAGTCACTGACGGGTCCGTGCCCCGCGCCCCGGGCCATGTTCCTGAATTTTATCCTGCCCGATGCCAGCTGGAGGAGAGCAGGTTTCGGTGCTCACTACACGTGATTTTGTTCAGTGCGTGTGGTCTTTCTGGGTCCCAGGAGTCAGCCCCCCCTCCCACGGGGACGGTTGCCCTGGGGGTCCTGTGTCTGGAACAGTGACATTGCTGCTCCCTGCTGGGCCGGCGCATTGGAGAATCAGGTTTCAGCGCCTGAAGTCCGTGAGACGGGAGGAACCAGAGCCCTGAGGGGAGGTGTCAGGTCATGTGAGGGCAGCCCCGAGTCGCGCCAGAGGCCCGTGGGGCGGCCTCCTCCTGCGTGCAGCGGCCCCTGTTCTGTGTCCAGTTCGGAGGCACCACTGGGGGAGGGGCTGACACCTGCCTGCCCAGGAGGCTGCGCTGTGGCGTCCTGTGCGTGTGGACTCCGGTGTGGCTGCAGGGGGCTCAGAGAGGAAGGGCTGCTGTCCTGGTGTGGCCTCGACAGCAGGCACACGTCTGAAAGGCCCTGTCCTCCCGGGGAGACCCCGCAGGGAGGGTGGCCTCGCCCTGTGGTTCCCGCAGCACCTCGGCCTTGCTGTCAGCTTTCTGGCTGAGGGACTTTTTGCCTTTGTCTTAAAACTGCTTGGAAAGGACACAAATGAACTTATCTACAAAGCAGAAACAGACTCACAGACACAGAACAAACTTACTGTTTCCAGGGGGTAAAGGGTGGGAAGGGACAAATCGGGAGTTTGAAATTCGCAACTCTTGAGGGGGTGGGAATGTGAGCTGTCTTGACTGTGGGTGTTTATATCTCTCAAAATTCATCAGGTTGTACGTCTGAAATATGTATAGTTTACTGTACAGGAACCATACCACGATAAAGTTGCTAAAAAATTAAAACTCCCTGAGACTCAGCCACGAGCCTCATGTTCCTGAACCCCAGGAGATGTGCCCTCCGCTCCGGCCGTCCTGCCCCTTCTGAAGCCCACCTCGGGTTTCTTTCGCAGTCTGGCTTTCCTACGACTCTTGGTCTGCAGGGACAGGTGGGGAGGCTGTGACTGGTTCAGGAGGAGATTAACTCGGGGCCCTGCAGGCACTGGAGCGTCCACTGCATGGCCTCATGTGGCTGGCGCTGAGCCCTGGGCTCGAGGCCGCCACTGCAGAGCCCGTGATCCCGGCCGACCGTGTGGGTGCCGTGTCCCCTTGAGCAGGAAACAGGGCTGTTCTTGGGCCTCGGTGAGACCGCGCCGGCCAGGCACGGGCGGTGAGGTCTGGGAGGCTGTGAGATGAGGCCCTCGCAAGCTCACAGCGGCTCTGTCCCCATGTGCAGGTCCCAGAGGAGGGCGAAGGCCAGACCACAACGTCGTCCCTGGTGTCCGTGTGCTCCGGCCCGCGCCTGTTCTGCAGCGTGGATGACGGCTCGGGCTTTGCCTCCCCGGAGCAGATTGTCGCCCTGTGGGCCCAGGAGGGGGTTCACAACGGCAGGGAGGTCTTACAGGTGTGGACCGGTCTCCCGCGGCTGCCCCAGCAGCGGTATCCAGGCGTGGGGGGCCACTGCCCACAGGGGAGGCTGGACGGAGCTCCCGCAGACACAGGCCGCGTGCAGGGCAGGCCGATCGTGACCCCTTTTTTCTTTATTTTCTGATACTGAAATACAGCGAATCTTAACTAAAACAGAATAAGTAAAAACTAGAGAAAAACCATAGCTTGAAACAAATCCATTTGAAAGTAGGCTCCAGCGTCGCAGGCACTTACCCCGGAGCAGATCTGCACCCCGGAGGAGGGAAGGAAGCCCCCCGGGACCGCGCTGGTCGTGGTCACAGAGGTCTGAGCGCTCCCGCTGGTTAGGGACGGGCCCGAGGGGAGCCGGGCCCTGCCCGGCCCGCTGACCTGTCCGCCCTGCGCTCTCCCAGGCCTCCCGCCGCTGGTCGGGCCCAGGAGGCCTGTGCTCTGCCCGGCCAGTCCTGTCCCCAGGGCTTTGGAGGGGCCTCCGCTCAGCTGGCAAGTCAGGTGTCCGCGGGGCGGGCGCAGCAAGGGAGGGGCGCTAGGACCTGTGTGGCGAGCTGGGCAGGTCAGCTGAGTTCCCAATTTCACTTCCTGCTGTGAACAAAAGCCTAGAAACTAAGCTAAGCGAGAGAGCCTGCCTCCCTCGCTCCCAGGTTCCGGGGTGGGGGCGGCTGAGGGCCTGGTGGATGTCCTGAGGGCTCTTCCCAGCACAGAAGGAAGCGTGTGCTTAGAAGTTCTCGTTCCGGGAGCTTCTGCACAGTTAGGGTCGCACTGTGTCCCTCTGTTGCTCTCATGCTGTCAAAGAACAGTTCCTTCTCTTTAGCCACTTGGAATTTCCTATTGCTCAGGGTTTGATTCTATTTAACTGAGAGGCAGCGATGTCACTGGACCTCCTCAGCACCCCAGGGCCAGGAAAGGCCCCCAGCGTGTGACTGTATGTGCCCCTCACGCAGCCCCAAGTGTCTGTCCCCCGACATGGAGGGTGGCTCCCTGGTCCGGGTGCCCCAGCACAACAGGTCCGTTACTGCTCACCTGTGACACTGATTGAACTGTGGGCCACCAGCAGCACACCTGCCTGAAAGAGGCCTGTCCCTCGGGTCGGAAGCCCTCGGCCTGGACGTGACCTCTCCCGGGTGCCCGGGGGAGCGCAGCCCTGACCCTCCTCAACACAGCATGCTGATTGTGCCATAGACACCCGCGGCGTTTCTGTCTCACGCATTTTCTGTGGGTCAGGAGTTGGGTGGTCCTCGCCCAGGGTCTCCAGGAGCCCACCCTGCGGTCTTGCAGAGGCCTGACGGATGGGGCGGGGGTCTCGCTGTGGGCACGTGCCACCCAGCCAGGGCTGGATGAGCCCCTCCCAGCCGGCACTGGCCTCCCCGGAGCCCTGTCCAGGAGGCCAAGGGGGACTCCTGCCTCCCACACCACTGCCTATCACTGTCCTGGGGGTTTTGCAGGCCTGTGCTGGTCACACACGGATGTGACTGCCGGGACGCGCGGGGCCTTTCTTGATCGGGACGCTGCTGCAGGGACCTGTTTCTGCCTGGAGGCCTCGCTGCTGGAAAGGCAGCCCTTGCATTATGGCTTCAGCGTCTGGGTTGCTCCACGTGCTTCAGGGACATGGGGAACGTGGAGATTCAAGTCTCCTCCTCACAAGCTAAAGGAAGGTCACCCCGTTCTTTCCCTCCTGTGCGCCCGCCCCGCCGTGTGTCTGTGACTCCTGGCCGCGAGCACCCGTCCCTGAAGAGCAGGCGTGGCCAAAGTGTTCTCCGGGGGGCCCCCGGGGGGCAGCGCTCCCGTGTCCTCCTCTCTTCCTTACTGTGGTGAAGTCCATGTGACACGGTTTTTCTGTTCTCTCAACTCTTCCGAATCCCGGGGTGGGGCAGTGCCGCTCTCTGGAGGCTGGGTGGTGCTCAGCTGGTAGGTCGTGTTCCACAGACAGAGCCGGTCCGTTCTGTGACTGTGCGTGTAGTTCGGAGACATGTTGGTCAGGAGTCTTTGTGTCCGGAATGCCACAAACCCAACTCCAGTGGGCAGAGGGAAGGACATTAGGGGCTCACCTGCGTGGTCAGTCCGAGGAGGAGGACGTTGGTCTCAGGGACCCTCCTCCAGCCCCCACACCAGTGTCCAGAGGCCTCTGCTTGGGACATGCGCCTTCTGTGTCTGTCACTTTGTCCAGGGACGGGGGCTGTGTCCAGCCTGGGTCACACCCACCCTGAGAGTTGGCAGGGACAGAGAGGACCCCCGTGTGGACGGTCGGGAGAAGGGCTACGCCCAGGAGGCAGAGACTTTGCAGACAGGAAAGGGCAGGCCTGGGACAGTGTGGACCGGTCCTGACTGTCCTTAGGGAGCCCGGAAGGGTCTACACCCGCCTACCCCATGGGCCTTGCTGTTTCCAGAGCCTCGACTTCAGTGTGGACGAGAAGGTGAACCTTTTGGAGCTGACGTGGGCCCTGGAGAACGAGCTCATGATGGTGGATGGAGCCGCTCAGCAGGCGGCCTTGGCCTGTTACCGCCAGGAGCTGAGCTTCTGCCAGTAAGAGCCCCAGGTGGGGGTGTGGGGTGCCGCTGGCCAGGCCGGCCTCCTTGCCCACCCCAAAGGGCCAGTCCCGGGGCGGGGGCCCTGCGCCCTTTCCCGCCTGCTCTCCTGTAGGCGGCTCTCGCGGTGGGGCCGCCCACTGGACCAGTCCCGTGGCTGCTGATCAGTTTGTGGCCACAGAACTTGGGGGTCACCAGCCAACCCCCAGACTTGGTGAGAAACTTAGAAATCCCATCAGGGTCCTTTCTGAGTCCCTTCTCACAAAGTTCCAAGGGGAGGGGTTTGCATTGGACAGTAACCTTGCTGCCTGGTGCCGCCCCGCCTGCAGGGAAGCCGTCCCGGTGGCTGGGCTCCCGGGTGGGTGGCTGGCCAGGAAGGAGCGGGTGCTTCCGTGCGGCCACTGGGCCGAGTACACGTTCCGTGTTCTTTGGGTTTGGCTCTGGTTGAGCTGACTGTTCAGGCCGTCGTCTGCTCAGCAGATTGGCATAACGTTTGGTTTTGTGCTTTATTGATGTCCCGAAGTTACAGGAACGCTTGGCGGAAAAGCGCAGTCCCCACCCCCAGGGTTTTGGGTCTCGTTAGGTGCCGCCAGATGAGCGTCCTGAGGGCAGCAGCCCTGCACACGTGGGGAGAAATACTGTGCCCAGGGTGGGGGCGTAGCTCAGTGCATCTTCAGAGGGAGAAGTAGCCACCAGAGAAGCTGGTGCCAGAGATGGTTTGCACGGAGCTCGAGTGGGGTCCTGCGTGACCAGACAGGGCCAGGGACACCCCAGGAATCGCTTCTGCTCCAGGTGGCCCCCCTGCCACGCACCTGGATGCCAGGCTGCAGGTGGCAGGGCAGTGGCCAGGCAGGATCATGGCTGGCCAGCCCTGTCCCCTGAAGGCAGCCAGTCCCTGTTCTGTGCTGAGGGTCCCTGGGGCCGGAGGGGAGAGGGAGCTGGGATAAATCCTTACCTGTCCTCCAGAGGCGTCTGGAGGTGTGGCACACCGCAGGGCTCCAGGCTCAGACCTCCTGGTTCAGAAACCTGCTAGAAACTCCTTGGCACGGCAGTTGGCCTCACTCCGTGTGTCCGTCTATGAAGCGGGTGCAGTGCCTGTGGGAACCGCCCTGGGAGGAGGTTGGTCAGAGCCCAGCGCCCGTGAGGCCAGCTGTGTGCGCTCCTGCAGACGGGCTTGCTGGGCCCAAAGCCGTGTCCCCTTCGACCCCGGCTCCTTCCTGCAGGGGCCAGGTGGAGCAGATGGCCAGGGAGCGAGACAAGGCCAGGCAGGACCTGGAGAGAGCGGAGAAAAGGAACCTGGACTTTGTGAAGGAGATGGACGACTACCACGCCGCCCTGGAGCAGCTCGCGGAGCAGAAGATCAAGTAGGTCCCGCGGGGCCCCGGCCCTGCTCTGCGGCTGCTCCCTGGCCAGAGCGGGCGGGGGGCGTGGCCACCACCGGCTGAGGTCCTCCTGTCTGGTCTCGGCCGAGCCAGTGGAAGCCTAGAGGGTGCACTTGGCCGAGGTCCTTGGAGAGAAGAGGGTGCGCTCTCAGGGGCAGTCTTGCCCTCACACGGGAGTGCGGCTTCTGGCCGTGTGTCTGCTGGCCTCTCTGCTCTGCTCCGTCTGTCGGGGTGGGTCCCACCAGAGCTGCGTCTTCTGTACATGGCTGTGATCAGTGAGACAGGTGGACGCTTTGAGAGAGGCCCAGGGAATGGCCTTGCCTCCTGTCGGCTCTGCAGAAAGGAGCCCAGAGCCCGAAACTGCTGACGGAGGGCCTCGCCCACGCAGAGGGCTGAGCGGGCTCCTGGTGAGTCAGCGGGCTGGTGGCGGACGGACCAAAGGAAAGGCTTTCTGACCTTCTTTTCCAGGGACACAAAACCACTTCACTGGTTCATTAGCCAAAACATTTGAGGAAGTCCAGCCTCTGCGGTCTCCCAGGCTACAGCTGGGAGGGGGCCTTTCTCACCCTGAGGGGTATGCTCCCCCCAACAGAGCTCGGAGGCTGGTCCCTTTCTGGAAGCTCTGGTCACCAGAGGGTCCCCTTAAGGACAGCTAAGGATGCTGCAGTAACTGTCCTGACTCAGGGTGTCCGTCCTCCTCAGTGCTGGCAAGGGGGTGGCAGGAGCTCGAACCTGGACATTGGGCCCCCAGGCAGGTTCCCCCTGCGACGGGGGCATTTGCTCAGGTGAAGCCTCAGCAGCCTATTGGTGAGGTGTGTGGGTGTCACAGTGTGATGTGACAGGGTCCCAGGCCCTGGAGGGCTTCCCCCTGCCCAGTGTGCCTGCGGGCTCTGAAGCATGGCCTGAGCAGAGGGGCTGCAGCAGAGGTGCTGGGGGGCGCTGTCCGTGGGGTTTAGTGGGCAGAGCCACCGGGCACCCTGGCCGTGCAGCCGGGGTCTTGGCCTCTGGGAAGAGGCTTCTGGCTTGCGAAACTGCTCTCTTGCCGTAGGGATCCTGTTACAGGCCAGGCACTGCCTGACCGAGACCCCAAATAGGCCTTTCCATTCCTGTTTTTCAGCCAAGGACACTGAGGCTTGGAGCAGTGTAGTAACTGCCCACAGTCACTCAGCTGGCAATGCCCCTCCCTCCTCTCTGGAAATGAACCCCCATGTGAGCAGGGCTGGGGGACAGAGAGCTCGTCACTTTTGGGGGTCATCTGGAGTCTGACCCACATCCTAGGTCAGCAGCTCTGCTCCCCCACGACCTGTGACTTCAGGGACCCTCCTGGGGCCAACACCTTCCCATGTGTCACAGGCCTGGGGTGGTGCCTCGTGTCCGAGTTCCCAAAGGCCGGAGTCTCCCTTTCCTTCCGGGGGCTGGGAAGGCAGGACGCAGCAGCCAAGACCCTGGTCTGGGCACTAGCCAGACTCCACACTGCCTGTGAGCCACGTGGAGACGGGAGTGTGAGAGTTGGGGTCTGGGCACCAAGGGCTGTGAGTGTGGGAGCAAGTGTGCGGGTGCGTGTGGGTGTGAGGTGTGCGTGGGCGTGCACACACACACCTGCACATGCACTGCCACCAGCTCCCACACCGCCTCACAGTAACTTTCAGGGAAGCTAAAAATTAAGACTCTGCACCAAACTTTAAAAAATGTTCCCAGTCAAACCTGAGGTAACAAGCGCTGTGAGGCGTGCCTGCCCGCCCAGCGCCCGGGCCCACCCTTGGGCAGGTGGTGGGCGGCGTTAACCACAGGGGCGCTGTGGCTGGGAAATACCAGGTTTGTCCTGCTCTGCTGCCCGGCAGGGCCCCCCCCCCCGCCCCGCCCAGGAACCAGGCGCGGCTCTCGCAGCTCCGCTCGCTCGCGGGGGTGCCATCCTCAGTCTCCGGCTGCGCGGAGCGGACTGTGAGGCCGCTCAGGGTTCCCGGGGACGCTGTCAGTGGAGGTCGGGGCAGGGGCTGTGTTGTGGTTCCTGTGGCTGCGCTCAGCCCCGTCCCTGCCGTGGACGGGGCCCCCCCGGGCCCTGGGGTGAGGCCTGGGCAGGCGGGGTGCACGGGCTCCTGGCTTGAGGCGGCCCGACCTGCGCGCCGCCCTTCCTCTGCATCCAGCGCGGCCGCCTCCCCGCGCCCGTGTGCTGCGTGCTTTCAGTCCGAGGAGCTGAGACTAATTTGCTTTGGTCTCGACTGGTCGACCTGCCTCTCCCAGCCGCCCAGTAGAGGCCGGGTCAGAGAACCCAGAAAGGGGCTTGAAGGCTGTATCTCAGTCTCAGAGAACCTGGCCTGGGGACACACGAAGCCTGAGGGCCGGGCAGGCGCTGGGATTTTGCCCTGTGAGCAAAGGGCGTTGTCGGTACATTTCCAGAGACTGTTTTTATGGCTGCGTTAGGCGTTTCTCGTTCGAAGGTAATAGATGATACGTGTTCATTGTAGACAATTTAGAAAACACAAGGAAAAGGAAGAGGAAAAGCAGAGGTCGTCGTTCCTGACGCTGTCTGTGCGCCCCGGCTTCTCTCTGCCGTGCTCGTGGTTATTTACAGAGCGGTGTCGTGTTCGCAGACTTGCTGCCGGCCCCGGAGCACCTCTGTGTGGGTCTGCTGCGTTTTCCTGACCCTTTGCCTTGGCTGGATGTTTGCTGGATCTTTAAAAAATGTATGAAGAGTGGAGTGATGTGATCAAACTTGTATTTTTAAAATTTTAAAAAAAGATTTAGTATTCTATTTCTTTTTTTTCTTTTTTCCTTTTTTTGGTGTGAGATAAATAGGTTTCCTTATTTATTTTTTCTTAGAGGAGGTGCTGGGGATGGAATACAGGACCTCGTGCCTGCTAAGCATGTGCTCCACCACTTGAGCTACACCCTCCCCTCCTCAAACTTGTATTTTTAAAACTGGCACCAAGATGTTAGATTAATCACATCCGTCCAGCTGTCTCCCTACGGGACAGCTCCCCCGCCCCGCTGTGTTCTTTCCCTGAAGCTCTGAGGTGAGGTGGACGCAGGACCAGCCGCGTGTTTCTTCCGCAGAGTTGTTGATGCGGACAAGCTCTGCGGAAGTAAGAGTCTCAGTCGTCTTCAGTCTAGACAGACTGGGCTTGAGAAACCCCGTTAAGCAACCATTTTAGTGGTAAAATGAAGAACTGGCACTGTTTTTCCGCTGCTGGACTGTTCTTGCAAAGGATTCCTGCAGAATCCAAGGGAAGCGCCCCCACCTTTTCCTCTGGTTGCTTTGGGATTCACCGTCTACAGGTTTTCTGTTGTCTGTGTCCTTGTGATGGAGGCTTACTTGTGTGTGCGTTTGGTCACCAAACGCTGCCTTTTTTATGTTTTTGATTGTGTGCAGGAGGTGGAAAGGCCGAGGGGAATCAGAGGGCATCTGCTACCCCTGCTCCAGAGGCAGCAGGGATGCACAGGCTCCCCTTGTCTTGCGGGGTCACACCCACCAGCCCTGGTGGGATTTAAGCAGGGCCCCAAGCCCCTGTGGCCGGTGCTGCGACAGGAGACTCGGGGAGGGGAGGGTTGGGGGTGGCCCCTCGGGCCCCGACATGACTGCCGTGTGCCTTCCAGACACCTGGAGCAGGGGTGCAGGGGGAGGCTGAGCCTGCTGCGGTCCGAGCTGGAGGTGGAGCGCGAGCTCTTCTGGGAGCAGGCCCACCGGCAGGGGGCTGCGCTGGAGGAGGACCTGCGGAGGCTGCGGGCCGAGGAAGCTGGCCTCCGCGAGAAGCTGACCCTGGCCCTGAAGGTAGGGGAGGGGTGACGGGCCAGAGGGGGGCCTCCTGCCCGAAAGGAGGAGGCGAGGTTCCGGGTCAAGGACCTAACCCTCCCCAGAGCCTTACGTGGGCATTCCGGGGTTGGGAAGGGACAGCGGCAGGTCTCTCTGTCAACACACACATGCGCGCGTGCGTACACACACACACGCACTGACACACACACACGCACAGACACACACACACACATAACCACACACAGACATACACACAGACACACACACAGACACTCACAGACACACATACAGACACACAACAGAGAGACAGACACACACACACAGACACACACACACATACAGACACACAACAGACACAGACACACACACACACACACACATACAGACACACACATACAGACACACACACACAGAGGCAGACACACACACATACCGGAGGACCCCCTTCTCAGCCTAACAGAAAGACTCCTGCCTTTCCCCGGAGAGACATCACCCCCCACCAGCTGTGGGGGCAGCAGGACAGGGGCCGAGGGGCTCCCGCACCGAGGTCAGGGAGGGTTAGTGCGCCCCTGGGGACTAGGGCACCCGTGGGGTCAGCAGAGACCAAAGCACATTGCCCCACCCCCTGCCTGGAGCCCTGGCCTGTGGCAAACGTGGCCCTCTGGGCCGTGAAGAGCATCCCACGACTGTCACGCTCCCTGCGTTTGCACCCAGTGAGATGTCCCCGGCCCCCCAGCCTCCGCCTTCCTTCTCCTTTCCTAACTCAGGGCTGCAGGTTCTGCCCACACCCACCTGCCTCCTGCGCCTCTGTCCCCCAGCCCCCAAGTCTGCAGACACTGCCTTCCTCCTGGTGGACACCGGGGCTGTCACGGTGCAGCTTCAGAGCCGTCTTTAAAAATGGCACAGAAGGGACTGCCACCAGCCTTTCCTCGTGCCGCTCACGACCATCCTGGGCTCGGGCTGTGGGGGAGGTTGAGGCGGTGGGACAGGGAGGAGTGTTGCCAAGGGCTCCGTGGGGTCTGAACAGGCCACCTGACTTGTTCTGGCCCCGAGTCCCCCTGGAGCCCTGCTCCTCTGTCAGAGGGGGCAGACCTGTGACAGCCCCTCCTGCGCTCCCACAGCTGGCAAACCACTGGCCTGTGTCTTATAGGAAAACAGTCGGTTGCAGAAGGAGATTGTTGAAGTCGTAGGGAAGCTCTCAGAGTCAGAGAAGCTGGTCCTGAAGCTGCAGAACGATCTGGAGTTTGTGTTGAAGGACAAGGTGAGTCCTCTTGCTGATTCCAAGTCTTCAGAGAGGAGCCCGGGTGCTGGGCAAGGGGTGTCAGTGTCTTAGCAAAGAATGCACAGGTGACAGGATTTTTTCCTGCTAAAATTCTAGAATGCAGAGAAAATCAAGACAACTTTCCAGGTTTTCCTCCTCTTCAGGCAGTGCCGGTGATGCCCTGCACATGGGCCCTTTAGTGACAAAGGCCTGGGCCAGTGGCAGAGTCTCAGTGGTGGGGGCACGGGGAGAGGTTGGAAGCCCCCTGCCATCCCCATGTGGGGAGGAGGGGAGGGCAGGTGCAGGGCTCGGCAGGGGCAGCCCAGCAAGAAGGCAGCCCAGGCTCCAGGTGGGCGCGAGGCCACCTTCCATGAGTCTGGACCATCCTTCTGCCCTGAGACCTTTCAAACAAGGGGAGAGGAGGAGGGATGGGCGGCTGTCTCCGGAGGTGCTGAGCCGGGGTAGGGGGAGTGTGAGAGGTAACTGCGCACCTGCTGCCAGCCTCAGGTCCTAGCCCTCGTCTTCCTGCGTGTGTCTTGCTTTCAGCTGGAGCCACAGAGCACGGAGCTCCTGGCCCAGGAGGAGCGGTTCTCAGAGGTCCTGAAGGAGCACGAACTCAAGTGCCGGGTATGTGCCCCGCCCCCCCGGGGGGCATCAGGGTCTGCCCCCCTCCCACCTCCTGGTCCAGCCCAGGCCTGCCAGAGCAACCCCACAGGAGTGGCCACAGCCAGCCTTCTGCCCCCGGGGTCCTCCAAGCCTCTGCTCTGAAGGGAGGGCCAGGACCCGCCTGCCCAGCACCCGTGCCCAGCTCCCGCCAGGCTGCCCGGCTCCCGGGCTGGCACTAACCCCAACCCTAAGGGCCCCTCTGTTTCCGGGCAGCATGGAGGGCTTCATCTTGTCTCCCGTGCGTGGCTGTTGGCATTTCCTGGGCCAGACCTGCCAGTGTGTGCCGTGCAGAGTGGGGCGCAGGTGGCGGGGCCCGAGGCGTAGAAACGCGGCCCAGCCCGCTACCCTCTCAAGATCACTGAGGAGCCAGCGTAGACAACGTCGCTGCTTGGTGTTAAGGGTGTGGCGGCAACTTGATTCTTAGTGATTTCCCTCCCCACTAACACAAGCCCTGTGTTTCTGCACGCGACGCTTTGGCCGCACCAGAGGATAAAGGTGAGCTCGTGCTTGGTGTGCAGTGTGGCGTGACCCCGGCCCCCTGCCCTCCAAGCCCCAAGTCCCAGGTGCCCCGCAGCCCTGCGTGTGTCAGCTGTCCGCCTCCTCGGGAGCCCGGCTGGCGTGTGGTTTGCGGCTGGGGGCTGTGGTGCCTCGGGGTCGTGCCGCTCAACCGCCGGAGGGAGCTGGCCTTCCTGCTGGGTTTTCTCTCCACGTTGGGCACCTGGAACCAGCCACCCATTCGTATGTTACTTTACTGCACAAGCGTAACCTTCCTTCTTTAAGAACTGCAACTCATCCACTTCTGGTTCTTGACTTTTTTTGGAACATCAGCAAAATATTTTACATTTCGGGACTCGGCTGCTTATTTTGAAATTTGTTCTATTTGGGGGGATATTTTTGGCTGTTTTGAACTAACATTTAGAGCATTAAAAAAGCTTTTTAATTGAAAATAATTTCTAACACATGAAGTCACAAAGGTGAAACTAGCTCGAGTAACACTTGAGGGCCTCCGCCCAGGTTCCCAGCTGTTCACGTTGGCCCCGTGCACTCAGTGTGTGCACGTGTGTGTGGACGTGCACACGCGGTTGTTTTTGAGCACCTGAGGTGACCCATGTGCACCGGGGCCCTGTGCCCCCAGGCCAGCCCACGCGTTTCCTGAGCACAGGCTGACCCTACAGCTTCGCAGGGCTGGTCAGGTGACCAGAGTCGACGTTAAATGTTCAGGTGTCTTGCTGACTTCTTGGTGAGCCTTTGATGGTGCGGCTTATTTACACCAAGAAGTGAGCGAAAGCTACAAAGCTGGGCTTCTCCTCCTGGAGAACCGCCCCCCAGTACCTCCTGCTTAGCGGTGGACGCCTGGTCAGGTCTCCCCCCACGGATGCAGCGCCGCGCCCTGCGGACGCGGCGTGTCGACGCTGGTTCGCCTCTCAGGGCTCCCCTCCCCTCCAGGGCAGGATCCAGCCCAGGACCAGGTGTTGCCGAGGCTGCTGTGTCTGTTTAACGTCCTTTAATCTGAAGCTTCGTCTTCGCCCGTTCCGGGCGGCGGTAGAAAGAACACTGTAGGCTGGGGAGCTTATTAACCGCAGAGATGTAGTTCGCGCGCTTCTAGACGCGGGTGGGTCCGAGGTCAAGGAGCCTGCAGACGCTGTGTCTGCAGGGCTCTGTTCGGGGTTGCAGGTGGCTGGCTGTCCTCTCACTGTGTCCTCGCGTGGAGGGGCGAGGGGCCTGTGAACCTGTGTTACAAGAGCACTGACCCCCATCATGGGGGCTCCACCCTTATGACCGCATCACCCCCCAAAGCCCCACCTCCCGACACCATCGCGCTGGGGCTCGGGATTCGACACATGGATCTGGGGGACACATTCAGCCCGGCGCACGTTCCCTCAGCCTGCCTTTGCCCTCGACATGGACATTTTCAAAGAATACAGCTCCCCCCCGTTTTTAATAGAAGCGTTCATTTTGCTTTTCTGATACTCCCTTTGGGTTGAAGTTGTCCTTCTCAGCTGCACAGCGGAGGTGAGGTCAGTTCTGACCACCTGCCCTCGGCATGGCCTCCTGGCCCCGCTGGACAGCTGCTGGGTTTCCTCCTCTGCAGCTGATGAGCGGTCGGTGGGGAGACACTCGAAGGCCACATGCACGTCCTGCCCTTTGTGAGAGGTTTCCCTGGGTTTGGGGCCAGTCAGTGCTTCTTGCCCACTCTGGCTGAAGGGTGGTTTTCCAGCTCCAGCATCTGCTCTGTCGGCTGGCGCTTGTCACCTGCCGTCAGCCGGCGGTGTCCCACCCGTCTGCTGTTGGTCTAGCCCCTGGGCCCCATCGCCCCCTTTGTAATTGGTTACTATGCCCGACACTTTGGGGCCCCCATCACCCCCTTTGTAATTGGCTACTGTGTCAGACATCTTGGGGCCCCCACCGCCCCCTTTGTAGTTGGCTACTGTGTCCGACACCTTGGGGCCCCCGCCGCCCCCTTTGTAGTTGGCTACTGTGTCCGACACCTTGGGGCCCCCGCCGCCCCCTTTGTAGTTGGCTACTGTGTCCGACACCTTGGGGCCCCCGCCGCCCCCTTTGTAGTTGGCTACTGTGTCCGACACCTTGGGGCCCCCGCCGCCCCCTTTGTAGTTGGCTACTGTGTCCGACACCTTGGGGCCCCCGCCGCCCCCTTTGTAGTTGGCTACTGTGTCCGACACCTTGGGGCCCCCGCCGCCCCCTTTGTAGTTGGCTACTGTGTCCGACACCTTGGCGCCCCCACCGCCCCCTTTGTAGTTGGCTACTGTGTCCGACACTTTGGGGCCCTGGTTGTGTGGGGTCTGTCCAGTGGGGCATCTTCCGGCCGGCAGCCCTGACCTCGTGACATGTGACTGTCGAGTCTTGTTCAGTCAGTTACGAACTTTCCAGCGTAACGACTGCCCTGGAAACAGCCCTTTCTCCGCGGAGCCCGGCTCCTGACAGGAAGGAACGGCTCAGACACGGGGGTCCGGGCGCGTCGCCAGTCTCCAGAGTGGAGGCTGCGTGAGCCTCCCTGCCGAGCATCACCCATCTTTCCGAGTTGCCGCTTCCCGCTTCCCTTGTGAGGGGGGTCCTGCTGGCTCGGGACCTGTGCTCCCGTTGTTGCTGGGTTCTCTCCCTATTCAACTGTCAGTTTAGCTTTTGTTTGTTTGCTTGTTTGTTTGGGGGTTTGGGGGGTAATTAGGTTTATTTATTTTTTTGTATTTTATTTAATGGAGGTACTGGGGCTCGAACCCATGACCTCGTACCTGCTAAGCACACATGCATGCTAGAACCCCCACTTCCACCACGGTTTTATCTCTTTTTTTTTTCCATTTCAACTGTCAGTCTCAGTTTTCTGGACGAGGCTGCCTTTGGTAAAAGGGGCTGTAAGATGTTGGTTGCATCCTTCTTAGAGGTCCTCTGTGGTTTCGTGTTTTTGCCCCGTCTTGGGCAGACACCCTCATGGAGTGACTCGTCCCTGGTCAGAAACCATAAATGCAGATTTTTCTTTTCTGCATTTCCACCCATTGTAACCTGGATGAGTGTGTCCCCCAGAGCCACATGCTGAAGCCTGTTCTTCAACATGACAGTGTTAGGAGGGGGGCCCCAGAGAGCGCCCCCATCCCTTCCACCAAATGAGGACACAGGAGAAGGCTGTGAACTGGGAAGCTCCCACCAGACACTGATTCCAAGGGCACCTCAATCGTGGACGTCCAGCCTCCAGAACTGTCAGAACTCAATTTCTTTTGCTTATAAGCCCCCACCTTTGGTATTTTTGTTTTAGCATCCTGAACGGACCAAGACACGCACCAGCCCCTCCACTGCCGGTGTCTGGGCGGTCCGCCCCTCTGTGTGTGCTGCCTCAGCGTGGCCTGTCTCCCCAGACAGCCTGCCAGGCCGCTCCACCTTCCTCTCCAGTGTTTTCCAAGCGGCTGTTGAAATCCGCCCCCCTCCCCACCCCGGCTTTCTTCCTGAGCTCGCTCCTCCCGCTAACGAGAAGAGAAGCTTCAGCAGGTCCAGACCCTTGGCGCTGCAGCGTGGGCAGTGGGTTTGCTGCCTTGCTGGCTAGCAGGGTGACACCCTGCCCCTGTGACTGCCCTCTGCACCCACAGGCACCCCAGATTCACGTGCAGAACAAGCACCTGGCTCCCCAGCCCTGCCAGCCGCCCCGTGTGGCTGGAGGCACCCAGGGCTGGGGCCCAGGTCGGCACACATCGCCCGGCGGACTAGAACTGGCCGCGCTCCCACGTGTGTCCTGGGAGCCGCAGCGCCTGCGCCCAGCGAAGAGCCTGCTTTCTCCTGAATTTGCAGGACGTATATGTGCTCTCAAAATACCCGTTTAGGGGCAAAAAGAACCCCCAAGGGGGCAGGGCATTGGGTGGAAATGGCTCTGCAGATACTTCCTGCTAGGTCAGCACTGTCCCATAAAAATACCAGTCGGGCGTGTGATTTCGAGTTTTCCAGTAGTCACATCTCACAGGTGAGAAGAAGCAGGTGACGCCAGTTTTAGTAACATTTCACTGACGTCAGTGTATCTGTGGTGCCATCATTTCAGTATCAAATCTGTATGAACACATTCTAAGTGAGATATCTTACCTCCCTTTTGGGAATCGGGTCTTTAAAGTCAGCGTCGAGTTTTGCTATGGCATGCCTCGAGCTGGCCTGACCACCCCAGAGGCACTCAGTGGCCAGCGTGGCGACACTGCGGGGCCAGGGGAGCAGGGTGAGTGCTCCGCCCTGCAGGCCTGCCCTCTCCTGCAGGCTGGAGGAGGCACAGGGATCCCAGTAAATCTGTGCTGCTTCTAAGGTCTGCAGGGCCTGTACCTTCTCCCCACGGCCTCGGGCTGCCGAGGAAAGGCTCCTCCAGGGGGAACCACGGTGACAGGCCAGGCACGGGCCTCCGGGAAGTGCAGGAAGATGAGGTTTATTTAACAAGAGCCGCCTGGAAGGAAACTCAAAGATCTGAGAGATGGGCCCTCGTGGGTGGCTGGTTTGGGCTCCCTGAGAGCGCATGTCCCAGAAGGAGAAGCCAGTGGCGGCTGCATGCCCTGTACCATCTTCCAGGTGGGGTGGGCGCAGACTGCCAGCCTGGGGATGTGGGGACAGGGACCCACAGCAGACGTGGCAGGGCACAGACAGGTGGTGCCGGCTGTGGGACCACCTGGGAAACTGGGCCTTTAAAAGTCAGGTGACCGAGTGTGCTGGTTCAGGTGTATTTCATCCATGATTGGACCAGTTACACTTGTCACAAACAAGACCCTTTTAAGCTTTCATGCCCCCAAATCCCCCTTCCCCTTACATGCGTGCTCACCTAGCCACCACCCTTCTGTTGACACGGTTGTGTTTCTTTGTGGCCTTTGGTCTGAAGCACTCGCTGTCCGCTTTGGTGGCCAGTGACTGCAGAACCCGTTGCAGACTCACCGCCAGCTGTGGCCAGAACCAGGGCAGACCCGGTGTAGCTGCCTCCCACCCGGGTCGTAGCACCGCCGTGCGTTTCAACAAGGCACCAGTGCTTTCAGCTGCTGATGGTTCTCTGTATTTTCTGCGTTTCTCACTTTCCCTGAGCTCCTTTTCCTGAGCCCCCCATGCCCCGGTGGTGGAAGGTGTGCTGGGTATAAGCAGTCAGGAGACGGCCCTGCTTCTCTGTCGCTCACCAAGTAGTCAGGTGCCTGGGTGCAGTTACAGCTGTCCTGGAGGCCAGGGGGCAGCCCTGCCTGCCCTGCTGAGCTGGGGGCCATGCTGCTCCCCTGGCACCGTCTCCACACCGCGCTCCTGGGGTCGAAGGCCGCAGCAGCTGGAGGCGGTGTCTGGCTCTGCCCACAGGATCTGCAGGACCAGAACGACGAGCTGCAGGCCGCACTGGAAGGCCTGCGGGCGCAGCTGCCCCTGAGCAGGCCCAGCCAGCCCCACGCACAGCCAGACGGCCAGCTGTCCCCTGGACACAGCCCAGCAGGTGGGAGCTGGGTGCTGGAAGGCGGTGGGTCAGTGCTCCTGCCCGGGGAGGGGGAGGTGGCAGCGGCTGGTGGGCCAGCTTGAACCGCCTACCTGAGACCGGGGTTTTTGCAGAACCCAGAGCCCCAAGGGAGGTGGACGAGGGTGACAGAAGTGGTGAAGGGCATAATGACCTTGCCATGACCTCAGGGCAGATGTGTCCCAGGGAGCTGTCCAGGAGTGAGCGTGGGGGTTGGGACCGGACCCCGTGGTGTCCGGGGCAGGACGTAAGCGGAAGTGTCCTCTCATCTGCAGGCCTCATTGCATTTGTGGGCCAGTCCGCTCCAGTGAGTCTAGGAACGGAGATAATGTTGGAGCAGGTGAAGGAACGCTACCTGGACCTCGAGGTCCAGCTGGAGGCCAAGGTCAGGGGGACTGAGGGAGGCCGAGGGGTCGGGAGCCGCCAGGCACTCCTCTGCCCCACAGTAAGCGCGCGGGGCCAAGGTTTACAGGAAGTGGAAGAGAGGCAGGGCAGGGGAAGAACGCCGGACCGTGGGAAGGGGCAGGGTCACGTGTACCCGCGTGTCTCGAGGGGCCAGACCGCCCTGCTCCTTGTGCCGTGGGGGGCGCTGCTCCCAGCTGTGTCTCAGCTGGAGCTCCCCGGGTTGCCCTGCATGGGGCGCTCCAGTGCCCCCCTGGCCGAGTCTGCCCCTTGGATGAATGTGTCTCCCGCTCTGTTACTCGGCTGTGGTGGGTTTTTTGCGGGGAGAGTGTCCAGGACTTGTCGGTGTCCCGGGGCAGCGAGGCAGGGCCACCTGGATGCCTCAGCCAGAAGCTCCTCTGTGGCCTTTCCCGCTGGGCCTCCTGCCAGCCTCGTGGAGGCGCTGTCCACCCTCGCCCCCTCCTGCTGTCTGCCAGGCACCGGCCCCACTCCACCCCTAGCCTCCTTTCTGCACCTGCTGGGCCTGCCCGTGGGGCCCAGTGAAGGTTCTGGGAGGGAGGTGATGGAAGCCTGCGGCCACCTGGCCATGGGGAGCCTTTCACAGCCCTCAGGGCCCCACCCCCCACCGGCTCGGACCCTTGCTGGCAGCCTGGTGCCGGAAGGCAGATCCCTTCTAGGGCCCCCGGCTGAGGTCCTCATACTCTCTTCTCAGGTGAGCTCCTACGAAAGGGAAGTGGAGGTGATGAGAAGGGGCTTTGCGGAGCAGAGACAGGAACTGGAGCAGGCCTTCCAGCTGGAGCGCAGCATGCTGCAGGGCCAGAAGGCCGAGCTGGCCAGCCTGCATGCGGACTCGCAGGCGGTCATCCGTGGCCTGCGGGCCGGGCTGCAGAGGAGGGCAGAGCTGGAGCAGCGGCTGACGCAGGACAGGGACCAGCTGCAGGACGCGCTGCGGCGGCTCAGGTCCGGGGACCCCGTCCTCTCGGGTGCCGTGTCAGGGTTTCTTAAGAGCCAGACTTTGAAATTGGACTTGGGAAACTGCTAAGAGTCACGTTACCTGTTAGCCAGCGGTTCTGTCGGTGCAGATAGGTGAGCTCCGCAGGAACAGGCTATTTTACAGGACTTGTTCTTTACTTTAAAAATTCATGGTAACTAGAGCATAGTCCCTGAAGCACTTGACTTTATAGAATTTGAACAAACTGTTTTTACCTCCCATGGCCGACTCGGCTGGTAGTGAACAGGTGACACTGTCAGGGCCGACTCAGGGTGGGGAGGTGGCCCAGAGATGTTGGTCTGTGCAGCTAGGCCCCCCTCCCCGGCCCGGGGGCTCAGCCTGGCACACGCTCTGTCTCAGGAGGCCGGAATTCTGGAAGGCTTTGCCAGCTCACGGAGTGTGGCCTGGGAGAGGTCACGGCAGGGCTCAGGTGTGTGACACGGTTCATGCTCTGTGCACCGTGTCCTTTGGCCCCATTAACTCCCACCCCACACATCTGTGAGGTCCCCACTTCCTGTGGAGACGAAGGTTCCATGAGGCGTTCTGTCACTTGTCAAGGCAGGTGACGCTGGTTCACAGCAGACGTGGGTGGGCCCTGCTCAGGCACCAGCCCCTGTTGGCCAGGTGACCAGGCCAAGTTACTTCACTTAAAACAAAAGGTTACGTGGGATTTACAATAAACCAAAAGGAATAAATGTCCACGCACCTCCCAGCTCAAGGTAGAAAATGTTAGCATAGCTGGAGGCCCCTGGGCTCCATCCCCAGACTGCCTCACTGCTCCCGAGGGGCCTGGACTGTTTACCACCATCTAGGCATTGTGTTATGTCCCTGCCTCTGGCGTGGCGTCCCTGACCATGTGGGACCTTGATCATGCATCCTGCCTCCTGGATTTCCCACCCATGAAGGGGCCGGGGGCTGGGCAGAGCACAGGTGAAGCGGGGGGTGGGACGCAGAGCACAGGTGAAGCGGGGGGGTGGGCAGAGCACAGGCGACCATGTGGACGTGCCTTGCCGTCATGGCTGTGGCAAACGTGCTGTGCCTTCAGTTGTCATCTCGCTTTAATGTCCTTTAATCTAGAAAATGAATCAGTCTTTTTTTAATGAATTTTTTTGGTCATTGAACATTGACTTTTTTGTCATAAAACTGATCACTGTAACCATTTTTAAGTGTATATATAAGGCGGTGGCTTTACTCCTTCACAGTGTTGTGCAGCCATCACCACTGTCCACTTCCAGAACTTTCTCATCATCCCAGGCTCTGCACCTGCTCAGTGATCATTTTTGCTGGCATCTTGTTGTGGGTTTAGCATCACTTTGGTAAGAAATACCGGTCCTGTGGTGTCTTTGGCTCTGGTATCAGAGAACGAATTAGCAGGTGTCCCCTTGCTCAGGTTTGGAAGGAGCTGGAGGAGGATGGCCTCTCTCTGCAGGTGTCAGAGGGGTTCCCCCGGGAAGCCAGCAGCCCGGTCCTGTTGCTGCAAGTCAGCCCCCTTACTGGTCACAGGCCGGCTCGGGTGGCCTGTTTCCTCGGGGGCAGTTTTGGTGGCTTGTGTTTCTGGGGGTTGGACACGGACTTTCTTAAGAACCTCCGCCAGGCGTTCTGCCGGGTGGGCCTGGTCTTGGACGCTGGGGTCGGTGCCTTCTGATGGGACCATCTTTCCTGTGGTGGTCGCCTTTCAAGGTCCTTCAGTGAAACGCTCTTGGAGCAAATGCCCTCAGGTTTTGCTGACGTGAAACTGTCTCAGGTTCTCCCCTGTTTCCGAAGGACGGTCTCCCGAGGAGCGCAGGGCTAGATTAGCAGTTGAAGGGCTGCCCTCTGCCCTTTGACCGGGGCCGTCTGCTCCGTGAGCGCACACCAGTTTCCCAGCACTGCTGGAATGAATTGCCACCAAGTCAGCGGCTTGAAACCTCACCGTTGATGATTTTGCCGCGTGGGGCCTGGAGCTCAGGCTCGCTATCGCAGAGCCTGCCTGCCGGAGCTTCTGGAGGAGGGTCTGGTCTGCAGGTGCCGACAGCTCAGTCTGGCCCTGCCTCCTTTAAAGCCAGCAGGGACTGGTCGGTCCTCCTCAGGCCCCATCACCGACCCTGACTCTCCTGCCTCATCCTCTCACATCCACCGTGGCCACCGGGCCGTGCAGGGTGCTCTCCCTGCCTGAGGTCCAGTAAGCCGCGGCCTTAGCTCCACCTGCTCTGCAGCGTCACAGCGCGTTCGTGGGTCCTGGGCTGGGGCACCGTGATTCTGCACCTGCAGTAGGAGACCTGCGTCCTGTCCTCTGCTGCTTTTAAGTTCTCATTCTTCTGTGGCTTGTCTTTGGGGAGTTTAAGTGTGTATTTCTTTCTTTTTGAACCTTCTATTAAAGTGTTGCGGACACAAGAAAATGCACACATGTGCAGTTGGAAGAACTGTGGACAGGTGGGACACATCTGTGTCCCCAGCACCCAGAACCAGTCCCCAGAGGTCACTGACACCAGTCAGGACAGCAGCAACCCCGGGGGGCTTTGGGGAGCCCCCGTCTCATTCTGGGTGCTGCTGTACCGAAGACGAACCGCTGGGTCTCAGGGCCCGGGGCGGTTTCCTTTTTTCTTACCCTGCGTAGAAGACGCTGTGCCTTCTGCGTGTGTAGGTCTGTGTCCTGGGAAGACCTCTCGGCCACTATTCAGGACACACTGCCTCTGCCCTCACTGTCCTCTCCAGTTAGATGGTGACCTCGGGGCTTTTCACTTCTCCTCCGCTTCTTAACCCCTCTTTCCTGTCTGCATCACATTCTAGGTGCTTTTGCACATCTCTGTGTTCCAGCTCAGTAATTGTTTCTTCAGCGGTGTCTACTCTGCCAGTGTTTTTTATATTTACGTAGACATTCCCCCCGCCCCCCAGAAATCCTTTTTGGTTCTTTCTGATCATTTTTGATTGCTTCTTGTTGCTTGTTCATCTTTTATTTCCATCTTTTATTCAAGTAGACATTTCATAACATTTACCTTTAGTTTGTGTCTGAATTCCAATATCTGAGGTTTCTGTGGGGTCTAATCCTATTGTTCTGGCTTCTTCTGATTCCCATAGGTGGTCCTTTTCCACGTATGTTGTGGTGATCTTTGCTTGTGAGCTCACGTTTGCATGATGTTGGTCTCTGGGAATCCTGGGAGCTGTAGGAGTTTGCTCCCCGCAGAAAGGATGTGTTTTGCTTTTACCAAGAGTTGGGAGCCTATTAATCTGGGACCACATTAACCTCTCCCAGGGAACTGGCCCCACACAGGTGGCCACAGTGTGGTTTCTCCACACTGTTGGTGGCAGTGTTGACGCAGGTGCTGGCCTCAGGGTGACCCCATCTCTGTGTTGCTTAATGCTCCTGGCTTTGGTTTCAGCTTCCAGATTTTGTTCTGTTTGGGGGCCCCGGGAGGTCTCCACTGCCTTCTGTGAGGACACACACTGTATGATCAGCTTCACACAGGCTCTGGTGGTTTGGTAAGTGTGGGGAGACGGGGTGGGGTTCTGCCAGCTTACCTGAGGTCCAGGAAACTGGAGGCAGAACCTCTGCCACCCACACCCACACAGACCTGCCTTGAGACAGTTTGTTTTCCATCCTGGAGCCGGAATAACAGCTCAAAACACAGACCTCATTTGTGTCACTCCCCAGTTTGAAGCCCTTTGCTGCTTTTAAAATGCCATGGACTTCTGTGTCTTCGTTTTTCTCTTTAGTCCCTCATGAGAAAAAAACCCGAAGTTGCACATATGCTTACGAAGGAGATACTTACGCTTGGTATTGTAAGAATAATACAGAAACTGAACACGAGATCATGTGGCTCTGACTCCTTTTAAATTGAAAACATTAAATAAGCTAATGCCAAGTAGAGACCTCGTAGGGGCAGAGATGTCTGCAAGACGGGGTGGGTTCCCTGGGCGGCAGGCGTGGGTTCTGAGCTGCCCCGAGACTTCGTCTGTCCCACGGTGGTGGGGTTACCGTGCTGGAGACTCAGCACCCACAGGATCGAGGGCTCCAGGCAGACCTAGTCCCACGGCTGCTGCCGAATTGCTTCTCCCGCTGAAGATTCCACGAGGCTTCAGGTCTCCCTTGTCACCTGACCTGGGCATCTTCCCAGGCTCCTCCTGCGCTGACCCCTGGGTGCAGGGTGGGGGCGCTCTACCCCGGGAGCTGGCACTCCGACTCTTGGCACCTTAGCTCTGTGCTAGGGTCCCTGGGGGGCAACCCGCCTCGCAGCGACCTGAGGACTCTGCCCAGTGTCTCGTGTTGGGCCTGCTGTGGGTGCACTCACATCCCAGCTGAGGGTATAAGATGCAGGAGCAGGCCAGCTGTGACACAGAGCCAAGTGCCAAATGCTTCAGCGAGCTGTTGACTGTGTGACCACCGTAGAAGCTAGGAAGATCTTGTTGTTGGGAGGTGCAAACCGTCACAGGTTGGCCCAGGATATAGGAAAGGAAAGGAAAGGGTGCCCTGGGCCCTCGTCGGGAGGGGCTGCGACTGCCTGGGGACCAGCCCTGGGTGGAGTGCCCACTCTCCTGTCTTGTTTACGTTTCTCCTGCAGAATCGAGTTGAATAAGCTTTCTGAAGAAAACGCGCTTTTGAAGGAGGAGCGGGGAAGGGTCCAGCAAGAGCTGGAAGCCGCAGAAAGGGCAGAAGGGGCACAGAGGTGAGGCCGGCTCAGCGCCCCGCCCAGGCCGGCTGCGCCTGCTCATTGTGAAGCAGGCTCCGAAGGCCTGTTTGTCGGGAGGGGACTTGTTCACGGGTGTCCTGCATGCTGCCCTCCAAGCGGCCATGGCCGGTGCGCAAGGGCTCGGACCTCCTTGCAGGTGTTGGCAGCCACCTTCCCGCCCGAGCCCCTGGTCTCAGAAGCGGGAGTTCGGGAGCGTGTGGGCTGCAGCCTGGCCAGCCCGCCAGGTGCAGGCACTTCTCCTCTGCAGAAGCCCCCCCCGCCCCGTTCTGTGTGGGGGTCGGGGTGGGGCAGCCTGCCCGGCAAGGGGCCCTGTGTGTTCTTGTCCTGACAATGGTTTCAGCTGACCTTCTCTCTGGGGTGCGTTCCGGGGGTGTGGATTTCAGTGAGTCAGAGTCAGGGGTGGGGGGGTGCGGGCCCAAGCGCTGAGGCAGGAGAGGCTTGTGTGGGTGGTGGGGGAGGCGCGGAATGCCTGTGGGTGGATTTCTGCCTGCATTCTCAGAGCCCAGCCAAGGATGGTTGGTTTGGTCTTTTTTTTTTTTTTAATTTCAAGGTGAACTCAGCTCTAAAATGCTGAGGACGCAGTGCTGATTTGATAAAACTGGGTGGTGGTTAACGGGCTGACCCTGGAGCAGGTGGGTAACGGGTGGTCGCTGTCACATCACAGTCGTTCTGAAGGGTTCCTTCCCTGCAGAAACCGTTTTCCCCTCAGTTTGCTGCGGGGGCCCCTTTGACAGCAGACAGCGGCAGCTGTAAGGCTGGGGTGCTCTTCACTTACTCAGCTGGGCGTCAGTACCGTGTGGGGCTGAGGGTGTCGGGGAGGGTGTCGGTTCTCACACTCTGGAAGCCTTCCCCAGGGTCTGAGGCCTGGGACCCGACTGGACCAGCCGCACACAGCCGTAGCCCAGGCCAGTGACAGAGCCGTGGCTGCAGGTCCAGGAGCAGGGTACAAATCCAAGCCACCACGGTGACAGTGAGTGAAGACTGGGGAAAAAAAACTGGCTGCTCAGTGATACTGTTGACTTTGCTTCTTCAACAGGAAGGAAATCGAGGTTTTACGGAGAGACAAGGAGAAGGCCTGCTCCGAGGCGGAGGAGCTCAGCACACAGGTCGAGCCCCGACACCTGGCACGAGGCTGATGCCACCCTCCCTTCTCCATTATTTTGCAATAATCTTCAACCACCAAAAGGACACACACAACCTTCTTCTGAAAGAGCAGAGTGGGCCGGAGCCGGGGGAGGGGGCCCCGGGTGGCAGGCTGCTCGCCGGACACCCTCTGTGACGCACCCTCTGTGCCAGCCGCCTGGGCCTGCGGGCCTGACGTTTCCAAGCAGAGGCTTGGAATATGAGGGATTAGAAGAAAGTAACTTACATGTTCGTCCCAGGAGTGAAAGGAAGATCCCATTTCTTGCTGTTACGGAAATCAGACTCCAAGGACGGAGGGCTGGGGTCGATACTGGAAACCAGCTCTGGTCTTCACGATGACGTGACAGTAACACCGCCAGGCGCTCCGCTGTGGCGGGAGCACCTCCCACTCCCGACCTGGTCCTGGGGTTCCTGGGGCGGGGCGGGACGGGGGGGGCCAGTCAATAGAAGGAAGGAGGCGGGTGCTTCCCTGGGGAGGAAGCCAAGGCGGGACGGCGTGGTTTCTGTGATGTGTGAACGACACACGGCTGGAAATGACAGGCGCTGGCGTCAGCCCGCAGGGCCGTGACCCCACGGTCACCACCAGCATTTCAGCAAAGTAGGCGATTTCGCAGCGCCCCCCACCCCGGGACCCCTGGAGCCGGGGTGCGAAGCATGTGTTTCATGACACTGATCAGGAGATTTGAAGAAATTCACATGCCTCAGGTTTAACTAGGGGTTTTCCCTCAAATTGCTTAAAATAACGTTAGAAACAAAAGGGAGAAATAAGAACCACGCCAGTGCTCCAGAGCAGGGGCTGGGTGTTGACGGTGTCTGCTTCTCCTGGGGCGGTCCGGGGCCCCTCACTCGGAGGACCCTGAGTGCCTCACCCATTGGTTGCCAGGAGCAGCCCCCGAGCCCACCCAGCTGTGACAGCCAAAAATATCTGGAGACGTTGCCAGGTGTCCCCACAGAAGCAAGAACCACTGGCTGAGAAGCCCTGGGATGATCTGAAGTCAGCTGCTGGACAGAAAGAAAAACGACTTTTCATCCGTGTTCTCACCCTTTCTGCTCTAGAGTCAGAGATGCAAGGATGAACTGTCCCAGCTCAACCTGAGGGTCCTGCAGCTGGGAGAGGAGGCCTCTACCCACCAGGCCCAAAACAAGAAGAATCACGTCACCATTCAGCTGTTGACGCAGAGACTGGAAGAGGCAGCGCGCCAGGAGGGGCTGCAGGTGCGTGGCTGGCGGGGCAGAGGAGTGGGCAGGCTGGTCTGAAGCAGTTTGGAAACAGACCTGAGTGCTTGGAGGTAAAGCGAGGGACCCACCAAGCAAGCCCCGAAGATACGAGGCCTTTAGCAGCTTTTGCAAGCCTGGCATCTAGAAAAAGGAGCAGAAAGGAATTAAATCCTGGTGATGGGAGAGTAAGTTGGTGCAACCTCCCCGGGGGGCAGTCTGGCAGAATGCACACAAAGAGCATCGGGGACTTGGCCGAGCTTGGTGGGAAGGCCTGGCAGGAGCACCTTCGTGGCTGTGGGGTTTACAACAGCACGACCGTTGGAGGCAGCTTCGCTGTCAGTGGCACTGAGCAAGGCAGCCAGTTTCAGTGCAGCCGTTAAAAACCATGTTTTCGAACAATGTTTCACGCTTGAGAGTCACAGGGAACTGGCCCTGAATCAAGGCCAACGGTTTGCTGAAGCTGTTGGTTTCGAGCAGGAGCCTAAGGAAGTGCCTTTTTCATGGTCTGTTGGCCTTTTCAGAACTGTGGAAATGTTAATGGGCAGTTCATTAGAAAGAAGCATTTGAGGCACTGGTGACAGATGTGGCTGATACTTACTTGGAGCCGATTAATTCTGGGATCGTAAAATTTAGAGATCTCCAATTTACCTTGTTCATTAGAACTGGAATACTGTTAAATCCAATTGCGACCAAAAAAATTGCTGTGGGTTTTCCACAGAAAGAGCAGGATGATACCAACTGTGAGCTTCCTTTGAATGTTCTCCTGCTGTGCGGGACAGTTTAGACTCCATTCAGATTGGAGGCTTACGTTTACCTCTGGGCCGTGGACGTTTCCGAGGTGTTCACTGGATGGTGAAAGTGCATCTGCATCATGGTCCTTGATCGAGGAAGTTACTTTCGCAGTAAAGTGCTTGTTAAATACTAAAAATGGATAAATAAAATAACAGGGCAAGCGCAGCTTACCGTGACTCAGCAGAAGTGTGTGCGCAGAGGAAGGGCCACGCGAGACAGCACAGCGTCCTTGGGCTGCTGCAATCATGGGTGGCGTAAATTTCGTAATTTTTGCTTTTGTATCACATTGCTAAGGTAACTCTGAGACTTGTGAAACTGATTTTTTAAAAACAGGGTGACCAAATCCAAAAACTTGGTCTTCAACTTGAACACGTGACTCGGGAATGCCAGCGCCTGAGACAGGTGCAGTCACAGCTGAGAGAGGCCCTTGAAGAAAGCCGGGATCAGGTGGGTGTGCGCGGGGGTCCTGGCCCGCGAGGGTCAGCTGGCCTTGGACATGGCCTGGCCGAGACTTGGGAGCCCGGGGCCTTGTGGGGCTGGCTGGGCAGCAGTCCAGGGCCGAGTCAGGCCTAGCCCAGGGTCAGGCTGACCTCGGCTGAGCCAGGCGGACAGCTGTGCCTGGTTTACTCCTGAGGGAAGGCGGTCATGGCTGGCCTCTGGGGGTGCCCTGTACGGATGGAGGAGCTGGGGGACAAGGCGAGTTGCCTCTGAGGTCCAGGCCCCCCCAGGCCCCGAGCAGCGCACCCAGCTGGTGTCCCGCCCTGTCTCCTGCCCCATTTGTGCAGCGCTCACCAGGTTCAGCAGGTGCAGAGACAGGGAGGCTGGGAGCTTGCAGTCTGGGACAGACGCAGGCCGAGGAGGGACAGCGGGTGCTGACGGCGTGAGGTGCAGGGACAGAAGAGGGTGGGGAGTGGGGTGCTTGAGCAGGAGGGGAGAAGGAAGTGACAGTGCAGACTCAGACGTGGGCTGGGCTGGGAGGGCCAGGGCGCTGCCCCAGCGAAAGGGCCCAGGGAGAGGGTCTCGAACCTGCGTGGCTCCCCAACTGGCCCCTGGTCCAACCGCTGGACTTGGTCGTGGTCGCCTGGCAAGAGAGGTCACTTCCCAGATGGCCCAGGCTATGGAGGGGTCAGCGTGGGCGTGGACCCCGGGGCTGGGCTCTGTGGGCTCCGCCCTCCTGCTAGGGCGAGCAGGCCTTTCCCCGGGTGCCTCTGCGTCTGGGGGCTCCCTTCTCTACTTTGAGTGTGAAAGGGACCTTGAGAAATTGCCTGAGTAGTTTGAGCCCTTTGGGGCTGAGGAGCGAGATCCCCCTGCTGCCAGAGGTGTCCGTGCTTGACGCACGGCCCGTCACAGGCAGGCAGTGCTGGATGTGGACGGTCAGTCCACTGTGCCGTCAGCTTCCTCCTCTCTGGGTGATCTGGAAGAGGATCCCCCAAAACACACATGGAGGAAAATATGGAGAAGGGAAGTAAGGAGCTTCCAGGGCAGCGAGGGGCCCCTGGAGTCAGGGCGGGCCCAGGCCTACCTCCCAAGGGACGGGAGGAGCTGCCGTCTGAGACCAGCTGCCACGCCCAGCACCGAAACAGGAGGCCCTGGCTTCCTGGTGGTGGTGGCCCCACTGCCCTTTCGGGATGTTCTGCCCTCTAATGTGACAGTGGAGCAGGCTCCCCAGTGCGAGCCCAGCCTCCCTGCACATCTCCGTCCACAAAGAGGGGGCTTGAGTGGCACCGAGTTGGGTGGGTTCAGGCCTCACGCCGGGCAGACAGCGGCCTCCCCCGGAGGAGTGTGTGGTTGGGGGCCGGCCTCAGAGCAGAGGTGGCTGTAGAAGGTGGTGGGGCCTGGGCAGCACGTGCAAAGAAAGGAGCACTTCTGGGACGGGTCGGGGCTGACACAGCACTCAGTGCCATGAGCACCTGGGCTGGGCTGGGCTCCGGCCAGAGTGACTATCAAGTGACCATCCGAAGTGCGATAGGAGGAAGCCACGTTTGGTGGAGGTGTGTTTTAGAACTGCCCTCCCCAGTTTTCTCATCCCAGAGAGGAGGGTAGCTGCCCTGCTGGACACGGCATGTGCAGGTGCATCTCTGGGGGCCCGTCCTGGAGGACCCCTGGCCTGGGGCGGCCCCTCAGACACGCAGTGGCAGAACATTGAGGGCAGTTCTGTGTGTTCTGGGTGGAGCCTCCGGAGTCCATGTGCTGCACGTGGTGTTTAGACCTGGCCCCCCAGGTGCTTAGTAAGTGGAAGTGACCAGGCTCTGTGCGGCTGGTTACAGCTTCTGGCCACAGGGAGCTGGTGCCTGCTCCCAAGCTCCTGCCACTCTGTGTCACTGCCTCCAGGACCCCAGCTGCAGCGAAGTCTCAGGAGCACAAACTCCCAAGAGGAAGGCTGCACCTGTGGCTGGTGTAGGTCCCAGTGTGAAAGGAGTTAGACCCCAGTGAAGTACCCAACAGGGAGAAGGGCAGGGTCCGGCGTGTTTTCCTGGCTCCAGATGTGCCAGCTGAGCAGTTTGCCTGTGAGAGTTCAGACAAAGGGGCTCTGCGGGAGATGCAGGGACGCAGGAGTGAGGGGGCCTTCCTTGCCGTCCCGTCTTGGGGAGCTGTAGGGGGAGCGCTCAGTGGCCACCCCGAACCGCTGCGCCTTCTCCCCGGGCAGCTGCACGGAGCCATGCTGAGGCTGCGCCGGGCCCGGGAGCACTCACAGCAGCTGGTGCCTCGGGGCCACGTGGTGGAGCTGCAGCAGCTGCTGGACAGGGAGCAGCAGGCAGCTCTGCGGCCCCACGCCGAGGGGAGGCGACTGGAGACGCAGCAGGTGAGTGGGATGTGGGCCTGAGAGCGGTGGGGAGGGTGAGGCTGGAGCTCTGGTCTCAGCCAGAAGCTGCCCAGGAGCCAAGGGGAAGGTGCCCAACAGCGCCCCTGCTCCCTGAGGACCCAGTTTTCACTGTGAACTGGGGGTGGGCGGGGGTTGAGGCGCCGTCTCTGGCCTCGCCATGTCTGCAGTCGGCCACCTGGCTGAATGTTAACGTTAGGGCCACAACCTGCTTCCAGGCCAGGCCTGGGTGGCCCGAGAGTGCAGACAAGTCCAAGGACCCTGCAGCGGGTTTAAGGTAGCAAGGGTGGGGGGCGGGGGAGACCCGAGATCAAGCGAAGTGACAGCACTGTGCCAGGCGCTGCGCTAGATGCCTTTAGATGCAGCCGGACAGGGGCTCGGAGTGCACACGGCAGGGTGGGGTCCTGGCTCTGCCACCACAGTTACCTCACCTCTGTGCTCTAGGTTCTGTAAAATTCTGAGGGCGGAGGAGCCCACCTCAGAGCACTCCCCAGAGGCATCAGTGAGCTGGGGCCTGGGGAAGCCGAGTGAAGGGCTGGGGACACTGGCAGTCCTAGAAGTTCCTGGAGGGTTGGGGGGCCCTTCCTCAGGAAGGGACTAGAGTAGAGGAGACTGGAAAGGTGGGTGAAATCCGACGTTTGTAAGCTCAGGTTCTGAGAACCTTTCTCACTATGTGAAAACATTAAGCTGCAGAGACAGTTAAACAGAGAGGTACTGACGGAACAAAGACACTGAGTCAGAAATCCTTTGGGAAGACTGACTTGTTTGGGGAAGCTCAGTCTGGAGTCACACAGGTTGAAAATCCTAGGACAAAGCAGTCTGCTGGCGCCTCGAACCACAGAGGAGTGCGGTTCTGGGCTCGGGAGACACTGCTGACGGTTCTGCTCCGGACGGGTTTACCCGCCCACCCGGCTAGCTTCCGCTCTAAAGTACGCAAGCCAGAGGTGATTCTTCCTCAGATGTCAGTGTTGGTCTCAAACCTCCCCTCATGCAGGAAGCTCACGAGAACCAGCTGAGAGCCACAGAAGAGCGGGGGGCCCAGGTGGAGGTGATTCTGAGGAACGTGGAGCTGCTCCTGCAGGAGAAAGTGAGTGAGCTGAAGGTGCAGGTGAGTGCGACACGGCCCGAAGCGTCCCTGCTCCCGGGTGTCTCCCGGCCGATCCAGGCAGAGCCTCCAGTCACAGACCCCTTGAGAACCTCTCGTTCCCCTGGAGCCAGAGGGAGGGGAGGCCACAACCATCCAACAAGAGCTCTGGTGCCACAGGAGTGAGAAACAGGGGTCTGCAGAAACCCCCCGTCACAGAGCCATCACGTGTGGCCATCTGAGGCGCCTGGAGCTGCAGGCCCCCAGTCAGGCCACTCTGCGGGCTGCCCCCACCTGTGCGGCCCCTCTCCAGCTGGCACTGGCGCCCCCTGTCTGTCTCCGGGTCCGCACCTCCCCTCCCAGCTGCCAGGCTGTCAGTGACCCCCCGGCCACCACTCTTGGCACAGCCTCACCTGCCTCCTCTCACCTGGCAAAACCCCAGCCCGGCGTACATCCCATGGACGGCTGCACACGGAGGGCGTCAGGTGCCACCCACAGCCCAGCCGTCCCCCTCAGCAGGGCCCTCCTCCTGTCTCTGACCTCCAGCTCCTCTCCCCTCGCCTCTCAGCTGAGGCTCCTGCTTGTGTCAGTGGAGGACCAGACTTGTGCCAAGAGTGCGTGCTGGTGCCACCTCCCTCCCCGGGGCCCCAGTGCCTCCTTGGCGCTCCCTCTGCAGCCCGGGTCCTGCTAGGTCTCTGCTCCTCTTCACAGAGGGACCTTCAGAGCTGTCTGTGCTCACCTGCCTGCCCGCCCAGGTGCAAAGCCTTGGCGTCATGGTGGACCCCCTCCCAGGGTGACCCCTTCCCACAGGGTGACCATCTTCGCCTGCAGCACACATACAGAGCCCTCCACCTCCCGCCCGTTCCCACCACCCCTACCCCCCATCTTCTGGGTCCTAAACTTAGTCCTTCTTTGCCCCTTTGGTCTGCTCTCAGGAGCAGCAGTCCTTTTCAAATGTGACGGAGGTGCTGGCCATCCTCTGCTCAGAACCGTCCAGTCTTGCTCAGAGTAAAAGGCAGTTTTTACAGTGGCCTTCAAGGTTCTGTAGGATCTAGTCCCCTCCGCTGGCACCCTGCCCGGCCACAGGCCGCCTGGTCCTTCCTGTCACCGCACGTGTGCCAGCCTCTGCCTGGACTGTTTCCACCGGACAGCCTCAGCAGCTCCCCCTGCAACCTCCTCAGACCTGTCACCCAGTCTCCGCCATGTCCCCTCCTGGGCATTCTCTCAGCACGTGCTGCATGCGGGCTTGTTTCTGGTCTGTCTCCGTGAGCCGGGCGGTTGCTAGGGCAGTGCCGAGCCAGGGGGCTGCTCAGTACTGCCTGTTGGGTGGGTGGACTCAGCGCTGACTCACAAAGCCCAAGACGCCCGTGCCTCTGCGCCCCGACTCGGTGGCCCTGCACGCCCATCACCAACACCCCATGGCAGCTGAGTGCGTGGTGACCGGCTCGCGCGCCTCAGTGCATCCGGGTGGCGCGATGGGCCTGCAGAGCACACAGACGTGGACAAGATGTCTGGGCACTCCTGATGATTTCCTTGTTTTATGTTGCCCAGAACAGTCCTTTTTGAGGCCAGTGGATCTTGGGCTTTTTGTCTTCATTTTTTGGTAGAATCAATTCGTACAAAGTTGGCCTAGTTCACCAGATTCTGAATTTCCTCTCACGCTATGATAACTAAAAACTGTCATTACATCCCATGTTTGTTTCCAATCTGTAAAACCCCAACACCATGGTCTGAACAAACGTGCACGATGAGGAGGGGCCAGCTGGTCGCATGGCATTTCTGCGCTAGACTCACAAGTACGGTGTGGCTTTCTCCCCTCTCCAGTTTGAAAAGAACACGAAGTCTGACCTGCTGCTCAAGGACCTTTACGTGGAAAATGCTCACCTGATGAAAGCACTTCAGGTCACTGAAGAGAAGCAACGGGGTGCCGAAAGAAAAACCCGGTTCCTGGAGGAAAAAGTTAGAGCGCTCAACAAACTCATCAGTAAGGTGGCGTCAGCGTCCCTCTCTGTGTAAGGACGGCTTTTGCTCCTGGAAGTCATTTCGGAGGAACATCCTTTAAAAGTAAGCCCCTTGATGGCTTGCTGGCCGTGCACCCCTGGACGGGTGAGGACTGTGGTTCCTCGTTTGCCACAGACATTCAACGAAGGTCTGCTGGGCCAGATGCGGGGAAAACACGCTGGAAGAGACCACGTGCTTTTAGGGGTCACGGGTAATTTCCATTTCCAGCTCCGTCAGGTAGAAGTGCTGATGCTGCTGTTCCCAGTGAGGCCGACTGTGGGCTCCCAGCAAGGCGGACGGTGCAGTGAAGCCACGTCAGTGCTACACTGCTGACCCCGGCTAAAGAGACTGAGGGCAGCGGCAGCGCCCTGTGCAGTCTGAGCGTCACTGCTCAGCTTCAGCCATCAGCATCCTTGAGGGCGGCTCCATGGAGGCTCCAGAAGGGCAGTGGGAGTGGAGGAGGGGAAGGCCTTTCCTCAGGGCCTGCTCCCCGGGGGAGGTGCGGACAGTGCGGAGTTTAGGGCTGAGGACTCAGGGAGGGTGGTGTCTGTTGTGGATGCAATCTTATCCTCAGTGACAGGTCGTCACACTGGAAAGTGTATTATATGCTTAAAAAAAAGGTATAGTTTTATATGCAAAAATATACATAAATTATGGTCATTTGGTTTATCATAAGAAGCTACTGTAATATGAAGTCACTGTATTTGTAATAAAGTCCTTTTCTCTTAAAACTGATTAAACTTCTAGGTATTTTTTTAATTAAACAGCCATATGCCCACCAACTAGATGTATGAAAAACATTCTCCTACAAGATTTAGACAGAAGTGCAGACCCTACCCACTGTCCTGAAGCTGCGGTGCCTCCTCCTGTCTGTCGGTCACTTACTGTACAGGCTGAATGAGAACAGCCCTAAAGCACTGGATGGAAGGGAAGAGCAGATTCTGGAGAGGATAACACCAAGTGGGTTCTTCTAAATTAGGATTCAAGACTAGAATGAGATCTGGAAAATCCCCAAATAGTTGCAAACGGATATTACCCACCAAACAAAGAAAATTACAACAAGTTTCAAACTGACTGAAAATGAAAACATACCAAAATGTGTAGGGTGGAGCAAAAGCAGCACTTAGGGGAAAATTCATAGCACTAAACAACTGGGCTATAAAAGAAAGGCTTCAAATCAGTGACCTCAGCTTCTACCTTAAATAAGCAGAAAAGGAGCAAATTAAACCCAAAATCAGTAGGAGGAAGGAAACAGGACAGTCACTACCGCCGTCAAGCAGCAGAACAGGGTGGGCAAGCGCGGCCCCACGGCCTGTTCTGCGCATAGCAGTGCTCGGCGCGGCAAACCACTCACTCACGTCCTGTGAAGAAAAGGTACTGGAGCAGCCAGGTATCCCCCATGTAGCCCCCACCGAATGACCCTGGTCAACACCTCGCACCATATACCAAACTTGACTCAAAATGGGTCATGGACTTAAGTGTAAGACCTAAAACTATAACACTTCTAGATGAAGGGAAAAAAGTTTTGTGACCTTGGACTGGGAAAAGATTTCTTAGATATGACACCAAAAGCATAAATAAAACAAATGAATAAATTTATCAAAACTAAAATGTCTGCTCTTCAAAAGATTCTGTTAAGAAAAAGAACAGACAAGCCACAAACTGGGAGAAAACCTTTGCAAAGCGTGATCTCCTAAAGAACTTACATCCAGAATGTATAAAGAACTCCTGAAACTCAACAAGAAAACAACCTAATTTTTCAACAAATGGACAAAGATCTGGACATGTTCACCAAATAAAGATATACATTCCAAATAATCACATGTAAAGATACTCAACATCTTGGTCACCAGGGAAATGCAAATTAAAATCTCAGTGAGCTAGCACCTTACAGCTATTAGAACGGGTAAAATCAGAAAGGGTAATCCTGCCAAGTCCTGTGGAGCACACGAAGGAACTAGAACTCGTACAGCGCTGACGTGAATACGAAATGCACAGCCATCTCGGGGCAGCATGCCAGTTTCTTAAGTTAAAATCACACCTACAACATGACCCATCCATTTTACTTCTAGTTATTTGCCCCAAAGGAAAGGAAATACGTGTCCATAAAAGACTTGAACATGTGTGCAACAGCCCCAAACTGGAAACGTTCTGTGAGCAAAGGGGGTGGGGGGAGCGACTCCTTCATCTCTGGTGGTAGGAGAAATTACAATTCCTACATCTGTGCCATCAGAATTAAAATTCTCCCCCACACAAAGCTGTATGTACAGCGAACGACGCATGCACAAGGCTACTGACCCAGCTGTGTCTGTAACAGCGAAAGGGCGCAAACTGTCCAAGCGCCGTCGGCAGGGAAGCAGACCCTCTCAGAAGTGCGGGCGCCTCTTCGTCTGCGGAGGCTGCCGCTACAAAACAGACTGTGTGGCTTCACAACAGAAATCCACTTCCTTGGAATCCTGGAGGCTGAATCCAAGGTCACAGTGTTGGCAAGTTTGTTTTTCTGAGGCCTCTGTCCTGGGCTTGCCGACGGCTGCCTTCTTGCGGTTACATTTTTACTACATGAAAACGTTAAGTGTTTTTTTGTGAAGTTATAAAACAATAAATTCAGCTCATCCTAAAATGCTATGAACTGTGAAAAGCAATAAATCATCTGAAATCTACATCTCCATTCTCTACATCCCAAAAGATTAATACATCTTCGTTACAGATAACCTTTTTTAGCTATACGACCAAGAGAAAAAAGGGAAAACAGATACATATTAGGAATGACCTGTGTACAGAAAAGGAAAAAATACCTTAATACACTGCAAAATATAGAATAAATATTTATAGAATAAAATATTTTAAAAACACGATTAACTACAATTTACTTTAAAAAGCAAAAAGTTTGACCACAAACTAAGGAAAATAAAAAAAATTCATCTCTCTCCAGAAAGATTCATACTCAGGTGGTTCCATAGGTATTCATGCTATCTTAAAACTCACATTTCTATTAAAGGTAGACAAGAAAGCGAGCTCTCCTAAGGACACCAGCAAGCGATGCCTGGCCCTGGGGGCCTCCCGAGCCTGGGCACCTCTGGCTGCAGTAATCACAGGCTGTGGCAGAAACAGTGCGAGTACAGCACCAGGCCTGGCCGTTCAGAAAACCAGCAGCTCCCACATCCACCTCCCAGCTCCGCAGGGGCCCCAGGTGCCATGTGAGGCCCAGCCGCTTGCTGGAGAACCACGTGGAGACCCCACTCGGACACGGGAAGCTGAGCCCTCCCAGCCAGACCGCCGTCTGAATGTGACCGCCTCAGGGGCCCCACGCAAGATCTGCAGAGCCTCCCAGCTGAACCTCGTCAACTCACAGAACTGGGAGAGTTACCAAAGTGGTGTGGCTTTAAAGCCACTATGTTTGGATTTTTTTTTCGTAGGAACAGATAACTGCAAACACTGACAAAGCGTAGACACATACATGAACACGTACACGTTCGCCTCTTCCCAAACACTATAAGCCAGCATCAGCCACAGCCGCAACCTTCCCAGAAAGTCAGTCAGTCACACCTTGCATTTCCTCGAATGGCTAACACGCCGTGGCCAAGAGCAGTGTTACAAGTGGAATGCAAGACAGTTCAACAATAAAATTCTTTACATACAATTTGTAACTTCAGGGAATTAAGTGAGAAACCATCTATGATGACTCAAGTTCCAAAAGTGCACCTGGGAAAACCCTGCTTGTTAATTACCCCGGTTCATTTTGTTACGGTGCTGAATTTATTTGGGGGCTTCAGGTGGCACTGAGGGAGGCCACAGGTTTTAGTATTTTTCCTGGAGAAGCATGGGACAGAAACATTAGAAGCCTGGCATTTCAATCAAGTCAGGTAGAAGGTAAGCTTCCAGCTGTGAGCTGCAGAAGGCAACCACTTCCTGAAAGTTCAAGAGAACAAGATCAATGTGAGAAGAGACATGAGCTTACATAAATACGAGAAGATGGCCAAACCATCGTAATGCGCGGTTTTGTACGTATCAGCCGAAAACTAGTCAGAAAATACCACACAAGAAGGACTCCGCGGGGAGGTTCTAGCTCAGTGGTCGGGTGCCTGCTTCGCATGCACAGGGTCCCAGGTTCGATCCCCAGTACCTCCACTAAATAAATAAACCTAGTCACCCCCCCACATTTTTTTAAAAAAGGGATTCCATTCACACTAGAAACAAACACTAGAAATACGTGGGGAAACACTTAAAAAGAAATGCAGTTACGCTTTACACACGTGACTAGTTAACAGTGGATACCCTGGATGGTGGCATTCAGTAGGTGGAAGGGGAACTTGCTTCATTTTCTACATTACAGGGCTATGTTTTCCTTTTTAACTGTGCATATATTACCTCTTTAAGAAAAAAATCATATAAGATAGATGTTTAAAATTCTAGCCACAATTCTAGAGAGCCAGCCAACGTAAATCAATAAAACCCACAAAATGTTAACTTTTCAACTAGCGCACATTCATCTCAAATAAGGCCTGTACTTACTGTTTCACTTGGGACTGAACAGGAGAGCGCATCACGTCAGCTCAGGAACGAGGCTGGGCTGGCGGCGTGGCAACGCCTGCACTGCGGTCCGTCCTCACGCCGACTCGAGGACTCCAGGCTCACAATGGGTCGAGGGCCGCCTATTGACCTGAGCACGTGCACTCGCGTACCCTGAGAACGTGCAACCCACAGCCTCGGCAGACTCTCTCCACAGGTGGACTTGAGCACCATGTTGGCCAGAAACAGTCTCCTATGTAAGAGTGAAGCTGCACAGCCTGTGCCAGGTACCGGGCTTATCTGGACTTTGTACTTGATTGCCTCTGAGATTACTGGGCTGGTTATGGAGGAGACTGGCAGCGAAAGGCCACTGACCACCACTGTCCAGTTCCTATCACTCACAGAACATCGGGCAATGAGAACTGCCCTCCACCCAGCTGACCAGCTCTTCACGTGACTTTATGGTGAGTGTGACTCGGTGGAGGGGGGAACCACTCGAACTCCCTTTTCTAGCCTCAATTTCTATTCCCCTTTCCAGCCACACCAGCCACCAGTGCAGGAAATGGGAAAAATCCACTGTGTCCTTCCTTCCCAAATAGCCAGACAATACGTTAGTCTGTCATTAAACAATCAATACACTGAAAATCTTAGACCATCACCTCCCCTGACCATGTGACCTGGAAACAGGAGCTGCAGGGACCCCGGCTGGTACAGGGAGCACGACCAGGAGCCACACAAGGCACACCCTGTCTCCCTACACAGCCAGCTGAGACCCTTCCCCACTGCTGAGAAGAGATCCACATGTAACATGTTTACTTTCATTACACAAAAACACACTGTGGTATTTATTCTGGGAACTGCAAGGATGTAATTACAGATTCAGCTTACTACACAAAGAGGAGGATCCTGTACAACAGAAACCCAACTTTCCACCTTGTGAGGACAGAGTGAGAAGGTGGACCCAGGAAGCACCCTCTGTAGGCACCAAATCTGCCAGAGCCTCGATCCTGGACTCCTGGCCACTGGGCCTGTGGACCGCAGGGTGGGGGACGTAGGGTCTCTAGAGGGCAAGAATTCAAACTCTGAATTGAGAAATGATGCTTCACAATGGAAGCACATGACAAATCCAAAAACAGGTTCACCATGGAAGGTTAGGGGATTCTATTCAGAAATTAAATAAAAGAGAAATCGGAAAGAACAAACTGTATTCTTCCACCAATCATGCCTGGTTATCTTAAAGAATGTAAGTATTAAAACCAAAGAGAGGTGGGCCGAGGGGAGGTGGAGAGGGGAGAGGAGCAGCATCCTTGGTCGGGTCCAGCCCCACACCAGCGGGGGCCTGGCAGCAGCTCGGGTCACGACAGCACGTGCTCCAGGACGCCCTGTCTAATCAGCTGTTCACACTTCCACCGGGGCAGAAAGTGCTGAGGGAAGGAGGGGAGAAGGAAGGAAGGAGAAGAGTTTTAAATTACATCCTGCATCATTAAAAAGCAGCATTTCATATACATTTCAAACATTCCCGCAGCCCAACAGTGAAGTTACTCCAATGTCTGCTGAAAAGAGGGGGCTCTGAATTCCCGACCAGAAGCATGCTCACCACCCTGACAAGAGCAGAAGAATGTGCGGAGGGGGATGTTTCCCATCATGTGGGTGGTCTACACTCTTGATTCCACAGAAACTGGTTTCAGGTGTGCTCAGACATTTCAGAAGCCCCTTACATCAACTACCATAAATTATGCTTCTAAAATGTTTTTCCGGCTTTTTTCCTTAATTCATTTGTCCGTTCATTCACTGGGGAGGGGTGGTTTACTTCCACACCGTGGAGGCGCCAGGGACTGAACCCAGGACCACTTGCAAGCTAAGCACACGCTCTACCACTGAGCTATCCCTTGCCGCTTTCCTGTTTTTCTACGGCGATACTGAGACAAAGTTTCAGCAAGAGGAAGGCTGCGGCACGGTCCACACAGAAACAGCAGTGTCCAGCAGGGCAGCAGGCGGAGGAGGGACCGGCCGGGTTCCGGCCGCCCCAGCCCGCCCAGGCTCTCCCCGCTGAGGAGTCAGTGTCCTAGCACGTCGGGTGGGAGGGCTGGCCAGAGCCTGGGAAGAAGTGCAGCCGCAAGACGGCGTCTGGGATGAAGAGCACTTCTCAGAGCCTGCTTCATGAGGCTGGCTTTGTTCCTGTGAGCCAGAGTGTCACACTGGGTCCTCCAGACACAGCTACTACGAGAGCATTAACTCACACTTTCTACTCAGCAGTACCCTACTTCTAAGAGGATGCTTGGGAGGGAAATTTTTGCCGTTAACAACTAAAGATTTTAGGACACCCTGAAAACCTGTCTTTAAAAAACTCAACCTTTGTTTTAGGAAACTATTTAAAGTTCCAAGGGTACTAGCAAAATAAGAGACCCGCTCACCCTCAGGGAAACGAGCCGAGAACCACCCAACTGGAAGCATTCTTTGGCTTCAACGTCAGGGACGAGGGGTCAGTAGATGACACCCGTCTGACAGCAAGGTGGCAGGTAACAGAGGAAAGTGGTCTTCACCAGGCCATCTTCCCTCCTATGCTAGTGTGACTACAGAAAGTTGAGACAGGGAAAAATAAAATAGCTCACGCGATTCATCTAACGTGAACTTGAAGATTTCTAAGGAAACAATAAATGCACTGAGATTCTTTCTAAGGAAAAATTGAGGGTAGGTTACAACGTCACTTCAGTCTTTCCCTATTAAGCTGTTATGTTTATGTATTAAATGCTTAGAAACTTTTGATCCATATCACTGCTTGCTAAAGAACTAGCATTTAAAATGTGAAGAAGTATAAACTAAAAACAAGTGCTTAGCACCTTTTTAATAAATAATAATTTGAAGGAGCTAAATGCAACAAATAGCCTGTTAACTAGAGTGAGACCCACTGTGGTAATTTCGCAGGAAAATGCTCGGTATTAAATTCAAGCAAAACCCAAGCAAATTGCAGCTGACACTCGAACATGGGTTTGAACTGCACGGCTCCACTTACATGTGTCATATATAACCTGTGCTTTCATTTTACAGATCTTTAAATTAACAAGTCTGTGTTCAATCAGAGATCATAATATGTGGAATCAAAAGAACTAGGGTTTGGGTCCTGACTCTACCCCGACTGTCCCGGCTTCCTGCCCTCAGGTGAGCCGTCTATCAGTTCCTTTGTTTTTGAGGCAGAAATGGCAGTGCTCGGATTTCTGACCGTGTGGGGCTGGGGGGTTGGCTGGCACCCTAAACCCCACACGTCGTTCAAGAGTCAGCTGTGATTAACCGTTTCTTACTATCTGCAACAATGGCTTTAAGTCTTTATGTTTAGGAAAAGGACAAAACAGAGCATCTTAAATTAAACATACTATGACACAAATGATCACCCCAAGGAGACAGTTGTTTGCTACCGACTCTAACATTTCGATCATTCAACACTCTTAAACTATCCTAAGACAGTGAATACCTGGCTGTTTTTCTTTAAAAGGACGGAAGTACCATCATCAACTTCAAATTCCCCATAGTCTTTCAGACACCGCACCTGAAAGGAAAAATTGATGTTTTACCTCAACTATTTAACAAGCAGCGACCACAAAGTGGATGGGGACTGTGTGTGCACCCGCAGGGAGGGCATGGGGCTGTCTCCTGTTTCTTCTCTGGGTACTGGGACTGGTTCTCCCTGCTGTGGTATTCGTGGTTCCAACCGCCCTGCTCTGATGGGGAGGAAGCAAAATGGCCAATTTCTGAATATGTGGACATCAGCGCTGGCAGTAAGGAAACCCAGGTTGCTGCCAGAGAGAGACAACATCACTGGATTCTCATCCCTCTGCAAATCCTGAAAAACCAAAGCAGCTGAAATACATGTCTACAAAGAGAAGAGAATGTTTCCCACTTGCTCCAACGTCCTCTCCCAGATCCCTCCCATAAAACACCAGTGTCTGAGGATGGGATGTAAGGCAGCAACATTTCTGTTTTGAAGACTCTTCCACTCTCCGTCACCACGCGGACGCTTGCTTAGCAGGGCTCTGGGAGAGAACGGAGGCAGACTCGTGTTACACAATCAGGAGAGGCTCTTTTTTTCCCCTTTTTTAAATGGAGGCTCTGGGGACTGAAACCAGGACCTGCTGCCTGCTGAGCACGCGTTCTACCTCTGACCTGTCCCCTCCCCCGGAAGGCTCTTAGCTGAAGGTGGGAGGGGTGAGGCAGCCTGATGACCTCTGAGACCGCAAGGAAGGAACCTCGACAGGGCCCCAGAGGTCTGGGACCTGGCCCAGCTCCAGGAGCCGCCCCAGCGAAGCGGGAGGACGCATTCCTCTGCCTGAGAGTCCGAGCCCCAGCATCAGTGTGGTATGAGCACAGCCAACCCCGTCTCAGTCCCCTACGTTTCCCGGATGATCTCATGCCCTGTGATTGCTCTGCCAATCCCAAAGGCATTCTGACTTAGCTTGAGCGACACTATTTTAGAAAAATCCCCCCCTCCACTACCACCATTTTGCTTCTTTAAATAGATTTTTATTGTGGAAAATCTCAACCACATTCAAAGGTAAAATGACTAATAAAACCCCACGACCCATCAGCTTCAACAATCACCAACACGTCACCAGTCTGGTTCCCTCACCACTTCTGGGGAGCTCTGATGCACATCCTAGACGTCATTTCATTTAATTAATAAATATTTTGGTACCTATTTCTACAAAATAAGGTTCTTCTTCAAAAAAAAAAAAAAAGCCCTCAACACCATTATCACATCTTAGTAAGTAGTAATTTTTAAATATCATGAAAACCCTGGTTGGTATCCAAATTCTCCCATTCATCTCATAATGTTTTTAAAGTTGCCACATTAAAATCACTCAAACAAGAGTTGCACGTTGCATGTTTCTGACGCCTCCAAGTCCATTTTCATCTGCAGGGTTCTCCCCCTTGGCGATTTATCTGTTAAATAAACTGGGCAGTCTGTCTGGTAGTTTCCCACAAACTAGATTTTGTTGTGGATTCCTGTGGGGTCATGTAACATGTTCCTCCATCCCAGAATCTCCTTTAAAGTGGAAGTTAGGTACAGGGGCTGGATCAGATCAGGCTTAGCTTCCAGGCAAACGGTGTCCTGATGTCACGAAGCACAAAGTGTCTGGAGTCTCTTTGGATGCTGAGACTGACCAGTGGGTCTGCGCACCACTCCCGCCCACCCACACCCCCATGATTTAAGAGCTCTTCCACCTCCTGGTGTAGCAGCTATTTGCCTGTGTTAGGGCTACAAAACGGCCTTCATCTCATCCTTTCCTTCCTGCTCCTTTCATTAGCTGGAATTCTTCTACAAAAAGAAATTTCTCTTGCAAACAGTCTGGCTTCCCTGAGACTGAATCTGCGCAGTAAAGGAGGGTGGAGGCTTCTCTCCATTCTTTTATTCACCACTTTTCAAAATGAGGTGCCTCTTTTGTATTCTCCAAGGGGCCCCAAAGAGGTTTCGGTGTTAAAATTGTTACTGTTGCTGTTTGGTGGTGTTATCATTCTTGCTCCTTATGTAACTGAAGTGCTACGATTCACTGCCATCAGTCATCCTGCGGCTCAGTTTGCTTCCCCAGGGAACGCCAGCCCCTCTGAGCCCGCTCCCGAGCCTGGGCAGCCCTCCCCGTGGAGCCCATGATGCCCTCTTTGCTTTCCATGCTCAGCTGGTACACTTCCTACCTATTCAAGACCTGGAATGGGCCATTTTCCCCAGGAGTCCTGGCTTCCTTTCACGGGGGAAATGGTACTTGGACCCCAGGAAGCGGATGCTCATGCGGGGCTGGTCACAGCTCCCAAGCCTCCTCAGTGGGCAGCGCTAAGAAACACTTCTTTGAAAGAGATGATTCAACGGGAGTCCACGCTGTTACCGTTTTGCTCTATTCCTCAATTCATACACTGTTTACAAATAACAGTAACAATACTGTTACTACTACTACCACGACTACTGCTGTAACTGGAGACAGGGTAAGAGCTCTCTGCACTTCTTCCCACCCTTAGAATACACCCATTAGGGAAACACAGTCAATTTTATGTGCTTTAAAGTAACATATTTACACAGTTCCAAAGTTAAAACTGTTAGAACAGGTCCAGTCAGAAAGTTTCATCTACTCCGTCCTATTCTTCCTGCCCCTACAGGTGGCATTTTTGGTTTGGGTTTATGTTGTTTGTGTGTGTGCTTTGCTTTTTGTGCTTCTCAGGTAACCTATTTTTCACAAATTGAAGGTTTGTGGCAGCCTTGCATTATCAGATGACAGTATCTTTTAGCAATAAAGTATGTTCATTGTTTTTTAGACACACTGCTGCTGCACATTTAATAGACCACGATGTAGTGTACACACAACTTTTACATGCACTGGGAAACCAAAGACTTTGTGTGACTTGCTTTACCGCATGTTGGCTTTACTGTGGGTCTGAAATCAAATCTGCGATATCTCCAAGGTGTGCCTGCACGGCTACTACATGCCCACATCCCGCTTCTCCTCAGACAAGCCAGCAGAGTCTATGCGTTAAAGAAAACCCGTTTACAAAGGGACAGTTACCTCTATGTATAGGCTTTTGGGAGGCTTCATATCCTGTGTGATGTCCAAACCTTCCTCTCCTCCCAGGGATCTCATGTAAGTAGCAAGGGACTTTTTGTAGTGATTGAACCACTCCATCTGAAAACATAAAGGTGGCCATTTGATAAAGTTATAAGAAAACAGACTTGCAGAAACTGTACATCATCCTTTCAAAAACAGCACACTCCCCACAGGGATCGTTACTGCAACTACCATTCATCTAAACTACAAATATTACCGACTGCCTGCCGTGAACCAGGCACTGGCCTGGGGTCTTAGGAAGCATCATTTATCAAAGTGAACAAAAACCTGTTCTCACAGAACTTGCATCCCAGCATACTTAATCGCAGACCTAAGGAACTTTCCAACAAAACCTGAACTCTGAAAAATACACCATTTCAGAATTATGATCTCTGCAAACTCTGTTAAACTCCATACTGATGTTTTCTCTGAAACTATGAAACAATGTAGAGAAAACACCCAAATGTCCATCAACCGATGAAGGGATAAGACGTGTACAACCCCACAATGGGATTATCCAACCCAAAGTCTGAAAGGACTTCCAGTGCGCAATTACTACGTGGATGGACCTTGAAAACACGCCGGGTAAAAGACATGAAAGGCCACATACTGCGCAATTCCACTCATATGGAAAATCCAACCTAGGCAAATCTATGGAGAAAGTAGGTTAGTGGTTTCCAGGGGCAGGGAAGCAGAGAGAGAACATGTTCTGGACAGGGTGTTGACAGGCGCACATCTCTCTCAAGATACTTTAACAGGGTGACTTCATGGTATGTAAATTGTATCTCAGTATATTGGTTCTTTTCTTATAATTGTTGAGAGACATCAAAGAAGACCTAAATATCTGGAAGGGTATCCCACACTCATGGACTGCATGAGTCAGTCTCATATTAATGTCAACTGACCTACAGGTTCAATTCAATCTCAATCAAAACGTCAACTTTTTAAAAAATGAAACTTGACAAATTGAGTCTAAAATTTGCATGGAAATGCAAAAGGCCAAAAACAGTTGAGACACTTGAAAAAGAGGAATAAGAAGGGAATACTGACTCAAGACTTATAAAATTAGGAGAGTTAAAACAGCGTGGAGCCAGCGCAAGGACAAGCAGAAGTCTCCCATCCAAATCCAGACACGCTGATGCTCAATTTATGACAAAAGTGGCACTGTGCGCGGAGCAGGGGGAAAAGAGGGGCTTTTCAAGAAACGGTGCCATCTCAGTCCCCATGTTGAAAACGCTACCCAACTCTCCCATCAAACACAAGAATCAGTCCCCGCACTGTAGGCCTCTTTGGGGCTGGTAAGCAAGCTAACTCCTGGAAGGCTCTGCGGAAGACATCCTCATAGCCTGCATCGGGAATGTGTGTGCATGCGCGGACACACCCATCCCTCCCTCAGGGTCAACCATTTGCCAAAATGACTCGAGCCCTGGAAAGCAATCCACTTAAAAGTCATGGTTTTACTGCATTTAAAGGGACACTGGTCAGAACCAGCCAAAGGCAGAGACACACGGGGGAGATCTGGGAGGGTCCTCCCACTGTAGACTCAGGATACAATACCCTCCTGGCACATGGACGTGTTGTCAACCAGGGACGCTCACAGCTCTGGGGTGTCATTACATCTGCACGACGGACCAGCTCACAGGTGACTGAGGGTCTACGTCCAGCTCCCCTCTCCTCTCCGGTGGTTGGGCTGATATCAAGAGGCTAAAAGCCTGAGGGGATGGTGGGAACCCCTGAATTTGTAGCCAGTTGGCCAGAAGGGAGGGTGGCCCTGGGAACCCCCAAACTTACAACTGGTGTCTAAGGTTGAGGGCAGTCTCACCCTGTGAAGTCTGCTCTCACTCTAGGAAGCTGGTGTCTGAAGACACTGCAGCCCTGTAACAGGTAAGCACTTTGGCCCTCACTTTGCAGACGAGGAGATTTAGACACAGGGAGAGACTGAATCACCTGCCCAAGATGTGACTGTGGCAGAGCCAAGGTCTGAATCCAAGTTTGCATGACTCTGTGTCCTTAAATACTGAGCCAGCTCTGTGCCTCAGTGACTGGATTCATCATAGATATTCACGTTGACAAGGAAAGTATGTACACACATAATTTATGAAAATCTCTAAATAACGATGCCAGTGATTTTAATCCTACTGATGATCCCTAATAAGTCATAGCAGAGTTTTCCACATAGCATTTAGAATCACTCCTGCCATTCTCATCACAGCACACAGTAAATACAGACCAAAACTGCAGAAAAACAAATATTAAGACAAGAAGAGAAATACCATAAATACTGTTATAGAACAATGCCAGAATCTCAGTGTTTTCCAAATTCATAAACTTGAACAGTGCTAACTTACTTCTTCAGCAGACATGTGAAATCGTAAATCACTTGGCAAGACACTGCCATATTCCCACCTGAGCGCTCTAATCCGAAGCAATCGGTCGTACCTAGGGCATTAACAAGGTATTAGAGGGTGTAACAGAAGGGTATCAGAAGTTGCTTTGATCAGGAGAGACCCAAGACTCACAACAATGAAATGTAACACGTGGACCTCATGAGGCTCCTGAGGCAAACCAGCCACTGTCGGGAGACACCTTTGGGACAACTGGGAGGACAGGGACACAGACTGGACAGACACAGTGACAGCGTGTTCGATTCTCTCGCTCTGAGAATGGTACAGCGGCCACATGACAAAAGGTACCAAAGGTCCTTATTTCTTAGAGGTGCATACTAAAGTATTCAGTGGTCAAATGCCACAATGCTCTGTAGTGGTTTAGCAGACAAACAAAACAAGATGAAGCAACTATAGCAAAATGTCAGGACTGTTAAACCTAACATTTTGGTTATGATGGCTCCATGAGGGTTTCATGTTATTCCCTAATATTATGAATCCTGCAGTTTTTCATAATAAAAAGTTGAACGGAGGAAAAAGAATTTAGCATGCTTATAAAGGAGAGACAAATCTAAGAATGTTGGTTATCCATCTGAAATGACTAATTAGGAAACCACAGGGGAACCCCTTGCAGCTCCCTGCCACCCCAGAGGCACTCACAGGTAGGCTAGAGCGCAGCGCTGATTTCTCAGCAAAGAGCAGTGTCGAAACCTGATGGTCGGTATCAGGTCACTTCGGCCGCCTGACTTTGCTTCGTTCCTGGTAAAACATTTAGGGAGGAAAAGAAAGTCTACTTCAGAATAAGCCTTTTCAAAGCCAACAGCTGACTGCATGCTTGTTTTTATCCATTTATGTTAACAGTTAATGTACCCAAATACTCCACAGCAGAGTTTTGCTAATACATTAAAAGATAAAAAGCCCAAAAGCTTATCTGCCTAGAATCACACCCCCCGGGGTTTTGCTTAGACATGTGGTACTCCGCATTTGGCACAGTTACTCTCCACTGCCTCCAAAAGACAGACATCATGTTTCCTCACTTTGGGGAATGTCTTTATCACACGGGGATAAGAGACAGACCCAATACCAAGTCGTATCGTCAAATGACAAATATTTATTGAACATCTACGATGTGCCAAGCACTATTTGAACCCCCAGAAATACAGCAGCTTAACACAAATCCCTCCAGGCCTGTATGGTAAGGGTATGATCAGGCTCACAGAGAATTTAAAAAAAAAAAATCATTATCTAAAGACTAATGTAAGATTATCTGATTTCAATACCTTATTTCTTAAGTTGTTTTAAAATATCAGTCTTATCAACTTACACATCAGATTGGTTTTGTTCGTATAAAGCTTTCATCTCCTCCAGAACTTGCCTGAGTCCATCCTCCTAGAACATACAAAATTATATTGATAAGTTAATTCCCACACCAAGTTTGTAGTAATATTCTGTCTATAATATCTATTGAATTCCATTCAATGGAATGTTATTCAGCCATAAAAAGAAATGAAGGACTGATACAGGCATCAATATGGTTCAACCTTGAAAACAATATGCTGAGTGAAATAAGCCAGACACAAAAGGACAGATATTGTATGATTCCACTTATCTGAAATGTCTAGAACAGGCAAACCCACAGAGACAAAGCAGACTAGAGGTTATCAGGGGCGGAGGGGAGAGAGGAATGGGGAATTCCTGCTTAAGGATTAAGAAAAAGTTCTGGAAATCAGGGTGGTTGTACAACGTGAATATAATTAATGCCACTGAATTGTACTGAAAAATGGTTAAAATGGCAAATTTTAAGTTATGTATATTTTACCACCAAAAAAAAAGGAGTAAGTTACTGACAAGATATACACTTAACATACTGATTAAGGATAATCTTGAATACACTGTTCTGAGAAAAGAAGTCAGACAGGAGTACACGCAGTGTGCTTCCAAGTGGCCCTGTATGGAAAAGTGTGCAATTCCTGGCATGCTGAATCCAGAAGAACATAAAAAAGACAAATATAATCTGCAGCACAGAAAGAAAATCCGTGGTTGCCCAAGGCTGCAGGTGGGAGGCAGCTAACAGCTACAAGGGAGAAAAGGGAATCCTTATAGTGACAGAAACCTTGATTTGGGTGCTGATAATAAGGACTGTATACATTTGTCAAAACTTAAAGGTCTGTTAAAATGTGTATTTTATTGTACATAAATTATACAATAAAACTGATGACAAAAAAAATCAAGTCATACAGAAGCAACAATGCATGACAGAAGTATGTAAATAATTTATTACTTATTAGAAAATGGTCTTAAAAGGTTACTACCAAAAAAAAAAAAAAAGGAACAGTGGTTTGGCTTATACTGCAAGAACTGAAAACAGAAAGGTCAGAGGAGTTTTTCTACTATCCATTTATGGGCAAAATTTTTTAAAAATTTCCCTTGGAAGGATAAAAATATTAGAACTATAAAACTCGTAAGTGTTACACAATTGGTCTGTCCAAAAATCAAATACAAGCGACCCACCTATTTTAGAGCCAAAATATACACATTAGCAAAAATGCCTGGACACTACTGGTATAATTACAAAATCAACTACTTAACATGCTCAGTTTTAAGAAAAGTCATTCCTGATGAAAAATGTAAGCATAACTTCTACCTTCTATCAGCTGGTCAAAAAGAGATCACAGAAAAGTCTGATTTATTAGAATTTAGTTAAACACTCCTTTTATCACAAATATTATTTTAAGGAATAGTTGAAACTCTTGCACAATTAGTAGGCTTGCAGGGATCCAAAGACAAGTGTGAAATAATTTTGTAAAAATACACACAAGCTTTCAGATTTAGGTTTTTTAATCTATGGAGGGAACTGCATTATTCTGTGCTCTCATCTCTGGGCCATAAGCCTTTGGGAGTCCAAGATAATTTCCCTACAAACTCACTTAAACTATTACCAGTTCTACACATAGAAAGTGGGTAATCATTCCAACTGACTGCAAGGTAAGTCTCCTCCACCAACTAAGACCTAGAAGAGTGACTTTACAACTTCTAAGTCCACCCCAGACCCCCAAAGTGGCAAACCAACATTTACTGTAAAATTTGAGTGGAAAAGAGGGCTGGACTGTCTAAGAGCCAGCACATGTCCGGCAGTCTCTGTCTTTGGGCTGGTTTCCTCAACTGTACCAGGACCCCCAAAAGGCCCAGACCCACGGAACCCAGTGGAGCCACATTTGAGAGCCCCTACACCTCTGAATTTCAGAATCTCCACTGAAATGCTCTCTTTTCACTTTTAATGAGGTAACTGTCCTGAGGTTGAAAGAACAACAGACTGGAACACTGGAAACCTGTGTTCAAGCTGAGGCTCTGTCTCCAATTCGCTGCAAGTTCAGACAAGCCCCTTAATTCGGTCCCTAACTTCCTCGGCTCAGTTTCGTCATCTGTCAAATGGCCTCACTGTCACACTAGGTGCCTTTTAATGTTCTAAACAAAACTCGCTTTCCCCAAAGCACTCTTCCTGCTGACCTCCTATGTTGTTTACTCTGCTACCTGAGATAGAAGCCTCCCGAGATGCAGATTCGGACCCGACACATCTCTAAGCTGGTCTATCATAACTACCAAGAATCATTCTTTCCTCTCCCCGATCCACTTCCCAAAGTGCTGCCACAGTTATCGTCAAAACACAACAAATTACTCAGTCACTCCTGCGCCTAAAATGCCTTGTGAGTGACAGCACATCCCCTGGACCCAGAGCCCAGGTTGTGGTCCTTCCCTAGCGGGCGGAGGGTGTCCACACGGCCCGTCCGCGGCTGGCATGCGGTCACCGCCTCTTCCAGGCGCGGCTCTGACGCCCCAGCTACTCCGGTTCACACCTCCCCGGTGTAACTCAGCACCTGCGCCCACGACCCGTCTCCAGGCCTCTCCGGCCGCCCGAGCCCGCGCGAGCTCAGGGGCCGCCCTCCGAGGGGGACAGCGGCACGAGCGCAGGGGCGGGGCTCACCCCCGGCCGCCCCGCCGCTGGAGCGCCCCGGGCCAGGCCCGCCCGCCCACCCATGCGCAAGGCAGGAAGCCCCAGGGCCGCTGCACGCCCCGCGCGCGGGAAGCTGCCGAAACCCAGCTGGGCCCGCGCGCCTGGCCCCGGCATCGGCGCCGCGCCCCGGCCGGTGTCCGGCTCCGCGGAGAACCATGGGCAAGCCCGCCGTCCCGCTCCCGGCCGCGCAGCCCCGAGGGAAGCCGCCCTGGGCAGACGCCCGCCCGAGCCCGCCTCACGTTGAAGGCCGGCAGCCGCCCCTCGGCCGCGCGGTGCAGCTCGCGGACCAGCTCCATGGCCTTCTCGCAGAGCATGGCGGCAGCGCCGGCCCTGCGGACCGCCCGCTGTCGGCACACAGCCGCAGCTCGGCCCACGACCACCGCTCTCCGGCCGGCTGGCCGACCGCGCCTCCACCCCGCTTTGGCGCCAACACGCGCGGCCAATAGCAGCGCGCTGCGGGTCCTCGGCTACGGCGGCGGCCAGGGGACATTTGCCTCCGCTGCTCAGTCGCAGCGCCCCAGGGAAACCTACACGGGAGCAGTCGCGGACCTCAGTCCCGCCCCCGGTCCCACTCCCTGGTTCCGCCCCCAGTCCCACCTCAGGCCGAGTGGAGGCTGAGCCCCAGGCTGTCGCGCAGCACAACTCGGGGTGAACACACCACCCCTTTTCCGTTGGAGTCATTCATTCTCGTTTAGGTCAACAGCGGTGCGCACGCTGGGGTGGAGAAGACAGGCTCGGAAAGGCGTGCGCTGCTGTTAGGACCCGGCGTAGCGTCCGTCCGGTTTTGCAGGGTGGGTTTTTTATGTGATAGTAAAGGAAAAACAATATCATTGGGTATCTCCTGTGTGCTAGGGGCGGTGACATACTCCGGGTAATTCTCACGATTATCCCTTCACTGGTTATTAAGACGCTTGGTGCTGATTAAGCAACAGAAGGTGGAAAACTTGTCCAAGGTCACGCAGTTTTGAAGTGACAGACCCTGCATTTAGGCCGACAAGGCCACAGTACTGCTTTTGATATTAAGCAGTCATTTAAAAACATTTGTAAAAGAGGTCGACGAAGACGGCAATGCCCTAGATTAACGTGAACGGGCGTGAGCACGTTCCCGCCTGGATGGTTGTGGACATTTGTACGATCAGAGGAAGGAACACTGCTCTGCAGTTTGTTTTGTCTGTTTTTAAAGCAGTGTTACTTGGACTCGTTCTGCCTAAGCCTAGAAGCTATGCTGCTCTTTTGCGCAGACAGAAGCAGTAGATCTGTGACCTGAGACGTGAGCCGGGGAATGGCTCTGATTCTGACCCTTATGCTGAATTTCCGTCTCAGCTCTTCAGGAAGAGATAACTGAGCTAAGTGTTTTTATTAAGCACACAATTCTATAGTGCACCGTGCCACAGGATAGTGATTCAAAGGTCGCCAGCATCCTCAATGTTCCTTTGCCACAAACCTCCACTTCAGACCCCAGGCCTGAGACTGACTTCTTTACCTGTACAGGTGGGGACAATAGTACCCACTTCGGAGGGGTTGTGATGACTCATTATTCCTTCAGCAAATATCCTGAAGCGCCTATTCAGCGTTGCTCTGGACACTGAAGATAAAGCTGTGAACAAAGTCCTTGCTGTCAGAGTCTAAGTTCAAGTGTGGGAAGCAGCAAGACACAGATACAGAGATACCGACGACGAGTACATCAGTGAGACGTCCTAAGGAGAGAATAAGCAAAGGAGGGTGACTAGTGAAAGTGAGAGGGCCTGGAGGTTTTGAGTTAGCATTGAGAGGGCACAGACCAGAAGAGGGGGGGCAGTAAGCTGTGTGGGTATCTGCCATGTGGGTATGATGTCTCACCTGCATGCCACCCACGCCCTGGGGTCTCCACACCGGCAAGGACACAGTGATGCTACAGCAGGGTGAGCAAGAAGGCTAGTGGCTGAGACCAGAGCAAGGGCTAGAGGCCATGTCAGGTAAGACCCGTTGGCCCATTTCATAAGCTTTTGTTTTATTTTCAGTGAGACGGAGAAATATTGAAGTGTTTCGGGCCAACAAGTGACAGGACTGGATCTAGGTTTTTAGAAAAGACCTTTGTGGCCACTGAGTTAGGCAGACAGAAGTGAGGCAGGAGACCATTTGGGCTATTAAAATAATTCAAATGAGGGGCGATGGCAGTTTGGCCTGTGCTGTGGTTGGTGGAGGTGTTGAGAAGTGGTTTGTCCTGGATAGATTTTGAAAGGAGAGCTGAGCAGGTTTGGTAATACACCTGCTGCGTTATGAGGGCGGAGGAATCAAAGATGACCCCAAGGTTTCTGCCTGAGGAACTGCAAGGACGGAGCTGCCGTTCCCGTGGTGCAGAAGGTTATGGCTGGAGCTGGGGTGAGAGCTGGCGGTTCAGCTGGAAGGTAGTTTTAGCTGCCTGGAGTCTACAGAGTGGACGAGTAGACCACTGGATAGAGGAACCTGGGGTTCAAGGAAGAGGTGCGGACTAGAGATATAAACGTAGGTGTCCCCAGTGTGGGGTAGCAAATAGAGCCTGTATAAGGACAAGCACCCCTACTCTCTTCTCTCCAGCCCTCCTTTCTTAGCTTTTTGCTCTATTGATTGAAGACGATTTAGGGACTGATAGAGTAAAAGATGTTTTGCACTTTAGTTTCTGGATTCCTAATCTCCAGTATGTGCTACTACATTACTTGAAAGAATTCATCATTTAAGTTCCAAGAGTGACAAATAGGAATGCTGGTTGCGATATTTAGTAATATGGTCAATAAAATTCTTTTGCACTTTCTTAGTATCATCAACGCTAATACAAGGACCTGTTGAATTTCTAAAGATGGGAGCAGAGGGTTCCCCTCCGCCCCCCCCCCCCCCCCAATTAGGGCCGCTGCGGTAGGCACCAGGCGGGCCCACCTCGCCCCGCCCGGACACTGATGCGCGCTGCGGCTTCGTCCTCCCTTCTCCAAGATGGCTGAGCCCCGCGCGGTGGATGCTGGGCGTGCACGAATGCCGGGAGGGGGCGTGGCCGGAGCTGGATTCGGGGCGGAGCCGGCGAGAGTCGGGCGCTGATTGGCAAGCGCTGAGTAGCCGCAGGCAGGCGCGCCGGCCCGGGGGGACGTGGGGGCCGGCGGGCTCGCGGCGGCGGCGGTGGCGGAGTCTCCCCTCAGCGGCTGCTCCCCTCAGCGGCGGCGGGCGGCGAGGGCGAGGGCGAGGGCGAGGCCGGCCGTGCTGGCCACGGAATGAGGAAGCGGACCGAGCCCGTCGCCCTAGAGCATGAGCACCGCGCCGCCTCGGGCTCGCCCTCCGCCGGCTCGGCCGCCGCGGCGCTGGACGCCGACTGCCGCCTGAAGCAGAACCTGTGCCTGGCGGGCCCCGGGCCGGCCGAGCCGCGCTGCGCCGCCGACGCGGGCATGAAGCGGGCGCTGGGCAGGTGAGGAGCGGCGGGGGCGGGGCGGGCTCCACCACCCTCCGGGCTGCCCGCCCTCCACTCTCTCCTCTTCCCCTTCTGGCTCCCGCGTCCCCTTCCCCCCGGGTGGGCCCGTGAGACCCGTCCAGCGACCGCCTCTCGACGAGGGTGGGGAGCCCCTGGACGCCCGGCGCCATCCGGCGCGGCCCTGGAGCGCGGACTCCGCTCGGACCTGCTCTGCGTCCGACTCGGCCGGAGCGCCCCTCTCGCCGGTGGGCAGCTTCCCGGGTCTCGAGTCTCCGCGGCATCCCCTGCTCGGACCTGCCGAGCCCTCGGGGAAGGCCGGGGGGTCGTCGGCGTCCAGGGCTGGGGGTGCGCCGTGTCCTCGCTGCTGGGCGGAAGCCCGGCGCTCGCCAAGCAGCTGGCTGGCGTTGCGTGGAATGTGCCCACGGAATTTGTCTCCTTGGGAATCTCCATCCGGTCCCGAAGTCAAATGGTTATTTGTGGGCTTCCTTTGGAGAGATGAATGCGTTTATGCTAATCTGATCTCACAGCTGAGAAAGGAGCATGTTTCATAAGGGCAACTCTTCCCCCCATAGGCTGGTTTCTTAATTATCTGGCTGTTTGTATCACTCTTAGCAGTTTTGAAGTCTTGATGCTTCGTGTTGCTTGAGAAAAATGTGTAATGTTCTCAGGTGTTGTAGCAAAGTAATTTATTTTGGGGTCAGTTGGCATGCCCCAATTGACACTGGCTACTTCAGTGTAAAATACTTACCCAGATAGCCCCTAAAAATATCAACTTCATTGCCCAAAAGATCATGGAATCAAACCATATACTCTGCTAAGTTAGTGGTCAACAGTCCTGCCAGAAGGTCAGGGACTGATGGTATTTTTGCTTTTGTGTAAAATTATCTAGCAACTGGTCAGTATTTTTTGTGAAACTAATCTGTTCTCTGTGGAAAGATTTATCTGCATTAAAAACTCATGATTGGCTTTAATGCACTTTCATGAACGGGCTTGGTGCAACAGTTAGACAGATTGGGAATTCTTCCTTTGAAGAAATCAGATTGTGTTTCACAATAATGTTGGGGAAACAGTGCTGGCCTGGCACCTTCTTTGACAGATGTACTGTATTAAAAGGATCTGATTATTTTTATTTTTGAGTTGAGGACAAAGAGAGACATTCAAGTCGTGCTCCTATCCTTTGGGTAAACAAAAGGCTGTTATGCGAATAAAACGAAAAGCAGAGGGCAGGAAGGCCAAATTTGTGTATTACCCCATGGCTTCCTTCCCTGTTGCCTGGAACACTCTCCTTTAGCCAGGTCTCCGCTCACCTATCACGTCTTCAGAGGGGCCTTTCCAAACTAGCACACTGGAGATGGCCTTAGTGCCCCGCCCCCGTTGGGTTTACTTGTTTCTTCATCACACTTGTCCCTTGGCCGAGGGTGTAATTGCCTGCACACTTGACTTGCTTTATTGATAGTCTCCCCCATAAGAAGGGAAGCCCTGTGAGAGCAGGGACAGTGCCTGGCACGAAGTAGGTGGGAGATAATGCTTGTCGAATGACTATCTAGAATAAATTCCTGGAAGTGGAATTTCTGGGCCAAGGGAAGTGTGTTTATGACTTTGAAGGGTGAAGGCCAAAGTTCCCTCCCAAGCAGTTGCACTGATGCATACAGTACTGCCAGTTGCCTCCCCCTGGTATTTAATATTACCAGATATTTTGATCTTTTCTACGTAACTGGTGAAGATGACATATAACTTCGCTTTAATTTTAGTTTCTTAATGGTTAGGTGGCAATTTTTGTGCCTTTTTATAAGCCCATTACACATCTTTGGGATTATTTACGTTTTTCATGACCCCCCTTTGGGACCTCCCCTAAGTTTTCTTGAATTTCTGTTGCGTGCATATTCAAATGTGCAAAGTAGGGAAGATGCTGTAATGAACCTCTAGGTATCCATCACTTTGTCTCCACAGTTTTCCATCGTTTGCTAGTCTTGAATCATCTCTTCCTTCTCTCCTTCATTTTGGTGTGGTTGGGAACTAGACTTTTAAAACAAACTAGTTCATCTATAAATAATTCACAATATATCTTGAGAACAAATAGGGGCTTTTTGAAATACATATAACCCCAAAGCTATTGTCATATTGTATCAAAATTAGCAATTTATTATCTGTAATTAAATATTATTTAATATACATCCACATACACATTTCTCTGACTCAGAAATGTCTTTTTAAAGTTAGTTTTAAAATTCTATATGTTTCTTAAGGTTATTCCCGGTTATTTTATCTTTTTGTTGTTATGGAAAATAGCATGTTTTCTTATATTATATATTGTTACTAGTTGTTTTTATTAATTTTCAAACTAGTAATTTATATAATCTTAGTTTCAACTAGTTTTTGCAGTTGGTTTTCTTGGTTTTCCAGATATATTATGTTAGCTGCAAATAATAAGAATTTCATCACTTCTTTTCTGCTTTTTTATGTCTCTTTTTTAATTGCATTGTATTTCCAGAATAAGATTGGAGAATAGGGATACTCCAGGTACCCTTGTCTTTTTCCTGATTTTAGTGAGAATTCTTTTAGTGTGTTTGTCACATTAGTGATCTTACTAAGGGATGTGTTGCTACTGTTTTGTCTTTTTTTAAATCCAAAATTGTTGTTGAATTTTATCAAATGCTGTTTTTTGCGTCTGTAAAAAGATCGTACAGATTTCATCCCATTTCCTGTTAATGTGTTGTTATAGCAATAGATTCCATATTATTGAATCACCAGTGATAACTCTGTTACTGTGTACACAAATTCTATTTATTAGTATTTTTCTTGGTAATTTTACATCATTTTCTGTGAGACTAGTCTAACTTTTTTCTTTAATATCATCTTTATCAAGTTGTTTTAGTGTTTTCTATAGGTTTATTTAAAATTTTTTCTTTCTCTCCTTTAGCCAGTTTAAATGCTTTTGAAAGGATCTCTTTCTTTAAATTTAGATTTTTGTAGAATTCACCTGTAAAATTCCCTAAGCATGGTGCTTTTTAAGAATATAGCATTTTGTAACTTATACTTTCTTAGATTTGCTGTCTCTTTCTGAGTTGAGTTTTGGTGATTTATATGTTTATAGGAAGTCATCTGTTATATCTAGCTTTTTCTTCTGTACCTGGGGCTAGTCTTGTTTCATATTTTATATACTTACTCCCCCCCCCAGCCTTTTTTCTTGATCTAATACACACAGAGAGAGAAGTGGATTTTTCCCCAAGGAAACAATATTTTTCCCCAAAGAAAATATGTTTGTGTTTATTTTTCTGGGAGGCCAGGATGATGCTGAGGTGGCAGTGAAGTGGAGGGAATGTGTCCCATCTGAAGGGGGCAGCAACTGCTGCCTTCTCTCCTGTTACTGCCGAGTAAGAGTGTGGCTCTGGGGCAGCCAGACCTTCCAGTCTTTCCAGAAGAGTAGCTGGGTGTGTGTGTGTCTGATCTCTTAACTTTTTAAACATTGGTGGCAACTAATTCAGATGAAAACAACTTTGGAGGTTAAAGGAAAAAAAAAAAGGAAAAAACCAAAACACCACGGAACAGTTTTTTGGTTTGTTTTAATTGTTGGACTAAAGAGTCCCTTTTGGAAGTAAATGTTCATCTGACTTATATGTCAACCCTGCACTCCGTGAGAGGAGGGGCTGGATATTAGTTTTGCCTGCACATGTCTGGTACAAGTAGGCAAATGAGGGTTCTGTGAGCCCTTCATGTTCTTTTCTGTAATCCCGGAGTTCTTGACAATATGCGATAGAAGTGTAAGTGGCCTAACTTGGACCCTAAGGAGACAGTAATGAGATGCACAGGTCTGTGTGTTTTGGTCAACTAGACCACCTTTTCTCTGCCAGCTCAGAGGCTAGGGCTTCCACATGACCGAGATCAGTGGGCTGCCTGGCAGGTTTCAGACCTTGGTGTTTAAAGACAGAAGAACTCAGGCATCACGCCTGGTTCCTCCTTGTCCCAAAGAAAAGAACATCCAGGGCTGCTAATGGTTTTACCATAACCCAGAAAGACAGGTAAATGTCTGAGTTAAAGTCTGCTTTTCTCCACGCCCCTTCTCCTTCCACTCCCCAGAGTACTATGCCTGGACCACAACAAGCAAGGGTTAGTGCAGGCTTCGTTATGGTGCCTCAGACGGGGCCCTGGCTGTGTCCATCTTTTCCCGGTTGTAGTTTATCTTATCAGGGCCACATTCCAGCCCTGGACCCATGACCCTGGGACTTGGTGCTGCTTTGGTGGGATTTGTGTCTGTATCTTTGCTTGCTTCTTAGTCTTTCAGCCAACGCATACTCTCTCTTCCCAGGGGGGTGTCTGTCTTTTACAGTAACGTTGGGCAGACACTGCTCAAATGTGGAAGATATTTTGAGGTAGATTAAAAGCTCCAGAAGAGACGTATTACAGAGGCGGTCTTGAAAAGAGGTTAGAAGATGGGTCATTTTTTCAGGGTTCTGCTGACAGTGTTGGAGACAGGACGCCTTTTCAGACTCATGATCTTCCTGCTTGCACTAGAGCACTCTTCCTTCCGAAATGTGGTCAATAGGAAAGTTGTAACTGCAGTACAGTCCTGAAAACTGACAAGTGAAGTCAACGCTTTTCACCCAGAGACGATGCCATAGAACTTGGGTGTCCATATGGAGGGTGGGTACATCATTTGCCTCCTCCTGAACTGAAGGCCAGGGTCTGGAGTGTCAGTGAGGATGGGGGATGCCCACACGGGGAAGAGTGATGCCAGGAAGCCTAGCCTGAGTGTCCAGTTAGCAGACAGACCCCTCGTTTAGGGTTGGTGCCCATCATTAATAGTGTTTGGTATTTTAGGAGAAAGCTTGCATAGGTAACTGAGTCCCAAGTGAGTGTTTTAAGGTTTGTGGCTTAGGGTGAGTTGCTTAATTTTCTGAGTTTGTTTCTTCCTCTGTGATGTGAGGATGAAAATACCTTCCTTATAGGTCTGAGTGAGGCTCCGATGTATGAAAGAGCCAGACATGCAGTGAGCACTGAGTCGGAGACATCTCGGTCGTCCCATAATGATTGCTAATGTTAGTAGCTGGGAATGTTGAGAAAGCTCTGTTAACTTACGTCAAGAAGAATTTACCCCTCACTCCCTTTCTGGCCTCAAACTATTATAGTGTGTCTTCTCAGCCAGCAGTCATGTGGGTAGTTGCTGTCACGATCAGTTAACACATCTGTACATCTGTTGGTATTAGAACATTTTAAAGAATACTTTCTGGTTATTCAGCACTTTTTTTTACCCGTTTATTTAGCAGAGTTTGAGTACCTGCTACGTACAGTAAGCCTTCTAAGTGCTGAGGCTGCAGCAGTGGATGTGGGTCATGACTTGAGAGCTTTCTTGTGGGGGAGGCAGTGACAAGGGAACAAGTGTGTGCTGTGTTGAGTGCTCAGGGCTTGAGGAGAAAAGTAGGGCCAGTGAGGAACGGCTGAGGCTTGTGTGCAGTTTGGGTGACAGGAGGCCTTTCTTGTAAGGGGACATTTGAATGGAAGCCACTGGCTGCTTCAGAGTGGAGAAACACCTGGATATGATGTATGTCCTTAGCATGTCACTCTGACTGCCGGGATGAAGACGGACTGGAGGGGCAGGGGGAGCAGGGGGACCCACTAGGGGTCACCCAGGCAACAGATGCTGGGGACTCGGGCCTGGGGTAGAGATGAGAAGACATGCTGTGTTCTGGATGTTTCGAAGGAGGTGTCAGCAGGATTTGCCAGTGAATTAGTGTGAAAGACAGAAGAGAGTCAGAGGATTCACCAGTTCTCCGAGCAGCCGGATGAGTGGGGCTGCCATGTGTGGAGGTGAGGCAGTTGTGGGGAATGGGTGTGATAGGGGCATAAGGAGGTGCCTGGGAAGCATGCGAGTGGAGTAGGTGGGAGGAGTTGGAGTTCAGGGAGAGTCGGGGCCGACCTCCAGTGTAAGCCTGCAGACGGCGTTCAGAGTCCCGACAGGGCCCAGATGGTTTGGGCTGGGAGAAGTGGGGGTTGGGGGGAGGTCAAGCCAAGGAGGCCTGGAGGGAGTGAGTTGAGAGGAGAGCTGGGAGGAAGGGGTGGAGGCAGCCGCTTGAAGAAGCCTGTTGGACAGACAAGTGTGATCTGCTGTTGGATTTGGTGATGGAGATCAGGGATTGACAAGTGTGGCCAGTGCAAGTGGTTGGGGTAGGAGCCTGATGGAGAGGCTCCAGAGAGAAGTGGAGAGAAGAAGTGCAGATAGCTTTCTCAAGGAGTTTTGCCACAAAACGGAACAGAAATGAGGGGAGTGGGTAGCTGGAGTAGGAGCAGGTTTCTGGCCAGTGCTGTTAGAGTGCCTTGGTGTGCTCATGGGGACAGTCCAGTGGGGGAAAGACCGGTGGTGCCTGGCACTGGTGGCATGGTGTCTGTGGAACCAGTACCCCAAGGCAAGGCCAGGGTTCCCAGACAGGAAGGAAGGCCAAGGGTGCTGTGAAGTTGCAGGAAGGTGGTTAGATTGCAGGGCGAGGGCATTGGAGGTTCTTGACTTGCTGTGTGTCTGAGAAGCTATGTGTGTTCTGCACAGCCGAGTGCTGCCAAGTTCGGGGGGCCTGAGGGTGGTGGCTCCGTGAGGGCCTGCACACATCCTAGCCAGGAGGCTCCTGGGGCTGGGTTTGAGGTGACGGTGGGGTGACACCGAGGGGTGACTACGTAGGAAGCAGGCGGATTCCTGCCTCTCAGGCTGTGCTACTGCACAGATAGCTAAGTCTCGAAGCAGAGTTTGTCTTGAAATGGTGCTTACGGAAGTTAACTATCTGGGTCATGTGTACTCTGTTTACCAGGTGTGGAAATGCCCTGAGCAGCTGCCGGAGAGGAGGTAGATGAGTGTCAGTGTGAAGAGGTTCGGAAGGTTCAGTCTCTTTGTTTTGTGGAGATGAAGGCAGAGGAGGGCCAGGGAAGGAATACAAGCCCATCTGAGGAAGGCTGGGATTTAGGGTTTGTTTTTGAAGCTTGAAGATTATCCTGAGCTGTAGGGTAAAGAAAAGAAAGTTGAAATTGTTTTCAGTTCTCCCCAGACTTGTGGGATCTCCACACAAGGCTTGGGTATGTTGACTGAGTGGTTCATGAGGAAGGGAAGAATGCTGCAGTTGAAGCAGGTCATTTTGATGCTGCAGTTTAGTGCCCTGGAAGAGACTTACAGCTTTTAACTTTCAGCTGTTTTCTTCTAACAACGTGTGCGAACCCTTCTGCGTTCATGCTTGACTGGTGCCATTCCTGGGCTTGGCCGTCGTGTTGTTCCCACCTGAAAGTGGTCAGTCAGGTCAGTGTTGGGGCTCATAGGTTATTTTATTCCACAAACAGTTACCGTGCTCCTGTGGTTTGTTTGATGCCTTGCTAGGCACTGGGAGTGTAAAGGTGAAAGAAGGCAGCACCCGTCCACAGAGAGTTTGCTGTCTCTCAGTTTTTATGTGTGGCAGCCATCAGCTCTTATGCTCAGACATTCTAACGATGTCTAGTAGAGACAGAGTGCAGGGACGGCTGGAGATGGTTAGTCTGGTCTCACATTCGGCCTTTGTTGCTCTGACATTTTTTGGTAACTCACCCTGTCAGCACATTTCTGGTATACCAAGCTATCTGTAGGTAAAAGAAAAGAAATTCTCACAATCTGGGGACACGGGACCCTTCGACAGGGCATGTCATGGCAGAACCTACGGGAAGGAAAATAAGAAGACTGCCGTTCCAGGACATTTGGTGTTTGGCTTAGGGTTCCAGGAGGAAAGGACTGTTACAGCAGAGTAGGCCGGCTGGGAGCCTGCCAGTGTAGCCGCAGGACCTCAAGAGACAGCAAGAGGGAGACCCTACAGGGACCAAGGCAGGGAGCTCCAGGTCTGAGGCCACCACAAGGGATGGCAGTCGCCATGGTGAAAGGTAGCCCCCGAGGGACCCTGTGTCTTTCCCTCTGTTCCTCTCTCATTTTGTTTTTTTCTGATTATAAAAGTCATAAAAATTTCTTAATACAAATATAAAACAGTATAATTGAGAAAGTGGAATTATCCCCTGAGTAATAACTTTTAATAGTGTGGCATATATTAAGAATATTGCTTGCGTGTTGTTCTTTTATTCATCTAACAAACACTTGTTGAAGACCTACTGTGTGCTGGAAGATGTGGTTAGAACATTACACAAGAGTCAGACAGGCCTCACCCTTTGTGGAGCTCATATTTGCATGTAGGAGAAAGACCGCAAGAAAGACAAAGAAAAATAAAGCAAGGACGTTTTTAAAAAAAGACAGCAGACCCAAAATGGGGTCACCAAACTGAGACCTAACTTTATTGCAGTCTCAGCTCCTAGAAATGGAATCTTATCAGTCAGGCAGTGGTTGCCTGCTCTCCTGATCAGCGCTAATGAGGTCATCTGCCTGGAGGACCTCTGCCATTTCCCGAGGGAAAGTGCCCTTGCGGTAAAGAACCTGTTGGATTTTTTTTTGTCTCACAAAACCTCCTTATTCCTACTCCCTTCTGCCTCTGGAAGTCTTTCACTTTCTACAGCTCCTTGTGGCTCCTGTCTGGCTGCTTCATGGGATGCCGCCTGATTCATGAATTGCTGAGTAAAGCCAATAAGATCTTTAAGATTTGCTCAGTTGAACTTTGTTTTTTAACAGTAGGTAATGCATTTGTGTATAAAGCACTTGAAAACAAGCTGTACTATAGTGATTAAACATTCTTGTCACTGTCAGGAGAATAAGGCCTTTTCACAGCAGGACACCCAGCTGTTCAGCTCTGCCAACACCCTCATGACTTTCTGTTTTCTTCTCTGGGAACAAAAGCATTTATGGATTGCTCCTGTGTATTTTAGTAAAGCCTTAGAGCTTTCAATTCTGTTTAGTGAAATTACTCCCAGGACTGTGTTTGAACAAGATTTTGAAGATTGTTCTTAAGGTTTCCACTTACGAACTAAGAAGAATTTAGTCCAGCTATTAGTTTTGGGGAGTGAATCTTGGCTTTACTCTTTTGTTCCTTCTGAGAGAATATAGTCAGTTAATATAATGGAATATGCATGTATATCTGGCATAATGGAATACATCGTAAAAGGAGATATATTTGGAATGTATCTATTGATATTGTGAAATAAAGCCAAACACTCTTCCTTAATAGTTTTGATGGTTACAGTAATGAAGGAATTTGTGAAAACCAAATATAGACACTTTTTAATAGAAATACAGAACTTCCAGTTCTGGCCAAGATGGAGTAACAGGGACTGAATTTACCCCGAAGTAACCAACACAACAACAACAAAAGTCAGACAAAATGCACGAAACAAAAGCTTTCAAAACACTGGCCACCGCAGTGAGAGAGAGTGATCCCTGAGAGGTGACAGACAAATGAGGCGAGCCCTGCAGCAGCCCCAGCTTTCTGCTGTGGCACAGGGAGGGGGCACTGATGTGGAGCCTGGCGGACCCCCGAGTTGTGGGCAAGGTGCTCAGGGCCTGGGGACACCGGCACGCCTGTGGTTTTAGACAGAGGGCAAGGGGAGGCAGCAGCACAGAGGGAACTCTGGAGATATCTTGGGGGACCACCTTGTGTGTCCAGCAGAGCGCCACTCACACGTGCAAGTGAGGAAGCTACCTGAGGCCGAGGAGAGAACTTCTCGAAAGGTTCCGGTGAAACAGCTCCAGTTCCCTCTGACAAGACCCATAACCACAGGACAGTGGGCAGGACACTCAGGAATGTCAAGCTTCAGTGATGGGAAATAATTAGCCTTAGACTGAGTACTGCTCTGGACCCACCTAACAAATCATAAAAGCAAAACCCAGAAAAAGCAAACTGTTTCCCAGTAACTTAACTGCATCCTGAAACAGGAGTCAATTAGATTTTTAGGAATATAAAAAACACCCAGCAGCCAGCGAAGTAAACTTCACAGTATCTGACATCTGATCGGAGGTGGCCAGATGTTTTCATTTCCTGGGTGGCCATAGCAGAGCACGACGGATTGGGCAGCTGAAACAAGACGTGTTTGTCACGATTGTCACAACTTTGTCACGATTCTGGGTGCTACAAGTCTGAGGTCGGTGTGTTGGCAGCACTGGTTTCTTCACGGGTCTCTCTTCTCGACATGGAGGTGACCGTCTTCTCCCTGTGTCTTGCATGTCTTCCCTCTGCATGATCTGTCCGTTTCTTCTCCTAAGGACACCACTCTTAGCGGATTACAGCCCACCCAAATGACCACATTTTAACTTAACCTCTTTAAAGACTCTGTCTCCAAAAATAGTCATGTTCTGAAGCACTGGGAGTTAGGATGTAAACACCTGAATTGGGGTTGTGGGGCAGAATTCAGTACATAACCCACAGACATGCAAAGAGACAGAAATGTATGACTTAGAATAATCAATTAATGGAAACCAACCAAAATTGACACATGTTTGAGCTAGCAAAGGGCATTAAAAGTTACTACAACCATATTCCATATGTTCAAAAAGTTAAGTAGAGTCATGGAAGATAGGAGAATTACCCGTCAAATTTTTAAAGATGAGAATTGCAGGTATGTGAGGTGGAAGACACACAGAAGGGCGGTAATGGCAGACTAGACACTGCAGAAAGAAAGACTCAGTTACCCAACATGAGACACAGAAAGAGAATCAGAACAATGTTCAGAAGCAGCACTGAGCTGTGGAAAAATCAGGCAACTTAATGTGTGGGTAATTTGAGTCCCCACAGAAGCAGGAGAGAGAGAAAAAGTAGATGAAGGAATAAAGGCCAGAAATTTTCCAAGCTCGGTGGCAACTACAAACTCACTGTCTAAAAAGCTCAGTGAATCACCCACCCACACAAAAAAACAGTAAGAAAACTATACCAAGGTGCATCATAATCAGATTGCTCAAAACCAGTAATAAAAAGAAAAATATTTTTTTTTGTCACACATCTGCCTTTATTGTGAGCAGCAGGTGGGATATTTTCAGCAATAGTAAAAAAATTAATTTACAAAAGCAGGGATTCAGTGAAGCCACCTGGCTGGAACCCTTGGGAGCTCGTACGTAGATGCCGACCTAGAGCAGCAGGACGAGGACCCCAAAGCCCAGGGAGAGTGAGACCACCAAGAGAGATGAGGAGCTCCTTCTGGACAGCCCTAGTGCACTCTGTGGGGGTGACCTCGTGCACAAAGAGTCAGGTGGCTAAGAGTGTTCCAGTGGCCAACAGCACCATGGTCAGATGGGGAAAGACAGCCGGGTTCACTGGGCTGCGGTATCTGCTCATGGCCTCAAGCTCCATTTTGCTGGGCACAGGGTTATCTGCTGAAAAAGAAGAATCTTAAAAGCAGCCAGAGGGAAAAAGACATGTACAAATGAGCAGATATGCAGGTGACAGCAGATTTCTTGTCAGGAAAAAAATAGTAACAAAGAAGGTCATGGAGCAATGTCTTTAGAGCACTGGAAAAAAAAAACCCACAATAAAACCCCACCACTGCCCACCTAGAATTCTTCCTCCCTCCCTACCTTGAAAAATGAAGTAAATGAAGTATAATTGACTTACTGTGTCAGTTTTAGGTGTGCAACATAGTGATTCAGCATTTTTGTACATGACAAAGTAGTCACCACAGTAAGTCTACCATCTGTCACCCTACAAAGTTACTATAGTATTATCCACCGAATCCCTGTATTGTACGTTTCATCCCTGTGACATTTATTTTGTAACTGGAAGTTGTACTTCTTAATCTCCCTCACCTTCCCTCATCCCCCACCGGCTTCCCCTCTGGTGACCCCCTATTTGTTCTTTGTATCTATCAGTCTATTTCTGCTTTGTTACATTTGTTCTGCTTTTTAGATTCCACTTATAAGAGAAATCACATGATATTGGTGTTTTGCTGTCTGTCCTGTCTCACCTAACCCAAACCTAACCCTAAGCTAACCGTACCTGCAGACATGGAGGTGAGCACGTCCTCGGCAGTGGTAGTCAGGTTAAGGGGGGGGGGGGAGTTCCGCGGTGCCAGTGTGTGCTCCTTTAATAAAACGAAGAACCCAGAAGCTCAGGCTTCTCAGGTAGGAAAATTAAAGGGGGGGTGGTGGCAGGTTCACTTGCATCTAAAAGTAGTCCTTTGTTAAAGAATTTACCTAGTGCTCCTTTAAAGAGGGCATTTCTGCAGTATGAAGTTGTGAAGTGGCTTGCTTTGTCCACCTTGTAAGCGCTGCGCCCTCACGTGTAGCTGTTTCACCCTGTGGGCACATCACTACTGCTCACCGACTTCCTGGTTCCGGGCCTCGCCCCCTTGAAGTGAGACGCGGTCTCCTGTTGTGAAAGAAGTGTCATTACTCTCTAGGTAGAAACATTTCATAGCAGGTTTGTGGTTCTCCGTGCCTTCTTTCCTAACGCCATCTGGGGAGATGGTGACATCACGAGGCAGTGGCGCTTCCTGACAGGTTCCTGAGCTACTAGGATTAGCAGAAGCCCCTGCTGACCAGGGCTGGACACAGCCAGAGCAAGAAGTAAACTGTTGTTTTTCATGCGGATGCCTCTGGTGGTGGTTTGTTCCTGCATCGTGGTATATAGCCTGTTCATGCTAGTACAACCACCCGATTTTTGAAATCTTTTTTATTATATACAAGAAATATATTTAAAATTTTAAAAAATACTGAAGCTTATGTGGTAAATTCTCTGCCCTCACCTCCACTGACATGAAATTTCTCCCCCAACATCACTGCGCAGACGCATGTTCCTTGTCACTGACAACTGCATGGCACTTTGTTGTGTGGGTGCATGGTCCCCTGTGTGGAAGACAGGAGGTTAGTGTGCTGGGATCATAGATTTCATGCATACAAACAACAACAATTAGTTGTGAGATAAAATCACAAACAAAATCAATAAAAAAAAATCAAATAACGAAAAATGCCTATGAGGAATAATGCCTTAGAAGGAAAGACACTAGCTCTCTAAGAAGAAAGCTTAAACATTCTCAGAGGACACAGAAGTTCACCTGAACAAATGTAAGGACATGTGTGTTCTTGACTAGAAAAGCTCACATCATAAACTGCCTAATCTCCCTACGTCCGATTATTCGCTTAATAAGATTCCAAGTAAAAATGCTAACCTGGTTCTCTTGGGTTCTACACAAGCTGATTCTGAATTTCAGTGAAAGAACAAGATACAGGAGTTGCAGGTGCCCTGTGGGGAGGGAGCACGAGTAGACACTGGTCCGTGCTGCTGTATTCAGGTTCAGCAAGACAGCGGTGACTTGAGTAACATGCCAATGAGACAGGACGGAAATTCCAGAAATATGAATATAAAAAATACCTGCATGACATGACTAATGACAAGAAAAGATATTTGCAGCTCATATAGATGAGAAGCTAAATTACTCTAATAAATAAAGAGCTTCTAGGAATTTAAAAGAAAAAATCAAAACCCAGTGAAAAATGTGCAAAGGACATGCATAATTAATAGAAAAAGAAATACCATATCCTCATTATGCGAAAGGTTGTGCAACCATACTTATTCATAATTAGAGAAATGAAATCAAAGTTTTCAGCTGTCAGATTGGCAGACGTGCCTCTTGGACAACTACTTTGCTAGTGAGGCTTTGAGGGAAGCAGGGATTTGAGAGAGTAATTTCTTAATCCTAGTTGCTTTACTCTTTGTTCCAGCAGTTTCCATTCTAGGACTGTCCCATGTGCATTTACGTATAAAAAATTACACGTGTACAGGATGACTCTTGGTGGCGCTGACTGCTGGAAACAGCCTGAGTGTCCAGTGACTGGAGGCTGGTGTAACACCCTGCGATGTATCAGCCCAGTGAAGTGCTGTGGGGCTGCACTGCAGCTGTGAGTTGATAGGCAGCGACTGCTTAGGCATATTGTTGAGAGAGAAAAATCGACATGTGAAGCAGTTTGCATTGTGTAGTGTGAGAAAAACAAGGAATGAGAACATGTATGTGTGTTTGCATAAGGAAACACTGGAAGGATAAGTAAGTAGCTAATGAAAATGGGCGCGGAGTGCATGGAGTTGTCAGTCGGGCCACTTTGTTTTACCTTTTGAAATATATAACATGTGACCTTTAAAAAATTTGTTGGTAAGCTAAAAAGAAAAATGAGCATGCCAGGATGATACTGGCTACTTTACCAAACCAGTACTGACAGCCACGTGCACATGAGTCACACTACTCTGGCAGTCTGCTCCCGAGGCCTCACGTGCGCCTTCAGGTGGGTTGGAGATATAGCTGGGGAGGCGCTTCACATCGCCAGCTCTGCACTAGGGAAGGGCGCTTACGGACTTCTGGTGGCTTACCAGCATCTCCACCACAGATCTGCCTTTATAAGATCTAGTTAATATGGAATCAAGTTTACAAGGACATTCTACTAGTCTAGTGTATTAACGGTGGCTCCTGTAGAATCACGTGATTTGAGGTTATTTTCATTCTCCTATCAATACCTTTTTGTAGCTTGCAGGTTTTCTATATTTATCTGTTACCGGGAGGACATAAAGCTATGAGAAAGTAACCCCTGGTGAATACTGCGAATGTATTCCATCTTCCTCTCTCAGACCGTGCTGCGCAGAGGACACCTGTGCACAGCCTTCCTGGTGTGCCGGGATGATCAAGTCCTGTGGGCAGCCCTCCAGAGTGGAGCTGCTTGGCCAGAGAGGAGGTCCCTCTGGCAGTGGGGCAGGTGTTTGCCTATACTTACTGTTTTGGTATTGTTGGTGTTCTTATTCTTTGCCAGTAATACAGGTGAAGGTGGAGCTTCATTGTTCAGTTTGTATTTCTGCATGTCATCTTGGTGCTACATTTTTGGATAACAGAAAGTGTCACAAAATAGTGCCCTTTGTATCTGAAGATAAATTCCTTCAATGTTGCCTCATCGTGAGGCTTTGTTTCATTCAAATGAAAGCAGAAGGAGAATGATTTCAAGAGCTATTTCAGTGGAGTCCCAGGATGGCCTTGACCCAGAGGGCAGCATGGTGTGGTCCTGGGGCCTTTGGTGCCCTGCTCTCTGCTGGTGTGGTCCAGCAGGAGGCCTTTCTACTCCATCTCAGCACGAGAAACCTTAGGCTTAGAGATTCTCAAGTGAGTGGAAATGCGGATGCTTACATTGTTTTTTTTTCTAAAGCTCCTTTTTGTACCTTCATGTTCTACATTTTATTGGCAAGTCTACCATCTGTTACACTTAAAATTAAATCTTGATCAAAGACAAGATGACAAGATAGTTCATCAGCCAACATTATATGGAAAAGTGAAATGTTAATCATTTTATTTACTGCCTGGCACGTAGTAGATGCTTGAAAAGTATTTGTTAAATTAATGTAAATTCAAGTGAAGAAGCAAGGTTTTTCATCTGCTCTCACCTCTGCTGTAAAATATTATTCTGAATATGCTAGATATTGTGGGAAGTTAAGAAAAAGTTAAAAGATAAACCTCTAAGGAGTAGAAATTGTCATTGCTTGCTTGCAGATAATGATGTTTTAACTAGAAGACTCCAATAAAAATCAACCAAAAATTTCTCAGAACTAATGGATCTCAGTAAGATTTTCAAATGCAAAATAAATATATAGCCTCCTTTTATACCAGTAGCTAACCAACTAGAAAAATGTAAAGGATAAACTGTTTCATAGTAGCAACAAAAACTATACAATATCTAAGAATACACATAGGAAATATATAGTCTTTATGAACAAAGTTATTAAGCTTTACTGAGACCATAAAATAATATTTGTTTAAGTGGAAAGATACATTTTTAGATGAGAATCCATAATATTGAGAAGGTAGTGTTTCTTTCCCAAACAGATTTAATGCAGTTCCACCTCAGTCTCTCTTTAGGGAAGTCAGAGTGCAGGGCTGTGAGTGGGTCCTGGGGATGCAGGTCTTCCACTGCTCTTTTGCAAAATACAAAGCTGCAGACCAGGAACTGGATGTTCAGCAAAGGATTGTCAGAGCGGGGAGGCGACCTTGTATTTTTTGCTCCTGAGCTCACCATGGCCCATCTCCAACTTCCAGCTCTCTGGGAGCAGAGGAAGAAGACTGGGGTTCTCAGCACTCTTTTTAAAAACTTTCATGTATTTCTTCTGTTTCTAGAGTATCAAAGCTTGTGTTTACACTTTACAGGAATAAAACTTGAGTCTTTTGACAGGGAGAGCAGTGGTCCCATCAGTGAGGAAGGAGTCCAGAGGGCTTTTTTTTCATTTTTCAGTTTTATTAGGTAGAATTGTTACAGTTTGGCTGCAATATACAATATATTGCATGTAAATACATATATACAATATACTGCACTTTTTTTTTAGTTTACATATATGTGCTGATCATTGTTTCTAAAAACAGTTTAGAGCTTTACCTTTTTAAACTTACATAGTTACCAAAGGAATAAAGCCAACCACAAAATAAGAATCAACAGAATGCGGTAATCCCATAATAAAGGACAGTCAAGTGTGCTCACACATATTCAAGAAATCAGTCATCTTAGTTATGAACAATAAGTAGTTCATTTGTGTCCTTTTTTTTTTTCTTTTAGATTCCACGTAATAAGTGATGTCGTATGGCATCTTTCTTTCTGTTTCCGGCCCACTTTACTTAGAATGATGATCTTCAGTTCCTTCCATGTTGCTACAAATGGCATTAAATTTTTTATGGCTGAGTAGTATTCCATTGTATAAATATACCACATCTTCTTTATCCAGTTATCTGCTGATGGACATTTGGGTTGTTTCCATGTCTTGGCTGTTGTAAATAGTACTGCTGTGAACATTCGGGTGTCTTTTTGAATTTTATTTTTCTCCAGATATATGCCCAGGAGTGGGATAGCTGGATATCATGGTAGGTCGGTCTATTTTCAGTTTTTTAAGGAACCTCCATACTGTCCTCCATAGTGGCTGCACCAATCTATACTCCGCCAACAGTGTAGGAGGGTTCCCTGCTCTCCATACGCTCTCCAGGGTAGACTTCTCAATGATGGCCATTCTGGCTGGCGTGAGGTGATACCTCATTGTAGTTTTGATCTGCATTTCTCTGACAATTAGCCATGCTGAGCATTTTTTCATGTGCCTTTTGGCCATTTGTATGTCTTCATTGGAGAATTGCTTGTTTAGGTCTTCTGCCCGTTTTTAGATTGTGTTGCTTGCTTTTTTGATATTAAGCTGTATGAGCAGTTTGTATATTTTTGAAATTAGTCCCTTGTCAGTCGCATCATTTGCAAATATTTTCTCCCATTCTGTAAGTTGTCTTTTCATTTTGTTGATGGTACCCTTAGCTGTGCAAAAGCTTTTAAGGTTAATTAGATCCCATTTGTTTATTTTTCCTTTTATTTTCGTTACTCCAGGAGCTGGTTCAAAAAATATATTGCTGCGATTTATGTCTGAGAGTGTTTTGCCTATGTTTTCCTCTAGGGGTTTTATAGTATCTGGTCTTACATTTAAGTCTTCAATCCATTTTGAGTTTATTTTGTATATGGTGTTAGAGAATGTTCTAATTTCAGTCTTTTACAGGTAGCTGTCCAGTTTTCCCACCAGAGGGGTTTTTAATATTGCCCTCCTGATTTGGGTCTCAGCCTGAGCCCCTTCCACAGGCACAGGAACCACCTGTCACATGCCCTATCTCTTTGCATCCTGGCTTAGGACTTCCTGGGGGTGCCAACTAAATTTAGAAGTTCCCAGCTTCCAAAATTTTGGTCTCTTCTCTCATTCTTTGACTCTAGGATTTTATGCTAAAAAAAAAAAAAACTCATTTTTCGGGGGGTTTTGGAGGAAACAGTTAAATCTACCATCTTAAGCCTGGTAAATAAAATTTTAACGTCTGTTCAAGGTGGCGTTTTAGATGGATAGAAACTATCGGATAACTAGGAATATATAAACTCAGAGCCCTCCTTCCCACCGTATGCCAAAAGTACATTCCGCGATTGAGTCTAAAGTGTAAAGTCCTAAAAGAAAAATGAGATTCTCAATCTCAAGGTCAGAGAAGAATGTCTACCCAAAAAGTAGAGGAAGAAAGCATAAAGAAAAAAACTCATATAATAAGAACACATAAAAATTAAAAAGTGTCCTCTAATTAAAAGTATTTCTAAATAAAAAGTCAACTGATATAGGGAAGTATTTTAAAAATACGTAAGATGTCAAATGGAGTTAATATCCTTCATACTGACTGTGAAAGTGATTGTAAGAGGGGCACAGTTAGATGCAACAGCCAGGGAGGCGTCAGAGCAAATGGCCTTGAAGCTGAGTCCTGCAGGAGCCACAGGACTGGAAGGAAGGGTACTGGTTGGGGAAACCCTAGACCCTTGTGAGAAACTGGAAGGAACTGGAGGACCAGAGGTGGGCAGCACTCCTGGGATCTGTTTCAGATCCTTTGCATCTGAAGGTTTTAAGGGAGCAGGGATGTGATCAAATTTACATTTGAAAAAGGTCTCTTGGCTTATATAGCAGGCAGGCAGAGGTCAGGGGTTCCATTAAGAGGTCTTAAGAAGGCCAAGGTATTGATCTCCAGAATGGGGTGAGTTCACCCAGGGGTTGTGTGAGACAGTCATTGAGAAGTGGGAAGAAAATATTGGGCCTTCTAATTATATTCATATTCAGATATTAACCAACCAGTCATACATGTGTGTAATTTAATAAGTACATAAGCATTGAGGGCATGCTCTAAAAATGGTACTGATTGAATGTGTCATCAAAAAAGGTTAGGGCTGCTGATCTGGGTAAGATACGTGGACCAGAGAGGAGCAGGCAAGCTGTCTAGAGGTGGATGGACTTGAAACTTGGTGTGGGTGGGATGGAGGTGGAGATGGGGAAGAAGTGGGTTCAGCACTGACTGCTGGGGTCTGTGTGGGCACCTGGTGTTTGCTGAGATGAAGAACCGAGGGGAGGAGAGGGTGGAAGAATTTGGTTCTGACGTTGAATTTCGATTTGCCTGTGAGACTCCACGTGGGGAGACAGCTGGATATGCAGGCCTGGCGCTCAGTCCTTTCAGGCCTACACGTTGTTGGTCTTACCTGAGGGCCCTCAGGTAAAGAGGCGAGTGTTGGCCAGGGCAGACCAGGTCATGCAGCAGGACCCCTGGCGCACTGGTGTGTTTCTTACCCGCTGTCCCCACCACGTGTCTGGTGTGGACTCTGCTCATTGTGGTCACCCGGGCGCCGGGCCAGCAGGGCCTCCATCTCCACACACCCTCCCTCCACCTTGGGGGCCGTTGGCTGCTCCTGAAGTGTCCACCCAGAAGGGATGTGGTCTCTCTGCTCACATTTCTTTAGCCAGAGCATGTCACTTGACCGCCCCAACTCTGAAGGAGGGGCATGCCCTCCTGCTGTGGTCCCAGGAAGGCACAGGGCCAGAGATGACTAGGAAGCAGCACTGGCCGCTGCCGTGTAATTCTGCGTAAGAGCTGGTAGCTTGGCCGTTTTTAGCAGAGGAGGCAGTGCTGGGCCTGCTCAGCACAGAGCACGGTGCCCCCTGGCCTTCGCTGCCCAAGGGCATATGCTCTGGGGTCCTCGGGCAGAGCACACCCAAGCCGGACAGGAAGGTCCTGTGACTCCGCCAGAAAGTGCAGTGTCCTGGGGACAAGGCTGCAGAGGTGAGGGGTCCAGCTCGGGGGAGACTGGCCCCACCGCAGCCCTCGCCTGCTTGCCGTGAGCTTCCCTTCTGATGTTGCACGTGGTGTTACTGGCGTCACTTCTGAAGCATCAGACTTCTTTTCAGCACTAATGTGGCTAAAGAGTAATTGTAATTTAAGACACCAGAGCAAGAAATTTGAGTTCAGCTGCGCAGTTTGGCCAAGCAGGGCTGGACAAAACCAGGGTGTCTTTGCTTCCTGCCGGCCCCTGACAGAGGCCCCTTCAGTTGAATTCAGTGTTTCTGCCCAGAGAGACCATGCTGAGCATTTCACTTCCTTGTTCATCTGTTTACTCTGCACAGCGGGCCTTTCAGGTAGATTCCAGTAGAGCAGAGGAGACCGAGGCTCAGAGAGTAGATCTGCCTCTGCATGCGGGCTGTTGAGTGCCCAGCCAGCTCCACCCCCACGGCCATGCAGAGCCCGGGTCTGGGATGCTGTGCCACAGAGTCCCCAGTGCTCCGCTGCAGGGAAGCACCACCAGGGCTTGCCTGCCTCCGGGGCTGCTTGGCTGGGTGGGGGCCTTGCTCTGAGTCTTCATCCAGCACTTGGTTCCCTCCCACAGTGGAGGAGTCAGGCCGGTGGGAACAGTGAGTTGAAAAGCAAATCAGTGTCAATTTGGAAATCAGAGTGGAGGCAGGCGCCACTGCCTGCTCAGCAGGACCCACTTCTGGTTCTCACGTCTTCCCAGAGCTGCAGCCCTTCTGCCGAGGAGTGTGTGCGCCCATCTGGGCACTTCTGGGGTTTGCTTGCCGAGGGTCCCGTGCAGGTGGAGTCGGCCCCCAGGTTGGTGCTGGAGACGGGGGTGCATCCACAGCAGCGGCAGGTATTCTGGCCCAGCTCACGCCTCCAGGAGAGAGAGGGCAGCCAGGTCCCAGCAGCTTTAAATCATTGGGTGTCAAAGCAGTGCACAGGAAGCCACGGCCTGGAAGCAGGCAGGCTGAGTTGCATAGAGAATCTTGCAAGCCCTGAGTGGTCATCGGCTAAGGGGTGTCTGAGGGCTTGTGCCAGCTGCCCCGCAGACTGACCAGCAGGCCTGCCCCTGGGTGTCTCTCCCTTTCAGTTCTGTAGGTGCAGTTGACGGGAAGGTTCTAGGTAACACGTGTAAGGTATACTTTTGTTTTTTATCTCCAAAGTGCAGGAACTCCATTGATATAAACAAGCTTGCTCGCTGAAGTTTCCCTAAGTAAAGAGCATCTTTTGAGCTTCCTTGGTTCCTAGATTTGGCTTCTGTTCTCTCAAGAACGGCCTCTCTGTATCTGCCCATCTTCGTATTGTTGCCTTAGTTTCACAGCTCAAAGTGGGGGAAAAGAAGACAGCCTCCTTAAAGTATAAATGATTTTTATTTGGTGGCATGCAATGAAAAATCTTTAAAAAATATTTACCTTTTCAATTTACTCAAAGATGTTTTGCTTTTTTATCATTAAAAGATGACAACTCCATCCATCACGAAGCTTTCTTAGATTGAGCTTAGAGACATGGCCTTTTAGCTCAGCCCCATTCTTTTTTTCTGTTTTGCCCTTGAAATGGGGACAGGGGTCTGTTATTTAAAATGTTCATTTCTTTTCTGCCAGTTTTCCTTTGGTAGGCGATAGCAGTGGATGAGAGTGAACCCTGCCTGTCTTCATCCTGCATGAAGTGTTTTCAAGTCGACAGGGTATCAGACAGGTTTCACTTCTTAACACCTGCTGGTTCTGTATAATACAGAATTTCCAGCTCTAGCCTCTCAGAGGATGTAGTAGCGTTTATTTGAGGTGGGGGACTTTGTGAATGACTGTACCATTTTTTCTTTCCTATTTCCCATTCCAAAGACAGACTTTGATAGCTCAAACCTCTTACCAAAAAATCGTGTTTCCATTGTTCAAAGCAGTTAATTATGTTTGAGTACCTTTTTAGGAGACACAGAAGGAGAAGAGAGAGAGACAGGAAGGAGAAAGCCCAGGTCGGATACGAGAGCAGACGACAAGCCATTGGGGCAGGGTTCTAATCCCGAATTGCTGGAGGGAGTGTGAGCACTGTCGTTCTAAGAAGATGGAACGGATGGGCGAAAGCTGAGCAGAGGCGACAGTACAGTCCTGTCTTGCAGAGGATTTTGTGGACTCAATAGTTTGACTTGCTGGATTTCCTTTCATGTTGCCGTTAAGATCCTGTGTGTCTCTGTGGATGGTCTGACCCACTAATGTCTTCGTCTTGGACGTCAGGAAGGATGCGCGTATTCAGCTGCACCGGGGCCGGGTGCTCGTGCACGGGCCTCAGTGTCTCACACAGTGCTGTAGCCCAGAAGGCATGGGGCCTGGCGAGGGACGCTGAAAAGCTAGAATGCGTGAAAGCTCTGGGCCGTAAATGTGAGTGAACTTCTGGCACCAGAGCAGAGGTCAGTCGGGGGGTCCCCCCACTGTGGGCACTGAGAGCCAAGAGGTGCAGCAGGCCTCCTTCCCTGGTCTTCCCGCCCCAGGCTCTCCCCAGACCCTCCTGCCCGCCCCTCTCCTGCTTCCGGGACAGCATCACCTGTGTGTCTGGCTTCTGCCACCCACAGCTGTGAACTGGCTCCGCAGGTAGGAGCAGTCTTGAGGGCCGAATTCTGGTTGTCGGCTTTTGCTTACCACTAGATGCAGTTTCCTGCTTCACCAAACTTATTTGGTCGGTAGAGGCCAGAAACTCCTATCCTTTTTGTTTATTTACTTGTGAAAGTGGTTTGAGTCTTGAAATTAGAAACTTCAGGTCCTGTCACTTAGCCACTCCAGGGTGGCTTCCTTTGCCCCCAATTCTCTGACCCTTCCAGGTTTATACAGAGACTAGCAGGAAGGATTCAGGCCTCGTCAGCACCTTTACTGGCCTGTTCCCAGCACCAGGGCAGGGGAGACGTAGTCTACGACTCTGTGAAGTGTGGGTGGTGACGCTTCCGTGATCATGGGCATCACTGATAGAGCACTGGCCAGCATGGGTCTGGCTCAGCAGGGGTAGGGGACAGGCCGTGAGGGTGAAGTAGAGGCAAGTGCCAAGGGGCTTCCGGGCAGACAGGCACTTGCTGGTTCCCTCAGTCGTCACGAGAGCACAGTCACTCTGCAGCAGGAGCCCTGGGTATGGTGACCAGTGACGGAGAGGAATGGTCCCAGTTCTGCCCTGAGGTGGACCTGCCAGCCTGGACAGAGGGTGGACGGGCGGCTTTGGCTGGCTGTGCTTTCCCTCTGGACCCTCGCTTGTGCGCTTCTGCTCTCAAGCACGTGTTTGAGAGGGTTACCTTTGGAACAACTAGTTGTTACGGTTGTATATTCTGCTCATAAATTTGCTTTTTCTTTGAATTTGTGCTTTGACTTCTTTATTCTCATTTACAGGTACTTGTTCAGACTTTGGGAGTTAAATTTAAAGGTACATTAATCATGGTGTCTATTTACCAGAAAGAAAACGAGGCTTGCTTTCAGCTCTAGGATTTGGGAAAAGCATTAAAAACGTGGTATTTTTGATTTATTTCAGTTACTGTTTTTGTGTTACTTAGTGATAGAGTCAGGTTTTAAACTGGCTCGTGTTCCTCTAGAAATTCTTTAAATTTGTTTGGATGTTAGAGAACTACAGGGTGATAGAGCTGCTAATTTAAAATCACCACTTTTGGAGGCTATGTAGCTATGAATTAAAATTAAATTGAATTTTGAGGAATCATTTTATAGATGTGTGCGATGACTAAAGACCCTTTTTGAGAAAACTGTGTCCTGAGCTTGAGAGAGACAGGTAGCCTTCTAGCTATAGCCCTTCATTTAGCCTGTCAGTTACTGACAGACTGGCTGTGTCTGGGCTGCATTAGATTCTGTGAGTAGGTTTTTAAAAGACAAGAGAAACCATGGCATAGAGCCCAGTGGCCAATAAAACTAGCATTTCTTTTTTTTTCTTTTTGACTAGAACCTCTGAAGCAAATTCCAGACATTGACATTTTGTAAATTTCTCAGAAGATTGTAGTACACAGCCAAATGACTGTCAACCAGAGTGACTTTCAGCACAGTTGCTTGGTTGGAGATACAGGCTATGAAACAAGAAACTGTGGCACTGTGCGTGTAGAGGGAGCCCAGAGAAGTTGGTGGTGGTTCTGGTAATTTTCTGCATTAATGATCATGGGGCAGTAAATCTTCAGTCAAGGGTTCACTGAGCACAAACAGTAGGCATGGCATTGAGTTTGGTGCCACGGAAACAAGGGTGAAAGACCAGGTCCCTGCTGGCAGGAGTTCATCTTGTTGGAGCAGAAGGAGCCAGACCCAGCGATGCTGCTGTTGGGGAGGACTTTCCCTGCACCGACTTAGATCTGCAGTAGGAGATAGCAGACGGGTGGACGGAGAGAAGTGCATTGTGCACATGGGCGTGCCGCAGGGAGAGCAGCTCCTCCAACAGCCCGAGGGAGAGCTTCATACACCAGCTTCATAAGGGGAGGGCAGGGTTCGGGCTTTATGGGACGGAAGCTTCCAATGAGGCCTTTTTACACAGGTCTTGTGGAATGTCCTGTACTCAAGGCCAGTCGCCTCCCTGACTGGAGACCTCCCCAGGGGTGGTTTGTGGCAGCTGCTCTCCTAAAGTTCTGCTCTAGGCAGGAGAGGAATTTCAGATGAGATTTGTGTGTCTGTTAGCAATCACATGTTTTCACTTGGAAGCAATTTTGTCCTTTTCTGGTGGGTTGTCAGTCCCCACATTCCCCCCACTTGAAACTTCCCAAGAAGTTTCAAGAGCAAGGAGCTAGTTAATTGCTGCAGAGAGAGAAGAGTCAGCTGAGAAGGTGAGAAGTAAGCCATCTGCACTGGAAAGGAAGAACTCAGATTAGAACAAGGAAACAAAAAGAAAAACAAAGATTAATGGTTGAAGCAGATTCTAAACCCAGTTTCTGAGTCCCAAGGGCAGTCAGTCAGAAGATTTGTAAATGCTGAGTTTGTAGCATTTTTAGATGGTAGAGTGAGGGTGGCAGTGGCAGTCCAAGTATTTCCTGGTTTGCGGTTTAAATGTCTTTGGTGGTGACATCCCACATGTGATCTGCTCTGTGAAGCGTCTACTGAGGTTTACATCAAGTCGATCAGCTTCAGCTAGCAAGACTTTTCAGATCCTTGGGCGAGGGCACACCGCACAGCAGTCTGGAGTCCCAGTGAGGATCTGGGCAGTCAGGTCTTAGGTACCTTGCATCAGGAGGGCAGGAGGAAAATTAGAAATGTTCATTTGGAGGGTTGTAACCAGGTGTTGAAGGAAGCCCAAAGAATTGAGAATTTGGTAAAGACTGACAAAATACAAGAGGGCAAAATTTGGGCCAGTTTACAGATAATAATAAAACTTCAAAGGTAATAAACAGGACTAGAATCGAATAACCCATGAGGATGTGCTACAGTTTTCTGTTGAAACATGAAATTTATCTCCATAGTAGCATCCTTCCTTGATTGAAGATACTAAAAGTAAGATTGTTTTTCTTTACAAAAGTACATCTCTTCTCGTTAGATTTGACCTAATTATTTACGTTAAGTGCAGCAAGAATACCAGTTGACCACATATGCCTTTTAAAAGCTTACTTTGCTGGAACATTTCATAAAGAATCTCAGATTAGACTTTTAAAAGTCTTTGGAAGCTAGAAAGCCAAGCCAAGAACTGCAGTACCTGGAGGTTTGTTTGGTTGATTTCCGGTCTTCTTGAAGGCCTCAAAATGTCTTATACTTTTGGGGACTGCCAGGAATTGACCTTTAAGTAAGGCTGGGAACGTTGTAAGTTAGGTACCAGGCCTGTCTTTGGTTTCTAGGCATTGGTTCCATAAAGTCGACCTTAGTCCCTTAAAGCTGTCTGGTCGCGTACAATTCTATGCATCATTCTTCAAAATGCCATTCCAGTCAAAGTCTTGGCTACATAACCAGTGTTTCCAGTTATGGTCTGTACAAAGAGGATGGATTCTTATTGAACTTAACACAAATAATTACATTGTCATGAAAATACAATTATTCAATCATAGTCTGTGACTCAGGAAGGATCAGGTAGGGAGAAAAAGATAAATGTTTCATTTCTGTTTACAAAAGTCTCATCCACTAAATTGCTACAAATCACAGATAACAGAAGAGGAAGGAAAAAGGGATTCCTTACACCTAGAAAATAGAAAATTAAGGCATCAGCAATATTCCAAACAAAAGCCATAAAAAAAAACATTCTTCAAGAGCATTTCATTCAGTCCCGTGTAATTAACTCTTGTTCTCCTTGATCTCATGTTGGTAGTTTTGTTGAGTCCATCAGCTTCTCCACTGGAGCGGTAGAAATCCTTACTCAGACCAGTGGAATGGTCAGAAAGCAATGCCGTCAGAAGCCCTGGAGTGTGTGTCTTGGTCCTTCCCGTGGGTGTCTGAGACAGTCTCTTTTTGTTGCACTTTGACCTGTGACTGATGTCAAACGCTCTTAGGAAGACTCAGTGTAAAACAGAAACTGTCTGTGGATGACAGAAGGCTTAGAATGGCCATGGTTCAAGATATGATGAGAGTTCACTGTAAAAATAATGCAGTTGACAAGGAACTTCGGTTTCTATGACATAAGCATGTTAAGTCCTAACCAGAATTACACCAGCACGTGTTACGATAGCGGAGGCATTGACAAATTTCTGGGAACGTTGTACAATTTCCGAAATGCTTATATTAACAACATTTATTAATACAACCTAGGGCAGGTTGAGCATCTCTCTTTTTCACAGTACTTACTTGCAACCAGCACATCGGACAGATCTGACTGTCTTTTATAGCTCTTTTTACAAGCTAAGGAACAAACTGCCATTTTCCAGGTGCCTTCTGGGAAATCCCAAAATCAGTTTGAAATCAAGGTTTATTTTAGGATTTGATTTTGGGAAGGCAAAATACCACAAGTTATCAAAAACATCAAAAGGTTTGAACACTTACCTAAATAGGGTCATAGATCACTGTGAAACAATACTTTACTTATTTAACCAAAGTGATAATAAACGAATTCAAAAGTAGCTGTAGCAGGTAACGTGATTGTAACAGAACTTGGGTCTCTTAAATAGTCAAAGACATGACATAAAGGTTGACATAAAGAAGATACTCTGATAAGACTTAAAACCTTTGTTTCCTGGGCAGATTGCTTAAAATGGAAAGAGAACTCTTTTACAGCCACTTACTTGTTAAGAGCAGACCTATAGTCCAAGGAATTGTTATCATTTTAACAGTGAGACAACCAAATACTAGTTTTGCATTCAGGTAGTATTAATACTCAAGCTCATTTTTTTTTTAACCCTATAAATAAGTTCATCCAACCTTCGCCAGCTTTGACGACGCAACGTAAGATTCCTTCCCATGAACTACCTACAGCTCTCTGTAGCCATTCAGGCTTTGTCCTGCTCTTCCCTTTTCTCTCATTCTGGAACGAGCAATTATTTTACTTTAGGACAAAATTTACTCTTTTTCCCTTAACAAAAACACTTACTATATTCCTTGCCTACTTTTCATGCAAAGTTGTTGCCCTTTGTCCTTATTATTTCTAGTAACCTTTATCTTTCCGAGAAAACTAGGTTGTAGACAGTTGTGAATTGTCTGTCATACCACCAACATTTTGTAACAGATTAGCAAATTTTATGAATATCCCATTTCACAATTTTACAGATATTGCTTCCTTAGAATAAAATTTTTCAGTGTGGCAAAAAGAACGTGTTTATTACCAGACTCAAATATCTTTAGCCTCTCTGTAGTATATAAAGATAAAAAGCCAAAAGCATATAAACCTAAACTTAGGCTTAATAATGAATATTTTAGTATTTTATCTTTTTAGAAATAAGTATTTTATAAATGTCTATTACTTAATTTAGTATGACTTTAAAGTTGAAAGTTATCAAAAAGATTTTTAAAACTATTTTAGGCATACATATCATAAAAAGTAATTACTGTTGAAAAATCCATTCATAAAACTTTATTTCACTTACATCGACCTAATACACTTGCTCTTAACAATTATGCTTGGCTTGTTCATGAAAATTTCGTAAGACATTAAGCAAAGCTCATCATCGTGAAGTTGTTTCCCTGTTTATTATTTTTACAACATGTGCATGTTAGGCAAGTGTGAAAAATCAAAATAAAAAAAACCTTAGAAAGTTCAATACATTTTTTTTAGTGTTTTAATATTTATTTTCAGATGTACGTTAAGTGAAAATTACAAACCCTATTATAATATTGGCTTTTTACAGCAGGTAAAATTCTTTTTTCACATTTTTTAAATTGAGTTTACAATGTTGTGTCAATTTCCAGTGTAGAGCACAATTTTTCAGTTATACACGAACATACATATGTTCATTGTCACATTCTTTTTCACTGTGAGTTATCACCAGATCGTGTATATGTTTCCCTGTGCTACACAGTATTACCTTGTTTATCTATTCTGCATGTGCCTGTCAGTATCTACAATACATGGGTTTTTTAAATTGTTTTATTGTTGCACTAGACATGAAATAATGAATTTCAAGCAATTTATTTTACTGCAGATTCACTTGTACTTTTATTCTTAGGTTGAACTTAAAATTTTTATAACCTTAAAAATCTAGTAGACCTGTCAAATTGTTATTCTACCCGTGTTTATTAGTCAAATAACGTGTGCTCATATTATACTTAATGCTGATAACTCTGAGCAACTGTGTTTATTAAACTGGTAACACCAAACTGACCTTATTTATACATGAACTTGAAAAATATTTGGGCTAATTCCTATACTTCTGGGAGTTTTAGTAATATTTAATTTAGCATTTATTTCCCTTTAAGCTGATTAGAACAGAGGTCCTTGAGGGGTTTTATAGATTAACTTGGCAGTACCATCCAGGGGTGGGAAAACGTCACATTTACAGTGGACCCTTGAACAATAAGGGTTTGAACAGTGCAGGTCCACGCATATGCCAAATATGTACCAGAGTCCCACGTGATCCATGGCTGGCTGAATCTGCAGATGTGGAACTGCAGAGACACGGGCCAACTCTTAAGTTCTGCTTGGCTTTTCAGCTGTGTGGTGGGTGGGCTCCCCTGCCCCTGTGCTGCTCGGGGATCAGCTGTAGGTGGCGTGCGTCTGTAGGTGCATACACAGTCAGATGCAGACGATCTTCCTGCACTCACCGTCCTGGCAGTCTAGCCATGAGTCAGCGCAGCCGCAGTCACACCAAACTCACCAACTTACAAGGGAGTGGTTTCTTGTCTTTGCCCTACTTTATCTTTTTATCTGAATTTAGTTTTGGGGAGACAGAACAAGTTAAGTTTACCTGCTCAAGATGAGGGCTAATGCTTTTTACAATATTTAACTTTTCAGATTTTCATTTCCCCTGATAAGTAATCTTGCGGAGGCAATGTACTAAGTTTTGGGTGAGGGACTTTTTGGAAATACCGAGCAGCAGTCTGGGTGCTCTCAAGGCCCAGCTGAGTGAGTAAAACACCCTACCTGCTTCCAGTTTGTCATTTTTCCTTTTCAGCCTCAGGTAGATGCTGTGTGGAGCCCCCTGAGTCCCTTAACAGCCCCTGAGGGAGGCAGGGGCCTAAAGCTCTAGTGACTGCAGGGAGGTGGGAGCTGGGGTGGGAAGGACAGGGCCTGGCAGCGTGGGCAGAGGGAGCCATGGAAGGTCAGTTCCCTGTACAGGCCTGTCTGGACGCCTTGTGAAGAGATAGCTCAGGATGTATAGACAACAGATAGAGCAGATGGAAAATTACCAAGAAGAGACATTAAGGGTAGGGGACCCTTGCTAAAGGCAGGTCCAGGGTTTAGACCTCAAAGGTGGGGGTGGGGTGAGAGACTTGACCAGATATCAAGGCGAGGTGATGACTTAGCACAGTGGAGAAGAGGGCTCGGTTCTCGGTAAAAGTGGAAAAACTGAGGAAGTGAATGTCTCGTGACTGCATAAAAATTATTTTGCAAGTCAGGTGGTGTCAAATTCTTAGCTGTCAGCGAAAATGAACAAGGGCTCAGTTGAGCTAGCTCATTAAAAATTTAAGTTTTTTTCAGTATGTGATATTTGGCATTATAACCCTGGAGAAGTGGTGATACCAGTGAACTTCCATTCCCTGTTACTGTTGTGAACAGGTTCTCAGTACTTACATCTTTAAAACCCAAGAGCAGACATGGAATTCATGCTAACTCTTCTCTGTTTTCTATCAGTGAGTAATATGTAGAGAGAGACATGATGCATTTGGAAAAGTAGTGGAATCCAACTCATTCAGAAATGCATTTTCAATAAAAGTTTACTTTTTAATGCTTAATATTAACTTACCAAAAATATAACATACTTGTCATTTTGATTAATGTGTATGACAATTATAATGATAACTCAGTCCAGAAGAAAACATTTTTAATGTAGAGCCTTGTTGCTACAGATACATAAATTTTTCCATTTCTAGTTTTTGTTCAGGAGGGACATGGCAGGACTATCAACAAACAGTTTGAAGCATAGCATACTATATCAGGATAGCATTCTGTTTGGAAAGTAAAATGGGAATTCATTTTCAAGGAGAAAAAGGAACCACAAATGGTTTCTAACCTAATTGTAGCGTATTCCTGTATTTTCAAAATGAGTGACGGTAGGTGTTAAGTCACTGTGGTATTTTGATTCTGTTCCATACATTTAAGAGAGTTGTGCATTTAAAATCATCAGTATTTACTATGTACCAAAAATTACACCCTCTGCAACTAATTAAACTTATAACAAATTTTATTTTATTTTTTAACATTTTTTATTGAATTATAGTCATTTTACAATGTTGTGTCAAATAACAAATTTTAGATGTGAACTCAAAATTGTTTCAAGAGACAGAAAGTTTAAAAATACTTATTGGAGTCAGACAGCAAAAGAGATAGAAAGATACTGGCCCAGATAGTATCTAAATGCATGTGTAAGGGGAAAAAAACATCAGGTCTTCAAGTTCTCACATGCCTGCTAGTTACCTCAGGGCTGGAAGTGTGCCTGGACCTGGATGCCTACACCACTTTTGACCCCTTGCAAGGGGTGAGGCAGCAACTCCAGGAGCCTCCTTAGGGTGTGCAGTGTAGGAACCAGTAACCCAGAAGAATGGTATAAAGATTACTTCAGAGTAAAAACATACACCTTTGGGTAGAGTGTGTGCTTTCCCCATGATCTAAGAAGAAACCACTTACCTGCTTGGTCCTTGGTGGCATCTGAGTCTGCATGTTATTATGTAAGATTTCCTCCTTCCATGCCCCAGGAGCAGCTTTCAGCTCCTTGCTTTCTCCCTGATCCTTCCATCCTTCTGCCCTGCCTCATGCCGAGATCATTCAGAACAAGATTTTCAGGCTGCAGGTCTCAGCTCTTTAGTGCATATTAAAATTAGTTCAGTAAATTTCACCTGAGGAGGATTTTGGACACTGCTTAACAGAGATGGTTTTTAACATCCCAGTATTAGTGCTAGTAACTAGTGTTTTTTTTTTTAATATATTTAAGCTGCATCCCTTTTATTAGGGGTCATTAAAAATTTCATGAGAATAGATACCTTATAACTGATGACTCAAAGAAGAAATCACAAGGGAAATTTAAAACTACCTTAAGATGAATGAAAATGAAGCTCCTCAAACCAAAACTAATGGGAGGTAGCTAAAGCAGTAGTACTTAGAGAGAAATTTATAGCTGTACATGCCTATGTTTTAAAAAGGTCTCAAATGAATAAGCTAGCCTTCTACCTTAAAATGTTGGAAAAAGAACAAATTAAAACCAGCAGAAAGAAGGAAATAATGAGTAGAGCAGAAATTAATAAAGAATAGAAAAACAATGGAGAAAATCAGTAAAACCAAAAATTGTTCTTTGAAAAGATCAACAAAATTGACAAACCTTTAACTAGAATGATCAAGAAAGAAAAGGGAGAAAGAAGGTGCAATAGCTAAAATCAGAAAAGAAAATTGGGACATTACTACTAACCTTACAGAAATAAAAAGGATCATAAGGGAATACTATAAACAATTGTATGCTAATAATTTAGATGAAATGGACAAATTGCTAGAAATATACACAGACTATTGAAACCGGCTTAATGAACAGAAACTGAACAGATGGCTTCACTTGTAAATTCTGGCAAATATTTAAAGAATTATCAATTTTTCACAAACTCTCACAAAAACAGAAGAGGAGGAATCATGACCCAACCCATTCCATAAAGTTCATATGACCTTGATACTAAAACCAGGGGAAGATACCACAAGAAGACAAAGCTACAGACACAGCATCTCTTATGAACGTAGACACAGAACTCTTCAACAAAACAGTAGCAAACCAAATCCAGCAAAATATAAAAAGTTTACATCATGAACAAGTGAGATTTATCGCAGGAGTGCAGAGTTGGTTTACCATTTCAAAAACAATCAATGACATATATACCATATAATCATCTCAATAGATGAAGGAAAAAAGGTGTGACAAAATCCAACATTCTTTCATGATGAAAACACTCAACAAACCAAGAATAAAAGGGAACTTCCTTAGCCTGTTAAAGGACTTCTACGAAAAACCCACAGTGAATGTCATACATAAGACTAAACACTTTCCCCCTAAAGCAGGAATAAGAAATCAAGGATGTTTACTTGGTTATAACTTCTACTCAACATTGTATTGGAGATTCTAACCATGGCAATTAGGCAAGGGATAAAAGGTATCCAGATGGGAAGGAAGAGGTAATACTATCTCTGTTTGTATATGACATAATCATATGTTTAGAAAATCCCAAAGAATCTCCTAAAAAACTCTTAGAACTCGTAAGTTCAGCACGATTGCAAGATACAAGATCAGTATACAAAAACAATTTCTGTACATTTGCAATGAACAATCCAAAATGAATTAAGAAAACAATTCCATTTATAATAAATCAAAAGGAGAAAAGCCATCTTGAAATATTAAATCTTCCCACAAAGGAACATAACATTTCATCATTATACCAAATCTTGCTTCATACTCCTGACTATAAAGTTCCATAGTTTTCTCATTTCTTTTTTTTTTTACATTTTTTAGTTGAGGTATAGTCATTTTACAATGTTGTGTCAAATTCCAGTGTAGAGCACAGTTTTTCAGTTATACATGAACATATATATATTCATTGACACTTTTTTTTTTTTGCTGTGAGCTGTCACAAGATCTTGTATATATTTCCCTGTGCTATACGGTATAATCTTGTTTATCTATTCTACATTTTGAAATCCCAGTCTGTCCCTTACCACCCCCCGCCCTCTTGGCGACCACAAGTTTGTATTCTGTGTCTCTGAGTCTGTTTCTGTTTTGTATTTATGTTTTTTTCTTTTTGTTTTGTTTTGTTTTAGATTCCACATATGAGCTATCTCGTATTTTTCTTTCTCTTTCTGGCTTACTTCACTTAGAATGACATTCTCCAGGAACATCCATGTTGCTGCAAATGGCGTTATGTTGTTGGGTTTTGTGGCTGAATAGTATTCCATTGTATAAATATACCACTTCTTTATCCAGTCATCTGTTGATGGACATTTAGGCTATTTCCATGTCTTGACTATTGTAAATAGTGCTGCTATGAACATTGGGGTGCAGGTGTCATCCTGAAGTAGGGTTCCTTCTGGATATAAGCCCAGGAGCGGGATTCCTGGGTCATACGGTAAGTCTACTCCTAGTCTCTTGAGGAATCTCCATACTGTTTTCCACAGTGGCTGCACCAACCTGCATTCCCACCAGCGGTGTAGGAGGGTTCCCTTCTCTCCACAGCCTCTCCAGCATTTGTTATTAGTGGATTTTTGAATGATGACCATTCTGACTGGTGTGAGGTGATACCTCATTGTAGTTTTCATTTGCATTTCTCTGATAATTAGTGATACTGAGCATTTTTTGATGTGCCTATTGATCATTTGTATGTCTTCCTTGGAGAATTGCTTGTTTAGGTCTTTTGCCTATTTTTGGTTTGAGTTGTTTGTTTTTTTCTTATTAAGTCTTATGAGCTGCTTATATATTCTGGAGATCAAGCCTTTGTCTGTTTCATTTGCAAAAGTTTTCTCCCATTCCGTAGGTTGTCGTTTTGTTTTCCTTATGGTTTCCTTTGCTGTGCAGAAGCTTGTAAGTTTAATTAGGTCCCATTTGTTTATTCCTGCTTTTATTTCTATTGCTTGGGTAGACTGCCCTAGGAGAACATTTTTGAGATCTATGTCAGATACTGTTTTGCCTATATTTTGTTCTAGGAGGCTTATTGTATCTTGTCTTATGTTTAAGTCTTCGATCCATTTTGAATTTTTGTGTATGGTGTAAGGGAGTGTCCTGGCTTCATTGATTTACATGCTGCTCTCTGGTTTTCCCAGCACCATTTGCTAAAGAGACTGTCTTTATTCCATTATATATTCTTACCTCCTTTGTCAAAGATTAGTTGACCAAAAGTTTGTGGGTTCATTTCTGGGCTCCCTATTCTGTTCCATTGGTCCATATGTCTGGTTTTGTACCAATACCATGCTGTCTTGATGACTGTATCTCTGTAGTATTGTCTGAAGTCTGAGAGAGTTATTCCTCCAGCCTCTATCTTTTTCTTCCGTAATGGTGTGGCAATTCTAGGTCTTTTGTGGTTCCACATAAGTTTTATTATGATTTGTTCTAGTTCTGTGAAATATGTCCTGGGTAATTTGATAGGGATTACATTACATCTGTAGATTGCCTTGGGCAGTGTGACCATTTTAACAATACTGATTCTTCCAATCCAGGAGCATGGGATATCTTTCCATTTTTTTAAGTATTCTTTATTTTCCTTAATCAGTGTTTTATAGTTTTCCATGTATAAATCTTTCACCTCCTTGGTTAGATTTATTCCTAGGTATTTTATTACTTTGGGTGCTGTTTGAAAGGGGATTGTTTCTTTAATTTCTCTTTCTGTTGATTCATCATTAGTGTAAAGAAATGCAACTGATTTTTGTACGTTAATCTTGTAACCTGCTACCTTGCTGAATTCTTCGATTATTTCTAGTAGTTTTTGTGTGGACCTTTTAGGGTTTTCTATATATAGCATCATGTCATCTGCATATAGTGACACTTTTACCTCTTCTTTTCCCATTTGGATCCCTTTTATTTCTTTCTCTTGCCTGATTGCTGTGGCTAGGAATCCCAAGACTATGTTGAATAGGAGTGGTGATAGTGGGCAGCCTTGTCTTGTCCCAGATTTTAGTGGGAAGGTTTTGAGTTTTCCACCGTTGAGTGCTACGCTGGCTGTAGGTTTGCCATATATAGCTTTTATTATGTTGAGATATGTTTCCTCTATACCCACTTTGGTGAGAGTTTTTATCATAAGTGAGTGTTGAATTTTATGAAATGCTTTTTTCTGCATCTATTGAGATGATCATGTGGTTTTTGTCCTTTCTCTTGTTGATGTGATGTATTACATTGATTGATTTGCATATGTTGAACCACCCTTGTGTCCCTGGGATGAACCCCACTTGGTCATGATATATAATCTTTTTTATGTGTTTTTGGATTCTATTTGCTAATATTTTGGTAAGGATTTTGGCATCTATATTCATCAGTGATATTGGCTTATAATTCTCTTTTTTGGTGGTGTCTTTGCCTGGTTTTGGTATCAGGGTGATGGTGGTTTCATAGAATGAGTTTGGGAGTATTCCCTCCTTTACAGTCTTCTGGAAGAGTTTGGGAAGGACTGGTATGAGTTCTTCTTTTTATGTTTGGTAGAATTCCCCAGTGAAGCCATCTGGTCCTGGACTTTTATCTGTAAGGAGGTTTTTTATTGGTAATTCAATTTCATTTCTAGTGATCGGTTTGTTCAAGTGGTCAGTTTCTTCTTGATTCAGTCTTGGTGGACTGTATGTTTCTAGAAACTTGTCCATCTCCTCTAGGTTATCCAGTTTGGATTCATATAGTTTTTCATAATATTCCCATATGATAGTCTGTATTTCTATGTTATTTGTTGTAATTTCTCCATTTTCCTTTCTTATTTTGCTAATTTGTGCTCTCTCTTTTTTCTTCTTTGTGAGTTTGGCCAGAGGTTTGTGGATTTTATTTACTCTTTCAAAAAACCAGCTTTTGGTTTGATTGATTTTTTCTGTTGTTTTTTAAATCTCTATTTTATTTCCTCCATGATCTTTATTATTTCATTCCTTCTGCTGACTTTTGGGGTTTTTTGCTCTTCTTTTTCTAATTCGCTTAGCTGGTGGATTAGATTATTTATTTGAGATTGTTCTTCTGTTTCGAGGAAGGCCTGTATCACTGTAAACTTCCCTCTTAGCACTGCCTTTGCTGCATCCCATAAATTTTGTGTGGTTGTGTTTTTATCTTCATTTGTCCCAAGGTATTTTTTAATTTCAACTTTGATTTCATCGTTGACCCATTGGTTTCTTAATAGCATGTTGTTTAATCTCCATGCTTTCCTTTTTTCCTCCTTTGTCTGTAGTTGATTTCTAGTTTCATGGCATTGTGGCCAGTAAAGATGCTTGAGATAATTTCTATCTTCTTAAAATTGTTGAGGCTTCTTTTGTGCCCAGGTACATGATCAATCCTAGAAAATGGTCCATGTGCACTTGAAAAGAATGTATATCCTATTTTGGGAGGGTGTAATGCTCTGAAAATGTCCACCAAATCTAATTTTTTTGTTGTATTGTTTAATTTCCCTGTTGTCTTACTTAGTTTCTGTTTGGAAGATCAGATATCTAGTGATGTTAACGTGGTGTTAAAATCTCCGGCAATGATTGTATTCCCATCAATTTCCCCTTTTATCTCTGTTAGTAATTTTTTTATGTACTTAGGTGCTCCTATATTGGGTGCATATATATTAATGAGTGTAATATCCTCATCTTGTACTACTCCTTTAATCATTATAAAATGTCCTTCTTTGTCTTTCTTTATGGCCTTTGTTTTAAAGTCTATTTTGTCTGAAATCAGTACTGCTACACCTGCTTTTTTGGCTTTTCCATTTGCATGGAATATCCTTTTCCATCCTTTCACTCTCAATCTGTATGTGTCCTCCCTAAAGTGGGTCTCTTGTATGCAGCATATTGAAGGTTCTTGCTTTATTATCCAGTCTGCCACTCTGCGTCTTTTGACTGGAGCTTTTAGTCCATTAACATTTACAGTAATTAATGATAGGTGTGTGTTTATTGCCATTTTGAACTTATTTTTGCAGTTGATTTGGTATTTCCTCTTTGTTCCTTTCTTCTTCCTTTTGTGGTTTGGTAATTTTCCTTTGTAAATAAAATCTTTGATTTAAATAATCTTTATTTAGTTTTTGTGACTTGCTTGTAAGTTTTTGGCTTGTGGTTACCCTTTTTTGTAAGTTTGTTAACCCATTACTAAAACTGTTTGTATGAAACAGATAGTAATATAAGCTCAAACCCATCCTACTGAGAACAAAAAATTTAAAAAAGAAAAAAAAGTATTCTGTATTTTCTTGCTTCCCTCTCCCACTCTTAATGATTTAGATTTCTTCTTTTACAATTTTGTGTTTATTCTTTTTGTAATTCATGATAGTCATCACCTTTCCAGTTAGGAGTTTCTTGCTTTTGTAGCATCCTGCTTCTTTTGTATTTAGAGTAGACCTGTCACTATTTCTTTTAGCATGGGTTTAGTGTTGCTAAACTCTTCCAGTTTTTGCTTGTCTGTGAAATTCTTTATCTCTCCTTCTATTCTAAAGGATAGCCTTGCTGGATAGAGTATCCTAGGCTGCATCTTTTTTTCATTCAGGACTTTGAATATATCTTGCCACTCCCTTCTGGCCTGTAGTGTTTTTGCAGAGAAATCAGCTGAGACCCTTATGGGGGTTCCCTTGTAACTCACTCTTTGTTTTTCTCTTGCTGCCTTTAGAATCATTTCTTTATGCTTGACTCTGGCCATCTTGATTACGATACGTCTTGGTGTGGGTCTGTTTGGGTTCTTCCTGTTTGGGACCCTCTGAGCTTCCTGTACTTGGATATCTGATTCCTTCTTTAGGTTTGGGATGTTTTCAGTCGTGATTTCTTCTAATACCTTTTCAGTCCCCTTTGTTCTTTCTTCCCCTTCTGGAACCCCTATTATGCATAGATTGGCACACTTTATATTATCCCATAGGTCCCTTATATTTTCATTGTTTTTTATTTGTTTTTCTCTCAGCTGTTCTGATTGAGTGCTTCCTGTTGTCCTGTCTTATAGGTCCCTTATTCATTCCTCTGCATTATCTAGCCTGCTTTGTACAGCCTTTAGATCAGTTCTCATCTCAGCAAAGAGTTTACCAATTCCACTTGGCTCTTCTTTATAGCTTCAATTTCATTTTTGACATATTTTATATATCTCTAAGCTCTATCTCTTTTAGTTCCTTCAGTAGTTTGATCACTCCCTTTTTGAAATCTTGATCTAGTAGGCCATCCATGTCTGTTTCATTGATCATTCTTTCAGGGGATTTCTCTTGCTCTTTTAATTGGGAGTGGCTCCTCTGCTTCATATTGCTCATATCTCTCTGGCACTGTGGCTTATGGAGTATCAGTTATCTATTGTGGTCCTTAAGGAGTTTATTTATTTATCTATCTAAAGTCTATGTAGTAATAAAACTTACAAAAAAGAGAATTTTAAAAGAAGGGAGAAAAAATGTTTGAAAACAGTGTATAATGAATAATAGAAGAGCAAGTTGAAGCAGAATAGAAATTGAGTTGAGACGTCTTTTAAAAACCTTAAAAAAAAAAGGAGAAAAGATCAAAAAACAATATTTGAAATCTGTGTATAATCAGTAACAGGAGATCAAAACCAAGAGAAATAAAAATGTAATGAGGTTGGTTTTTAAAAACAATCATAGCAAAAGTATTTTTGAAATTGAAAAGGGATTAAAACTGTGGACATATACAATTGTTTGAAAAGTAAAATTTTAAAAGGTAATAGAAAGTAGAACAGATTTTAAAAAAGATAAAACGAGAATTTTAAAATAATGGAGAAAAGAAGCTTAGAAAACAGTGCATAATCAATAATAGAAGAGCAAGTTGAAGCTGAATAGCAATCAAGTTGAGACGTCTTAAAAAACCTTTAGAAAAGGAGAAAAAATCAGAAAGCAATATTTGAAACCTGTGTATAATCAATAACAGGAGATCAAAACCAAGAGAAATAAAAGTGAAATGAGGTGGATTTTTAAAAATAATAAGAAGAAAAAGATTTTAAAAGAAAAATTTTAAAGGGATTAAAACTGTGGACATATACAATTTTTTTAAAAAATAAAGATTAAAAAGGTAATAGAAAATAGAACAGATTAAAAAAAAAGGTAAAAACAAAAAAAGGAATGTGTTCTCTTGGAGACCGTGCACTCTTCATGATTTTATTAAGAAGTTTTTCTGTCTTCTCCCTGTTTCGCGGACTCAGCTTGCTGTTTCCAGAGGCCCTCCATTGGTGCCCTTGTTTGTGCTGCTCCCATTGCCTATCAGCAAGCAGATCATGCCCTCTCGCAGCACCGCACTCAGGTGCTGCCCTCTTGCACAGTGGGCAGGTAGGTCACCGCCTCCCCAATGCCGCAGTAAGGTGCTGCGCTCGGGTGAGGTCAGCGGGTGGATCGTGCCCCCTCCCGCACCATGGTCAGGTGCTGCACTCCTGCCAGGAAGGCGGGTGGCTGCCTGCCTTCTCCAGGCGCCAGCTGCTCCGCTGCTCTGTGCAGCTGATCGCTTCGCCTGGGATCGGCACTCCATGGGGGGGGCTCCGGAAGACAGCAGAACAGCCCTGCCCCTGCTCCATGCCAAAACCCAGCGCGTTGTCTTGGTGGTGCAAGTTCTCTGAGGTGCCAGGGCAGAAAGGTCCTATCTGCCTCTGGCTGTAATCAAATCTCAGTCCTGCTCAGGAGGTTGCAGAGCCCCCAGGTGCGGATTCAGGTCTTGGTCTTGGCCCCGCCCCCGCCAGGGGCGCACAGGAGGATGTGGCGGCTGTGGCTGTTCCTCACCTCTCTTATCGGGAGAAGCGCCAGTGATGGCTCCGCGGGTCTGAGGGGACAGAAGCTATGGCACCCTCCCCCCAGGGCGCACCAGCAGCGTTGCTTTTCTTTTCTTTTTTCTTTTTTTTTTTTTTTTTGTAATTTATGGGGGGCTCAGGTTGTTCTGCTCTGTGTCCCCTCCCAGCCATGGCGTGCAGCCCGCTGCAGTCCCCTGGGGCTACATCAGTGCAGCCGCCCCAGTCCTATGCCTGGCTCGGGCAGCCTGTCCTGTCCCCCAGCTGTCGGCTCGCATCTCGGTCTGGGTGTCGCAGGGACCCTCTGTGCCTATTTAAGTTGGTTCTGTTGGTCAAGGGGTGCTCTGTACAGATCTGAGCCTCGGAGGCTCCCCCTCTGTCTCACTGGACTCTCTGTTGGAGAAGGGGAGAACCAGCGAATGAGTGCCATTCCTCCTTTGCTACTCCCTCCCCACGGGACTAGTCCCGCACTGTTTTGCTTTTTCTTCTTTTTGCCTTTTCTCCTACCACATTCGTGGCGTCTTTGTCTTTTGAAGAGGGGGATGTTCTGTTGGAGTTCAGCAGGTGCTCTGGTTGGCTGGGTGGGTCCATAGGTGTGAGTTTTGGTGTATTTGTGGGAGAGGGTGAGCTACAAGCGTCCTTCTACTCTGCCATCTTGGCCCTCTGCCCCTGTTTTCTCATTTCTTGTTAAGGTGATTCTTGGGAAATTAAAAAAATGTTTTCCTATTGTGATATAGACCTTTTCCCAATGCATGCTTTAATTTTTAAATCCTGGTATGTAGGAAAAGTATTGGCATCTATTTGGCAACTGGTCACTTTCTTAAACATTATTATCATCATCATCATCATTGTTATTATTATTTATTTTATAGCTTTTCAGTTGAGTCTCTTGGATTTTTTTATATAGACAATTAACTCCTATTTTTCTCTTTCATTTTTAATAGTTGTTTTGTATTTTCTCTCGCTTTATTATTTTAACTTACACTTCCAGGATAGTGTTGAGTCATGTTGATGATGGTAAACATCCTACCTCGGTCTTGTGTTTTACCCCCGAGTGCCACTTCGTCTTGATCACCATTCTGAGATAGGTACGAATGTTGTCATCTAGGGGAATGTCCCTGGGTCCTGGTTTACTACATGGTGATTGTTGGGACTGCATGTTGAACTTGTTAACCCTTTAGAGTCTCTCTCTCGTCCTCTGACTGCTACCCTGGCTTATCCTTCCGCTCCTGGAGTAAATCTGCATGTGTACACATTGTGTTAATCTTTTGTTATGTTCCCTGGATTTGATTTTTCTTTAATTGAGATAAAATAGACCTAACGTGCAATGTACTGTTTTAACCACCTTTAAGTGTACAATTCAGTGGCATTAAACACACTCACAGTGTTTTGCCTCATTACCACTATCGACTTCAGGAACTTTTCCCTCTTCCCAAACAGAAGCTCTGTTACCTAGCAGATGTTAACTCCTCCTCCTTACCCTACCCCTCAGCCCCTGCTAAATAGTGTTCTGCTTTCTTTCTCTATGAATTTGCCTATTCTAGGTACCTCATATAAGTGGAATCAGAGAGTATTTGTCTCTTTATGCCTGGCTTATTTCACTCAACATGTTTTGTTTCATTTTGTTTTAATTTTTTGTGGTGGAGGGGTAGTTAGGTTTATTTATTTATTTTTCGAGGAGCTACTGGGAAACGAACTCTGAACCTCCTGCATGCTAAGCATGCACTCTACCACTTGAGCTATGCCCTCCCATCACTTAGCATGTGTTTAAGGTTCAACCACGTTGTAGCATGTGGTACATTCCTTTTCATGGCTGAGTAGTATTCCATTGTGTGTGTATCATGTCTTGTTCATCCATTCATGTGTTGATGGGCACTTGGGTTGTTTCCACCTTCGGGCTGTTGTAATGCTGCTGCTGTTAACATTGGTCTTCAGGTGTCTTGTTTGAGACTGCTTTCAGGTCTTTTGGGTGTACACCTGGGAGTTGCATTGCTGTGCCGTACAGAAATTCTATGTTTAACTTTTGGGGGAACTGCCAGACTGTTTTCCACAGAAGCTGCACCGTTTTATATTCCTTCCTGATTTTCTTTTAAACTACCAGGATTTTTGTATTTTTATTCATAGTTGAAATTCATTGGTCATTTCTTTGTGGTTCTATCTTTCAATTATACTAAAACCAGCTTTGATTTTGAACATTTTCTCTTTTCTGTGTTTTGCCACAGATGGTGTGATATGATACACATCTGTTTCTTGAAAGTTAGGGGCCTTGTGTCCTTTAGGGACATAATTCTTTGATAGCTTTATCCAGTATCTCCTTTGGGTATAGGATTTATTTGTTTATTTTTTTTCTGACAATTTGAATGAATTATCATCATTTATATTTTCTTACAAAAAGATCTATATCATTGAATTACAAAAATTTTATTAGCTTACAAAGAACATAATATTCTCTATTAAAAAATCTTTTCACCTCTATTTATCTCTTTTCTGATCCCTAATTTTGTATATTTATATTTTCTTTCTAGCCAAAAAAGTATTAGTCTATTTCTTGTTTTTTCTTAAAGAAACAGCTTTTGGATAACTTCATCAATTTTGTATTTTTTTGAATGAACTTTTTCTAAATGTGAAAATTTTTTTCATTTTGCCGATTGTGCAAATGCGATACAGACTTGTAAAGTTTTTTTCTGAGTGCCTTTTAAAAAGATTTTCAGACTTGCTGACAAGATTTATTCCTGGCCATAGCACTGATTGAAATAGAATTTTGAGAAATTAAATTTAATTACCAGAACTTACGCAACTCTCATATATTAAAATTAAATGAATGTGTTTCATCAGTAAATATCCATATCAAGAGATAACATCAGAAATCTGGAAATTTACCTATCCTATGTAAGAAAAAACTCCCAGGGTGAGAGAGAAATGAGCATACCCCAGGGAGCCACCCCAGTGCAGTTCTCAAGGCAGACAGAGGACTGTTTCAGGACTTGGAGAGAGAGGGTTCCAGGGAGAACTCTGCTGAGAACACCATGCCGCTGTTCCTCTCGATTACAAAACCTGCCTTTTAGTTACTCCTGCAGAACTTAATTATGTACAAGCATAGAACTTTCTGATAGAAATAATGATATAAAATCTCTAACACACGGGCTCTTGCGTTTTCAAGACTAGTTTCTCTTTCCATCCTGTGCGGCTCCTAGTGTGGAATTTAAGTTCAGTTCCGTTTGCCTGAATCCACTAAGTGCTGTCTCGCTGTTCCTGCACCACCCTCGCCTCCCACCCTGGGGTTCGGGTTTCCTGAGGCCCCAAACGTGTCAGAACTCCAAGGAGCGCTGTTGTTATTCATTGTTTTAATAAGTAAACAATTTTTAAAGTTTATCTTTTTGTCGTGTCATAAAACACTCATCTTAATGTCATGAGACGTTTTGTCCTAGTCGTAAGGACACATCCGTTTTGGAGTGCATGGTGCAGTGTTGCGGGAGGCAGGGACGTCATTGTCCAGCGGGGCTCTGGGGCTTGTTATCTTGCATAATTGCACCTTCCTGCCGGCTGGCTAGGAGCTCCCAGCCTCCTCCTCCCCACAGCCCCGAGAGCCACCACCCAACTGTCTGCTTATGTGTGATTGACTATTTTAAACTTTATTTTTTAGAGCAGTTTCAGGTTCACAGCAAAACTGAGCAGAAAGTATAGAGATTTTCTGTCTGTCTCCCGCTCCCACGTACAACCTCCCCACTACTCACTTCCCTGCTACAATAGTGCATTTATTACAGTCAGTGAACCTGCAGTGGCATGCCATTCTCCCAAAGGCCATAATTTACATTAGGGTTCACTCTTGGTGCACATTCTGGAGTCTTAACAAATGTGTAATGACCTGTGTCCACCAATGTAGTATCGTCCAGGATACTTCCACCGCCCTAAAAATCCCCTGTGCTCCACCCACTCATCCCTCCATTCCCCAACCCGTGGTAGCCACGGACCCTTTTGCTGTCTCAGTTAGTTTTGAAATGTGGGTAATCATTAGTGAAACCCATTCACCTGCCTTCACTGATCAAGGTCATCCACAAAGGACTTCCGTGTCCTCCAGGGGGCACTTAGTCTAAACAGTAGGATGTTTGTTTGTCTGAGTTGTTTTCCAGGAGCTTGGAGTCAGCTGTGTATAGTTTGGGCTGAGCTGGTTAGGACTGGATAGGACCACTGACCCTCCAGCTGGGCCTGTGCCACTGTCCACTTCGTGACCTTTTGACATGAGAGGGCCAAAAATTTCATTCTCAGATCATGCCAAGTGCTTCCATTTTTGAACATGCAGAGGCCTGTAGCTTAGTTACACCTGTGCAGAGCGATGATTACTGCACATCTTCCAATCACCTTTCCCCACGCTCCCCATGCCTCAGACCATCCTGCTGCTTTATTCTTTGTCCCGTAAGTACCCTGAGCCCCTTGGCTTCAGGGAGGGAGACCTGAGACTTGTTCACCCATCTTCTCACCTTGAGAGCTACCTGGAGAGCAAACCCTCTCTGCTGCAAACTTCAGCACCTCAGTGTTTTGAAGTGCTGCTCATTTGGCAGGAGGAAGCTAGTTTGGTAACAGTTTTGCCTTTTCTAGGGTGTCATATAGTTGTAATCATATGCTATGTAACCTTTTCAGATTGTCTTTTCATTTACTAATATGCATTTAAGCTTCCTGCAAGTCTTTTCATGGCTTCAGAGCTCATTCTTTTTTTTTTAACATTTTTTTATTGAGTTATAGTCAGTTTACAATGTTGTGTCAATTTCCAGTGTAGAGCACAATTTTTCAGTTATACATGAACATACATATATTCATTGTCACATTTTTTTCAGTGTGAGCTACCACAAGATCTTGTATATAGTTCCCTGTGCTATACAGTATAGTCTTGTTTGTCTATTCTACGTATGCCTATCAGTATCTACGAATTTCGAACTCCCAGTCTGTCCCTTCCAACCCCCCTCACCCTTCATTCCTTTCTATTGTTGAGTAATATTCCATAGTTTGGATGCATCACAGTTTATTTACACATTCACCTATTGAACGACATCTTGTTTGCTTCCAAATTTTGGCAATTATGAATAAGGCTGCTGTAAACATCCATGTGCAGATTTTCACTTGGACGTAAGTTTTCAGCTCATCTGGGTAAATACCAAGGGGCATGATTGCTACATCATATGGTAAGAGTATGTTTAGTTTTGTAACAAACTGCCAAACTGTCTTCCAAAGTGGCTGCACCACCCCCTTGCCAGCGCTGAGTGCTGGCAGCGTTGTGGATTTTGGCTGCTCTGATGGGCGTGGAGCGGCATCTCGCTGTTGTTTCACGTCGCATTTCCCCGATGGCACATCGTGTGGAGCGTCGCTTCACGTGCTTACTGCGTCTGTATGTCTTCTTTGGCGAGGTGTCTGTTCGGGCTCACACCAGTTTTTTAACTGGGCTGTTTTCTCATTGTCGAGTTCTTAGAGTTCTTTGCACATTTTGGATAGCAGGCCTTTATCCAGTGTGTGTTTCGTGAACAGTTTTTCCCAGTCTCTGGCTTGTCTTCTCGTTCTCTTGGTATTGTCTTCCACAGAGCAGAAGTTTTTGTTTTTAGTGAAGTCTGACTTATCAAGTCTTTCTTTTATGGATTGTGCCTTTGGTGTTGTGGCTAAAAAGTCATCATGACACCCAAGATTGCCTAGATTTTCTCCTGTTACCTTCTGGGAGTTTCATAGTCTCACATTTTACCTGAGCTCTATGATCCGTTTGGAGTTATTTTTTGTGAAGGATGTGGGGTCTGCGTCTAGATTCATCTTTTGCACGTGGATGTCCGGCTGTTTCAGCACTCTTGTTGAAGAGACTGTTTACTCCATTGGGTTGCTTTTACTCCTTTGTCAAATATCAGTTGATTGTACTTTTGTGGGTCTATTTCTGGGCTCTCTCCTCTGTTCCATTGATCTGTCTGTCTGGTCTTTCACTAGTGCCACAGCGGAACTAGCTAGTGTCACCCTGAGGCCACCCGCATGCCTACCGAGGGCTCCGGGCTTCCTTCTGCGACCCTCTGGCCTTTCCCAGGCACCTCCTCACCCCTCCCTTCCCTCTCGGCCTCCACCTCAAGTTCTTACCAACCAGTTAATTACCAAGGCTTGCTTTGGGTCTGCCCTTCTAGGACACAGCAGGAAGTTGTAGATTGCACAAGTTGTCCTTTTCTCAAGTAATTTGTTTGAGCCCTCTTACCAAAAAATGTCTAAGAATCTATCATCACAGGAGACTAAATCCCAGATTGTGTGTGGGTGCTCTGGACCTCCTGCCTCTAGTTTGGGCCTCGTCTCCAGAAAGGGAGGCCGGGGTGAAGGGGTCAGCAGAGCTGGGGATGCCTCAGTAGGCCCACAGGAGCACAGGGGCAGAGGTCAGTCAGGCCTGCCCTGCAGGCTCGGGCAAGTCAGCTCCTTGGGACTCAGTTTCCTCATATGTGAAAATGGAGCGTGTATTTAGTTGGACAAATGGAGAGAACACGTGAAATCCAACAAGTTGATCAGACTTATTAATGTCTACTTATGTTTTATTTACTATAGTTTTAGATGTAGCAACTTTCCAATTTTTTGGTTTATTTTTACCTTTTTATTTTGAAGTAATTATGGATTCATAGGACGTTGCACAGAGATGTTCAGGGACATCCAGTGCTCCTCTCCCCAGCCTCCCTCCATGGCAGCACCTTACACTGCTATAGTGCAGTCAAGCCCCCAAAGTTGGCACTGATGCGGTCCGCCTAGCTTGTTCAGGCTTCTCCAACTTATGTGCACTCACTGCGTGTGTGTGTGTGTGTGTGTGTGTGTGTGTGAGAGATGCTCTGCAGTCTCATCGCAGGACCTCACCTGTACCGTCACCACCAGCCTCTCTGTGACACCCTTTACACCCACCCAGCCTTCCCCATCCCACTGCTACACCTGGACAACCACTAATCTGCTCTCCATCTCTATAACTTCATCATTTCAAGACTGTTACATGAATGGACTCATGATGTATAACCTTTAGGGATTGATTGACCTTCCCCTCAGCGTAATTCTCAAGTTCACCCAGGTTGGCACGGGGGTGGTGGTTCATCTCTTTTAGCTGCTGAGTAGTGGTCCATGGTTTGTTTATCTGTTTGCCTGTTGCGACATCTGCGTTGTTGCCAGTTTGAGACTGTTGTGCATAGAGGTGCTGTAAACATTTGTGTGTAAGTTCCTGCTCGAAAGTGAGTCTTTAATTCTCATGACTAAATGCCCAGGACGTTCAACTGCCGGGCTGTCTGGTAAGTCCATTCATTGTATGTATTTTTACAATTCATTTTTATTTCATGGCAAATAAGTCTGATGATCTGTTTATGGGACTGATTATATGAGTAACCTTTGAAGAAAAGCGCACTGAATCGTTGTGCAGGCAAACGCTGTGCCTGTGCACGTGGACGTGTGGAGTGTGGAGAGACAAGCCTCTGTGGCAACACCAGGCTGCAGCGGTGCTGGACGGAGAAGGTGCCTCCCTCCCTGGCCGTGCGGGAAGCGCTCGCTCCTGCAGTGAAGCCGTCAAGAACCACGAACACTTCTGGCTAGTAACTACGAGCAGTGACCAGTGAAGACTGCAGCCAAGGGAATTCCTGAGAATTCTAACAAAATTGTCACAAGAAGGAGGTGAGAGTTACAGATCCTCCTTGACTTACAGCGGTCTTACGTACTGATAAACCTGTCGTAAGTTGTAAAAATCGTCAGTCAGAGATATATTTGATAAAGCTGACCACCGAGCACCATGGCTGAGCCTGGCCGGCCTTAAAGGTGCTCACACAGCACTTGGATTAGCTGACAGTTGGGCAAAACCATCTAACACAAAGCCTGTTTTACAATAAAATGTTGAATATCTCATGTAATTTCTTGAATGTGGCTCTGAAAGTGAAAAGCAGGGTGAGTGTCCATGCAGAGGTTGGACCACGTGGCTGACTGGGAACTGCGCCCGCTGCCCAGCGTCACGAGAAGAGGGTTGCACCCCATGTCACTGTCCCTGGAAAAGGTCAAAATTCCAAGTGCGGTTTCTGCTGAATGTGTATAGCTTTCACACCATTGTAAACTCGGGGGCTATGCTTAGGAAGAAGTGAGGAAAGTGATTTTTTTCCCCTAAACATTGTTCATAACCTCCATTCTCCTTATCCCTTTTTCATAATTCTTTTAACTTTATAAGGAGCAGGTGGTTTTCATCTTGTGTACACTGTTTCAAAACACAGAGATGAAAGCCACCGTCCACAGAGGAAGCATCACCCTGAAATAGCACAGGAGGGAAAATACTAATTCTGCTAACAAACAGGAGCATTGGTAGGTGCGCCTGTTGGTGATCCGGTCATCTTCCGACATCTTTCCCTTGGCACAGTTACCTTGGGCTTCGTCCACGTGGCTCGTGTGTCCTTAGCTGGCTCCTGTGGCTGCTGTGCAGTGTTCCATTCTGAGGACAGACCAAGTTTATCTGCTCACCCACTGATGGACATTCGAGTCGTCTCAGTTTCTGGGTGTTGTGAATAAAGCTGCCACGAACAGTTTTGAACACGTCTTGGTGTGGACTTGCTTCCCTTTCTTCAGGGATAAAATCTCAAGCTACCTGAACACCTCACAGCTGGCGCCAGAGGGCGCGTGGGCACATTGTGGGAGGGACACAAGCGTGGCCGAGGGCGGCTGGAGCAGAGGACGCCAGCGCCCGCTCTGCACCAGGCCGTCGGTGGCTGTGTTTGACGGCAGGCTCTTCAGTTCTTACGGGCTCTCTGGTTTCTCTCAGAGTAAAGCCCTGGATCCTTCTTGGCCCCTTTGGACCTCTACATCACACCCAGCCTTCCATTCGTTAGGTTGTTCGTTGTGCGCAGACCCTGCGCTTTTCTCTGAGAAGGGTAAAAAGATGGTGGTGTCGGCTCTGAAATATCACGGGCCTGGTGCCAGGGCCTCCTGTGTACACTCTGCCTGCACTGTTGTGTGTAGTCCTCCCAGGAGCCCCACAGAAGAGGCAGCATGTCTGTCCCCACCGCCAGGGAGGAAATCGAGTCTCAGAGAGTTTAAGTATCTTGCCCAAGATGGCACAGCTAGTAAGTGGCAGGTTGGATGTTGGACCAGATTATTTGACTCCAGAGTCAGCACTTTTACCACAGTATTATATGCCTTTCCTCATTGAACACAGGGATTGTGCATGGAATTTAAGATGCTGTCTTAAATGTCTCCTGCATCATCCAGTTAAGTCCTGTATTCCTGAGTTAGTGTTTCTACCCAGTGGCCCCTCCCTGGCAACCCAGACCAGGTCAGATCGCCCTGCAGCAGGTGCTTCTCTCACAGCCCTCTGCCCGCCCCGCGGCGCTGAGAGCGCAGCCCTGGTGCGGGCGGCACACTTTGCTGCCCTGTGGCCCCTGCCCAAGGGGTGCCAGGTGCTCTGCTTCCTGCCGTTGGATGAGCCTGGTCCAGGAGTGAGTGGATTACATTGTTAGGTGTGCATGTTGTCTTCAGCTTTACTGAGGTCTTATTTACCTGTAAATTTACCTGCATGCACAACCGTTTGTCCACGGCTGCGGTCCAGGTGCAGAGTATTTCCGCCGCTGTTCTGCTCCTTTGTCCCTGTCGTAGTTCTGCCTTCTGTAGGTTTTTAGATGAATGGAATTGCACAGTGTGTCATTGCATATATCTGTCTGACTGACTGAGCGCAATGCTTTTGAGGCTCTTCTGTGTTGTTGCTTGTGTCAGCAGTTCAAGGTGCATTTTTTAAAGCATCTTAAGTACTGTTTTTCGAAGCAGTCCAGAGCCAAATAACTAGCCCCATTAAGGTTGAGACTTGGTATGCAGAGTTAAAGCAGCAGTTTCCATGTGTGCTCGAGGCTCGTGGGGTCCCCAGGACCTTCACCGTGTCCTTGAGGTCAGAGCTATTTCATGATAACACTGAGATGCTGTTTGCCTTTTTCACCTTCGTTCTTTCATTGGGTTTCAGGAGATTTCCAGGTGCTCCACAATGTATGGTTCTGTAGCAGATTGAATGCAGATGCAGAAATGAGAATCCATCTGTCTTCTATTAAGCTATCTGGCTTAAAGAAATTTATAAAAATGTTAATGCCAGTCTCCTCACTAAAATTTTTCATATTGGAGAATGTTTTTATAACGGATGTTAATTATATTACCATGTAATGGGTTGTGTATTGTTATTATTAGATAATAATAGGTATTAAAACTATTTTTAACTTCTCATAAAACAAATTGTAATAAACATAAACCATATAAACAGAAGCTTAATTTTTTAGTTGTAGAGAGGCCCTTAGTCCAAGAAGTTTAAGAGTCTCTTGACTAGGGACGTTTTTTGAAAGGGGATGGGGAGCAGGATGAGAAAGTCTTGGGGCTGGTTATATATTAGAAGAGGGTCTGGAGACCTGGGGTGATGACCTGGCCCGAGGAGCCCAGAGAAAGGGCCTCTGCAGGGAACGCGGGCGGAAACGCGAGAACAGGCATTGAAGGCCACGTCTTGTTCTCAGCCCCCTGCTCCCTCCCAGGACCTGGTTGGGCAGGTTCTGTGTAGCGCGTGCTTCCTGCAGGGAGCTAACGGGTGGCCGGCGCCTGCGCCTGCCAGCAGAGGGTCATCAGATGCCCCCAGGCAGCCGCTCTCCTGAGAGGAGGTTGCAGCTCCCTACCAACAGTTGGGCACTTTCTGGGGATCTGACGTCTGTGCTGTGTTTGGATCCCAAGGGTTACTAGGACGTCAGCAGGACTGTTTCCTTGGCTTTCAGGAAAGACATTTTATCCTGTAGTAGAGTTTTAGGTGCAAATTAAAAGACAAAAGCAGGTGGAGGGGCCGCTCTTATCACTGACTCTTGTTGGATCAAAGCTGTTGATAAAAGTAGAGAAGCCGAGCGCCTCTGACCTGCTCACTGCTTTTCTCTTGCAGGCGGAAGAGCCTGTGCTTCCGACTGAGGAAGATACTCCTGTGTGTTGTGGGGTTGTACCTGACCATTCCAGTTCTCGTCAAACTGTGTCCTGGGATACAGGCCAAGCTGATTTTCCTGAACTTCGGTAAGTGCTGTGCGTTCATTTTTCCTTTAATTTTAGTAAGAGTTCGTTTTCATGGTAATTTATGTATTTATATCTCCATCGTTTAGCTCAGGAAATACAGAACCTTTTTGTTGTCCAGAAAGTTCCCTGTGCCCCTTACCTGTCACAAGATGTTTGTAAGGTGGGCACTGCTTTCCAGGGCTGGCATTCATGAGCGCAGGTGATTGCTGCATGGCTGGGGCTCTTTTTCAGCTGAGTTGGGCAGAAATACTGACAATGTGGAGAGCATTATGAAGATGTCGTGTTGGAGATGCCTTGTCACTTGTGCAGGCTCGGAGGTTAGCTGTCCTTGGGAAAGATGACCACTGGAAAGTGTAGTGCCTTAAAAAATAATTAGGCCTTTTTACTTTTTTTAAAAAATCTGTTTTTTCCTTTGAAAAATCCTAACATACCTTGGTTGTTGTGGAATTATATGCTGGCTTTGAGGTGTTACAGTCTCCTTCAGTTAACTTGGACCTTATGTGTTCCAAATTTGGGGGTTTTTTCACTTTTACTTTTGGGCCAGTGGGAGGAGAAAGTGTGGACATATTGAGCTTAGGAAGTGGAAGCTCCGTGTTTGCCAAGAATAATCCTTTTAAGAAGCATCACTTTACACCTACCAGACACAGCGGAGGGGAAGGGGCTGCCTCTGTGGGTGCTGGAGGTTGGAGGCTAGGACATGGTGCTTGGCACCTGAGTGGTGACCTTCGGTCGGGTGTGGGGCGCTTTCAGAGCAGGTGAGGTGGCTCTGTGGCTCTTGGGTTGTGCTGGTGTGTAGCAATGGGGTGTGAACTGGTGTGTGCGCAGCTGGAGGCTGGGGAAGCTGGGCTGTGCTGTGGAGGCAACAGGGCAGCTGGTGGAGAGATGGGAGGGGCAGTACCTGGAGACCTGGGAGAGGACGGCTGGCGGTGTGACGGGTCTTGTGCAGCTGGCCTGGGGTGGGCAGGGCGAGAGGTGGTGGGGCCTCATCCGTACTGACACAAGTGCCACGGGCTCTGTAGACGCACCTGTGCATCAGCACACGGCTGTTAAGTCTGTCGGAGGCTTGGTCCCAAGGACGTGGACGTCACTGCTGAAAGGGAGTTTCCGCTCTAAAGAGGAGCAGTTGGGAGGAGGAAAAGAAATCGTAAGATCGATATTTAAGGCTTCACAAATCTAAAATAAGGTTTTTATTTGGCTGTCTTAAAATAAGTGTAAAACACATGTTGTACACTAAGACACATTTGATTTTTTCTAACAGAAATGTAGCTGAACTTCTAGGAATTTATCATCTCTGAGTTTCGGCCACTAATGAGAAGGAACACGTTTCCTGATGCAGCAGCCCTGAGACTGACCACACAGCCTCCCCCAGCGCAGGCTCGGGCACTTCCGGGCGCCTTGGGCAGAGGCCTTGGCAGCAGGTGGCCTGTTGCTCTCTGGGCTGCCACACAGAAGGGTCCCAGCAGATATTTGAATTGAATTGACTTTCTTTAGATCAGTCATTTGGGCTACTTCAGACAGCCCACAAGTTTTGCTCTGTTGATTTCCTAATGACAAGGCAGAATATTCCTGGGTTCTCCTGGCAGGACCCCAGGGCAGTGAGGCTTGCCCAGTGCCCCCAGGGAGATGTGGGTGTTGGGTAGTTGTCTGTGCCCTCCCCTGTGGAGGAGGTGGGGGCCTCCAGGCCATCCTCTAGTGACTAAGCAGTTTCATCTCACACTGCTAGAGGGTCTGTGTGTATGGGGGGCACCTCGGTTCTTGTCTCCTCAGGATGTGACTCATGAGCTGTGCATTTCCAGTTGGGCATTGAAGGAAATACAACTATCTTTTGGGGCCCAAAACTTGATTAAAATGTTCATAAATTTATAGCAAATTTATCTGAAACTAAATCTGTAAATCAGATAAATGAGCTCTAGGCGAAGGCTTGTGTCTATGGTTCAGGCATCATTCTACTTCACATGTATTTTCATAAGCAAAACATACAAGCTTTTCCTAAAAACAAAAGATGAACTGAAAAGCTCTGAATGATTTGAAGCAGAAAATGAAACTTGCTCGGGGAAAATCACTGTCATGGTACTGTTTCCTGCCGGTCTTTTCATCGGTGTCTGAACCTGTAAGTGTAAGTAGATGTGTGTTTCAATACTTGCATTCAAAAGTCGATCCCCCAGCTGTGTGGGTGACAGAGGATTTTGTGGTCTCGAAGTCTGGCTCCCTTGTCGCAGCCTCTTGCCCTGGGATCGAGAGCCACCGCTGGGCAGCAAGGGATGCTTCAGGCCAGAGGCTGGTGCTCTTCTCTGCACGCTGCCTGCCGTGGGCCTTTTCTGGAGATCACGTTTAACGTATGAACTCCTTACGTGTTAAAGCCGAAGTCCAGCCAGTCACCTACCACTCTCCCGGGACGTCGGTCCTTGCGCCTCCTCCGTTTCCTTCCCCTTAGCAGTGCTTGTCGGTCCTCACAGCTTTCTTCCCTGTCTTCAGGTCGAGCTGGAATTGGATAAAACCCAGAGGGCCCTCCCAGCCCTTCCCTCCCTGTTGCTACCCTGCTGCTTCCGTGTGTCAGGGCGGGGTGCCTGTGCCTGGGGTGCCGCAGAGCCCGGTGTTTAAAGCCCGCAGGCAGTCAGACGTGTCCTCTGCGGCCCAGGGGTCCCGGCCTCTCACCCCACCAGACTGGCTGTTTTCTGTCCCTTCACACATTTGCTCACTGTTCACTGAGCACTGTCTGTGCAGGGTCCTTTCCCAGTCGCCCCCAATGATGTTTGTGGTTGCTGGTAAATGACCACGTGGTCAGGGGGTGGAAAACGCACAGCTGGGAAGCAGGAGAAAGCCAAGGCGGGTCCCAGCAGCTGCAGGAGCCTGTGTGCCAGGTTCCTGGGCTGTGCACTCCGGCCCTGTGTGGGCGGAGCTGGTAACAGGTAGCCATGAAGAGCTAGGTCACTGTCCCGGGCGCCTGGCTCCTGCCCCTGCCACCCCCACCCCCCGCCTCGGTGGGCTGCCCATGGGCTGGGAGCAGGGGCTCCAGGCAGGATCTCAGTGTCACGGGTCCAAGGGCTGTGACCACACAGGAGATGAGCAGGAGTGAGCCGTGCTCTGGCCCAGGCAGATGCGAGACGCCCTTCTGGCCAGCCCAGGTCCCCTGCACCCCTGGACCCCTTTCCTCTGCCTTGAGGCATTTGTGCTCACTTACACCAGCAGTGGCCCCAGGACTGGCCGGGCACCGCCCACTAGCTGGAGGGGAGCACACGGGCGACATCTGCTGCACTCGGCAGAGTCGCTGTGCCCTTTTCTACTGTTGTTTCTAAAACAGAAGTAAAAGTGACCTGGAAGACAGGCCTTGTCGGGTGAGGTGGTCCTAGAGTAGAACTGAGCTTCTCAGTTCCAGTTCCTCTGGCGTGGAAGCTTTCGGGATTAGCTGCTAACCCTCATGAGACACTCTGCACGGGCAGGGGTCCTCTCGGAACTCTGGGGCGGCGTGTGAGCAGCATGGCTGCCTTCTCTAGGAGAGAGCCTCAGCCCTTGCAGGCACCCCCTTGCTGTTTGGCACGGGGGCTCCAGCCTCAGTAGCAGAACTGGCTGAGTCTTGGTGCAGGTGGGCGTTCAGAGTCTTGCTGTGGAAGCCATTTCCCGCCCGCGTCAGATGTTGGGCAGGCACCTGGTGCTGCAGCCCCAGCCCCCACGGCCCGGAGCAAGGTCACAGGAGTGGCAGGGTGGGCGCCTGCGTCCAAAGCAGGTGCCCCCAGTGACCAGGCCCGCAGCCTCTGAGAACGTCGTACACAGCACAGCAGATATGCACGGGGGCCTGCGACCCCAGGAGCAGCGCATTGTCCCACCTCTGGAGCTTCAGGAGCCTGGTGCCCGTGCCCTTCTGAGACAGTGGGTGGCGCCGTCTTTGCCTTTTCCAGCCTCGGGGGGTGGCCGGTGTCCTTGGCTTGTAGCTGCACTGTCCAGTCCCTGCCTCCGTCACACCGCTGCCCTCTGCCTGTGGCTTTGGGTTGTCTTCCCTCTGTCCTTTCTGTCTCTGTGTTCTAGTTCCCCCTCTCGATAAGGACACCAGCTCTACCCAACGACCTTCCCTAGGCTTGATGTCCTCAGTTAAGACCCTGTTTCCAAATGAGATCACGTTCTGATGTGCTCGGGGTTAGGACTTCAGCGTCCCCCTGTTTTGAGGGACACAGTTCGACGGTTAACGAGCGCTTTACAGGCCCCCCAGGATCAGACGGTTTGCCTGCCATGAGTGTGGGCCCTGGAGTCGGGCTGCGGGCTGCAAATCCTGCTCACCGCATGGAGCCGCGAGGGGCAGGGGCTGAGTCAGCAGTCGCCCCGCCTGACGGGTGCTATGTGGGGTGGGGGGTTGGGTGGCAGCACCCCAGGAGCACCAGCAAGTATGATGCCACCTCCTCTGAGTGCCGTCTTTCTTGAGAGAAAGTAATATTAAAGTTTTTAAATGTAGGCTGCTTCTTGGGAAAGAGGTGGATTAAGAAGCTGGGGGTTCAGAAGCAGCCCTGGGGGGAGGATTTGTCTGCCCGTGTGGTCTGAGCTGCTCAGGAAATTGCTGGGGGAAGGAGCACGTGTGTAAACCCATGTCCTCGTGAAGTCAGCTGTTTCATTTTTTCAGCAAATGTTTCCTGAGTGGTGGGGACATTTGAGGAAGTGAGAGTCGAAAGGTAGGGAGAGCATTCTGGAGGAAGGACAGCAGCACAAAGGTCATGGGGCAGGATGTTGATGGCGAGGCTGGGGAGGGGGCAGCGAGGGAGGTGACCACGTTGGGCTCCTGCGCCGCATGGCTGTGTAGGTTACTAAGGAAACTACTGCCTTCCCCAAGGAAAACCAAAGAGTCACATGACTTCCTGGGAGAAGGTGGGGCTGGCTGAAAGTCAGGACCACTCTGCCCTTTGTCCCCAACCCCCTCTGGGCATTGCTGTTTTATAAAATATGAGCAAATCCCACCTCAAGATTTTAGGTTTGTTTTTTTTTAATCAGTTTTTCATTTTTCAACTAAATATAACTTAAAACTGCAAAAATCGTGTTCACCACAAGCAATAAAACTGCAGTGGTGTACAAGGGAAGATTGACGCCCTCCTCCATACCCCCCCCCGACCTGAAACCCATGTTAGCAGCCTGGCGTGCCTCTCCCCTTCCCAAGCCACACTCGGCGTGTGTGCTGGCGCTAGCATTGCTTGTCTGCGCAACGACATGGGATCGCGTGGCAGCAGGATGGTCTTACCTACTTCCCTGCTGTCTCACTCCCTGTAATTAATGATGTTCCTCCAGGTCCAAGGACTTAAGTCGCCTCTGTCTGAAGGCTGTGGGGGCACCGCCTTCATCCAGCATTTGCCCTTTGGCAGGTCACCTGTTACATTCAGGGCTGACGAGTAGCTGCTGTCCCATTCCCTCGACGTCCCTGCACCCTGGATGGGGTCCGTGGGTCCTCCTCTCCCTGCACCCACTCCTCTCTTCGGCTGTACTCTGCTGAGTGACAGCACTGGAAACCTCAGGGCCCCACAGACCTGGCTCACACCCACGTTCAGGTGGTTGTCAAGCCTGCTGGCCCAGGTCGAGGGCACACGTCCATCTGTCACCTTTCCTGCTGTCCCTCCCCCAGCACCTGGCTCCAGCCTTCGGGCGTAGCTCACTTACCTGAGCTGCTTCTGCAGGCCTCGCTGGCCTCCTTGCCTCCACCCCCTGCCGTGCCAGGCTGACCCTCAGGCCTCCCAAGAGTCCTCCCTTCCCTACTTGGCATCTTCTCACTCTTCAGACCACCTTCAGTCCGTCTCTTCTCGGACGCCGACCTTGCTGAAGGGCATGTAGATACACTTGGCCCACCCAGCCTGCGGCCGGAGGGCCAGTGCGCCTGGCAGAATGGCACTGGGGGAGTCCTGGGCACTCTGAGAGCATCACCTGTGCTGTGTGCATGTGTCTGTCCACCCCACTAATCCCGGTTCCCACCTCTTTGTCCCTCACAGTGCGGGTTCCCTATTTCATCGACTTGAAAAAGCCGCAGGATCAAGGTTTGAATCACACCTGTAATTACTACCTCCAGCCAGAGGAAGACGTGACCATTGGCGTCTGGTGAGCGTGTGCCCTCAGGGCTTCAGGGTTCTCTGGACCCCTTGGCTCTGGGCCTCTCCAAGGGGCAGGAGGGCCCGTGTCTTGTGTCCGGTGTTGTCCTGACAGCAGGCTCTGGACTGGTGCTTGTCCGTTTTTATCTTTTCCCGCTGTTTCCAAGAAAAGAGCTCGGCTGTATTGGATGCTGATGGAGCACGAGACAGCAGCACCGGCTCTGCTCCGAGGGCTTGCACGGCGAAGGCCTTGTGGGCCAGCTGGGCTCTGCACAAAGCCTTGTTTCCGGGGGGCTGAAGCTAGAAAAGGAGAGTGCAAGCCGGGAATTGCGAGGGCAGGCTTGAGCTCCCCGTCTGGCGAGGGGTTGGGAGTGGCTCTCTCCATCGTTGATGGGGTGGCATTTGTGTCTCTTAGTGTTTGCTTTCTAGCTGTGCTTTCAGCTTGGACCTACCTGAGTCCTGTGACGTCTTGTGTCTCCTCGGAGTATGATCTATTCTTCTGTGGACAGGGCTCTCCTGTGGCCTCTCCTCTCTCCTTCCCCTGGAACAGCTCTGAATCGCTGCCTTTGTCTCAGCAGAGCTGTGAGAAGGTTCTGGGTGAAGTGCTCGGGTGGTGCCCCCGTGCAGGCGTCCTGGGTGACGGCCCTGCAGGGAAGGCAGGCTCCAGTTCTCAGTGCTGAGACCAGGGTTGCCTCTGGTCTTTCTGACTTGCCTTAGCGGAGCATTTACAGCAGGGCCTTTGGGCCACTCGCATTTCCATCTCCAGTCAGAGCCCTGTGTCTGGCTCAGACCTGTCGGGGGATTGGCTGCCCTTGTGCTGGGGGTGGGCCTGGCGCTTTGAAGACACAGGCCCAGCGGGCCTTCTCCCGTGAGCAGAGCGGGGCGGGTGTCTGTGGGCGGTTACCTGGGAACGGCGTTGGTGGTGACCACGTGAGTCTCTCTCTGCCGCTGCTGTGATGGTGGTGGGGACCTTTGGGTGGCAGCAGCTCCCTCACCGGCCCCTCACAGGTCCTCCCTCAGCAGAGGAGCTGGGGAGAGCCGTCAGCTCCTTCCCAGCATGGCAGCGGGAGGAGCCCAGGGATGGGCCCACAGCCGCCTGGGCACTGCCTGGGCCTTTATCAGGAGCTCCAGGTTTCAAGTAGGCTGACCTCTGGGACTCACCAGCTCCCCGCACCTTGAAATGTGCCTTCTGTGTCGTAGGTTTGTAATGGTTGGAGGGTGATAATTGCAGTGGTCAGAACCACCCACGATTGATCCTCTGAGCCAGGTCAGAGAGAAGCTGTTAGAAATGAGCTGCTGACACTTAGACCTAGAAGAGAAGAAATTGGCTATGTAATATTTGTAAGTCTGCCCTTGAATGAAGTTGAGGTTTTACAGAGCACCCTTCCTGAATCAGACCCTGCCCAGTTAACAGTGACTTTGCTGTGTCCTGAGTTAAGATTAACCAGAGCACCCTCTGCAGGAGGGTTTGGCCAGCTAGACCAAGTGTCCGTGTGCCTGGCCAGGCGTGGAGGAGTCTGGGCTGCCGTGTGGGCCTGGGGTCCCCCTGGAGAGGTGGGTCAGCACCAGGCCGGCTTCGGGCGGCTCTGCCGGCTGCACCCGCGAAGACCAGCGTCGCTGAGTTGGTGTGCACGGCAGCGTCGTGCTGCCTCCAAGGGGTCATGATTTAAATGGGAGGTTTGAGGGGGCGTAGTGTTGCTCAGCCTGTGCCTGTGAAGTGCCCAGTGCTGCTTGGGCCCGGCCACACAGGGTCCGACCGCTCAGGGCCTCCCATTGACACCCCTGGTCGCTGCTGCATATGCAGCGTCTGTGGCTGGGGGGCGGGGGAGGGGTCTGCGAGTCAGAACATATCAGCTCTGCTCCTCCCGCCCGCCATCACCCCGCCCGACGTCTGCTCCCTCTGCTCCTGCTTCAGGCACACCGTCCCCACGCTCTGGTGGAAAAATGCCCAAGGGAAGGACCAGCTGTGGTACGAGGAAGCCTTGGCCTCCAGCCACCCCATCATCCTGTACCTGCACGGGAACGCGGGCACCAGGTGAGGAGGAGACGTGTCCTGCCTGCAGGGTTCTCCGTGGTGAGGGGCCCGAGCGCCTGGGCTGTGGGCAGCCTGAGAGCTGGGGGCGGCGGAGTCCCTCTGGGCCTGGGGAGGCTGACACCAAGCCGTGTTCCCACAGCCCCAGAGCACAGCAGCGCTGCGTGCAGTAGGGCCTGGGCCTCCCTTGCTTCGGAGCCACCGGCTGAGCAGCTGTGGGCGGCTGTGTCCAGAAACCCCTGGTCTGAAGCTCCCCCTGGGGTGGGGTGGGGTGGAGGCAGCTGCGTCTGTCGGAGGGCCCCAGAGCCTGAGCCAGAGCGGGTGTCCTCCTTCCTGGTTTAGGAGCAAGGCTTCTCAGTGGGCAGGCGGTGCCGTCTGCCATCCTGGTCTGAGGACACTTTCTCACTGGCAGGCGTCCGCTACTGGAGGGGGAGGCACACTCCTGCGGGGGTGCTGAGGGCAACATCAAAGGAGGGATGGCCAAAGGCCGGGGGACCCACGCAGAGAGACCCCAGCTGAGCATGCAGGGACAGGCTCGTCCTCGGGGGCTGCCCTGCCGTGCTATCGGGCCAGCGTGTGTCCAGCCGGGAGCTTGCGATGCCAGACCTGCCTCTGGGCCGTGGAGGAGGCACCCGTGTCTCTGCAGATGAAGCCCTCGCCCAGTTACCCCAGATGCTCTTCGGGGGGTTTAACAGGCATCCTTTGGACTAGCGGGGACTGGAGCCCATCCTTGTTTAAAGAAGGCCCCCTCCAGCCCACATGGTTGGCTTTGTTGAGAGTCTGCAGGGGAGCTGGTGGGGTGAGAGAAGAGGCATTTTCTGAACAAGCGTCGCCTGAAACCCCAGAGAGCGTCCCTGTTGCTGCCGCTTCCTTGGGTTGCACGAGAGCTAGCGAGGAGGCAGGCGCCGCAGGGCTGGGCTGCGGGCGGTCACTTCACAGGCAGCAAGGAGGACGACGCCAGCCTCTCTGGAGGGAAAGCAGGCCACGGCCGGTGTCTGGACAGGGCTGCCCAGAGGACGTGGCAGGACGTCCCAGGAAGCCGGGGCCTTGAGGACATCCTGGGCCGAGAGAGCAGAGCGCTGAGCTCTGACTCAGACACACTTGGCAGCCTTCTCTCCTGGGTCCGGGACGAGCTGTGGCGGGTTTCTCTTTCTGCTTTTCAAAGAGCAGGTGGCTCCAAACATCTCCTGGAGCCTCCTTCTGTGAGTGAGGGAAGTTTGGAGTTCACTGTGAGCAGTGCCAGTCACATGGTAACAAAGTGCCCGTAACTGCAGGATGGCAGGATCGTGTGACTTGAGGGTTTGCTGCCCCCTCCCATGCTCCGCGGACTGCCCAGGGCGGGCGCCGGGCAGGACGGCGGCAGCCCTGGCTCCCTGAGACCCAGACCCCCGGCTGCCCCCAACACTGTGTCACACTCTGAATCCCTCCTCTTGCTTAGGCTCAGTTTTGGGGAAGTTTAAGAAAGAGCCACAATGACCTCTTATAGAGACAGCAGAGTGTTTCACTATTTCCTTCTGGTCTTGAGACTCGGTCGTTTGAATGTTTGTTTCTGGGTTTTACTGGCTTTTCTCCTCCATCTTGTTCTTGCCTCCCCCAGGGACACGCCTTCCCCGAGCACACATTCCTGAAATGGCCAGGCGCTCATTATAAAAAAGACAGAGAGCTGGGAAGTTTGGTGAGGGTGAGCCTGCCCACCACACGCTTTCCCCGTTCCCTCTCCCAAGGCAGCCCTGTCCCCGCTTTGGTGTCTGTCCTCAGTTCAGCTGGGCAGCCTCTGGGCAGAAAGAGGAGGAAGAGGTGCAGGGGTGACGTCGTGTTGCTGTGGCACCCACCGCAGCACGTGTCTGCTGGGCAGGGGCTGGCAGAGCCGCAGTAGCCGTGGGGTCATGGTGGCACCTTCGCCAGCACCCCACCCACGGGCACGCATGTGGGAGGACGCTGGTTGGGGCTGCTGCAGCTCCGAACCTCACTTTGCAGCAGGTGGGTCAGGGCAGAAGTGACCACGAAGTGAGGAGTGTGAGCGGCCGAGAGGACAGTTCTGAGCCGGCCGCGGCTCCTTAGGTGGAAAGGTTGAGGCAGGAGGTGCCTGTGGCCCGTCCCACTGGTGTGTGGGCCGGCAAGGAAGTGCTCCCGCCTGCCCTCTGTGTGGTCCTGGACACTGGGGAGCTGAGGGCCCTCATGTCTTCCGGGGTTTGTACAGCAGGTCTGCATTGCCAGGTCAAAACAAACGTGAGGTGATAATTAAGAAACATCCCATGGAGCCCAGACTGTCCCTTGCTTGGCACCACATGGCAGAGGCAAGCTGGGAGCCACATAGGTGCCCCGAGGAGGAGGCCACCCGCCCACCACTCTCCCTGTGCAAGGTTGGGGACCGAGCACAAAAGGCCAGGTGCTCCAGGGCTGGTCCTGGGCCTCCTTAGTGGGAAGGTGCACTAACGCTGTTCTTGTTTCCTTGCCCTGACCTAGGGGAGGCGACCACCGCGTGGAGCTGTACAAGGTAGGTGAGGGTGGCACATGGGCTAGGATGGACAGAGCGGTGCCCACAGTTTGTGACAGACAGAAGGGTCCACACAGTGGACAGGTGGTCGGAGCAGGCCCCACGGGCTGTGTGGCCTGCACGACGTGCTGCAGAGAGCACTGCTTGCCTGCTGTTTCCTGGATGTCCCTTCCAGGGGGCGTGAGCAGAAGAGGGTCCCCCTGATAATTCTGGGAGCTGATCATTGCTGATCTTCCAGCTGCCTTTTACGGACGTCTCACTGTGGAGTGCTTCCCGTGTGGCTGCCTTTGGGGATGGTTTCCAAGATGGGAATGAATGGACTTTGTCAATCACATGCCAGATGTTGGCAGAGTACACAAAAGTCGTTTGAAATTGTTTGTGTAGCTGGGTCATGCATGTACAAGAGTCCCAGAGGACTGAGAGGCCAGGGAGGCACCCTTTCCTTGGGGTTGGGCTCAGAATTCTGCCCACACAGAGGTTTCTCGTGTCCACCAGGTGCAGGTTGCAGTTGAAACAGATGCCAGGCCAACGTAGTGGAAGCACCAGCAGGTGTCTGGGTGTGGGGGCTCCTGTGGGGAACAGACCGTCCCCTCTGTGTAGTTGTCATCACTGGGCGTGTGGTCCTGAAGCTGACGTGGGCCGTGGCTCCGCGTCCAGGGCCATCACGCCCATCACATGCAGGCAGAGGGGACAAGGCAGACGTACGGGGACTTGTGCACCCTGTGGACACTACTCTCCGCCCTGCACCCCATGGCTGGCTCTGGGCTGTCGGAGGGCTTATTCCTGGAGTGAACTGGCTCCAGACAGGGAAGGGAAGTGGCCGAAAAGCTGCCCTCCCGTCTAGTCTCTCCTAGAAAGGTTTGCACCGGGAGCAGAGGGTGTGGCCCTGCTGGGCTGGGGGCTGGCAGGAAGTGTGGCCTGGGCCAACTCTCTTCCGGGGGGACAGGAGCATACCTCCAGTCACTGGCCACAGTGGGTGCAGCTTCCATGTGGCTCTGGGCACACCCTCCAAGGGCCTGGGTGGGGGCTGTGGGTAGTGATCTCATGAAAGCAGGCCCGTAATCCTGAGAGATCTTTTAAAAATGAGAAAAGTTCAGCGAAATCCGAGCAATGCTGGGTTGCAGTCAGGGTCCCCAGATGTGGTCTCCACGCCGTGGGGTCCCTCCTCCTGGGTCGCTGGGTGGTCAGAGTCCCTGGCGCACTGGGACAGCCTCAACCTGCCAGGCCCTCGGAAGGCGGGGGTGCCGTTCCAGGGCCATGGGAGCGCGGGGAGGCCTCCCTGCACGTTCTGTGTGGCCTGCAGCAGCTGCTGACGTCTGGGTGCTGAGAGGCCCCACGAGGGCGGGGCAGCGAGGTGGCGTCTTCCCGACGTCCCACAGACCAGTTTTCGGGGTGGGTGTGGGTGGAGCTGCGCTGCCCCCCACCCGCGGTGCTCGGCTTTGTTGCCCAGGTGTTTGTTTTCACTTTCAGGTGCTGAGTTCCCTCGGTTACCACGTGGTCACTTTTGACTACAGAGGTGAGGGTTCTGTGGATGGTCACCTAGCGGGCCCCTCCCTTCCCCCAGGCGGGCAGGCCTCACTGCCTTGACTGGTGGCGTCTCTGAGCGCACTGAGGTGGGGGAGGGTCCAGGTAGTCTCCTGTGTGTCCCATGCGCATCCTCCCCCCCAGGGAGGCACCGGCACCTGGAACCCAGCACGTATCCTCTGTTGGCTGCATTTTAAGCGTAAACAACACTCTGTTTTCTTCCTTGGACTCAGACTTCCCCACAGCTGGACATCAGGCAGGCTTGGTGCTCAGCGGAGCGCGTCTTGCTGAAGTTAGATAGACCCCTCTTCCCTCCCCTCAGGATTTCTTCTTTCTTGCCTGCTCCCCACCCCCCCAGGCAGCTCAGGAACCTGCAGTTCGGTGTGTGAGGGAAAGGCTTGTGTCGACAGGGAGCAGTGGGGGGAAAGCGTGTGCCTCGCTGGGCCTCAGCCGGGCCGCTGGCGGGCTGAGGCCTCTGGGCCGGCTCACCTGCGGGGAGGGAGGGTCAGCATCCTCAGACCCAGGAGCCAGTTGTCACCTGGACGTGGGCGTCGTGGCGGCTTCCTCTTGCCGCGGCCTCAAATCACTGCACACGTGCTGTTTGAAACGGCGCAGATGTATGACATTGAGGCTCTGGAGGTCAGAAGCTCAGCTCTTCGGCTGCTGGGATACGTGGAGTGTGGGCAGAGGCTCCAGGGAGAGTCCGGCTCATTGCCTCTCTGAGCCCCTCGAGGCCGCCCCTTTTCCTCCCTGGGCTCCTTGAGCCCACGTCACTCTGACCCCGACCTCCGTTCCCCTCCCGCCCGCCAGTGAAGGCCCTGTGACGACGTGGGGCCCACGCTGATCGGGATCGTCGCCCAACGCGTGTCCGCTGGCTTGCGGCCTTTCCTCTGCACCCTTCACTGTCCTGCCATGGAAGGTGGCAGTCCCAGGTCTCAGACCAGGACGTGGACACCCTTGGGGCCATCGTTCTGCAGACTGTAGGGCAGGGGTCGTTCTGTGGAAGCGTGTCCATCAAGAGGAAGGTGCTGGGTTAGAAAAACTGAGGCGAGGCTCCTCCCTTCCTCCTGCTGCTGCTGTTAGACCCGTGAGGTAGTGAGGGGCGGCCCTCTTCCTCGTTCGCCTCCCTGTGCTCCTGACGAGAGGTACAGTCCCGCCTGGCACTCGTTCTTTTCAGCTCCTGTTGGGTCTCTGCATTTGTAAGCTATGTAAAAGCCGGGAGTTCTGCTGTGGCTCCCTGTGCCGGTGCCTGTCTCTCTGTCCCCGTCTCCCCGTGTCCCTGCCCCCCACCAGAGCCCCGAGACCTCGTGTCCCTTGCATGGCTCCTTCTGGAACCGGGGTCTGGGCCACCCTGGGCAGGTGGCCTGTTGTGCTGCTGCCTCTGGGTTTTGCTTCTGCAGCAGGACCTGCTCCTCCTGAGCATGTGGTGCTTCTCAGGTCACTTGATGACTCACTGCTGGGCTGCTGGAAATGACAGCCACACTTTGCCTGGAGCCTGAAGGGAAGGGCCCTCGGGGAGGTCATGGCTCAGGGGATTTCTCTGTTATACAGACAGGGTGCTAGAGCTCCTTCCTTTCTGGGTCAGGGTTGCCTTGAGCCCGGAACCTGCCCATGTGGGAGCCTCCTGACTCCACACCTATCCACGGCCCGGCCACAGCCGGGCCACGGAGTCAGGGCTGGGCTCTCACCGACCGAGCCTGTCAGTGCATCCTGGGGTGGCCTCCAGCAATGCTCAGGTGTCGCGCAGATGGACGCCTCTTCAGTGCCATGGGGTCTGCGTGTCTGACCACCCCGGCTGCTCATCAAGACTCAGCCAAGGGCTGCTGGCGGCCGTTTGGGGTCAGAGGTTGTGAGGAGCTGGGGAGGAGGGAGAGCGCGAGCCGGCTTGGCCGCTGGCCGGGCCTGCCCATGGCGGGCGGGGGGCGTGCTGCTCCAGGGCTTCCGCAGGCTGTGCCTGACGTGCCCCTGCTGCCGCATTCCCAGGTTGGGGCGACTCGGTCGGAACGCCGTCGGAGCGGGGCATGACGTACGACGCACTCCATGTTTTTGACTGGATCAAAGCGCGGAGTGGAGACAGCCCCGTGTACGTCTGGGGCCATTCCCTCGGCACTGGGTAAGAGCGCCCAGCGTGGGCTTTGTGGGAGCAGGTCTCCTCGGGGCAACTTTCCAGGCCAGGTCTTCGAGGGGCCCCAGCGGCCTCTGGGTCCTGTGAAGCCCACAGAGACCACGAGGGGGCTGGGGTGCCGCAGCTCCTCTGCAGGGAGAACTTGGACTCGCTCCAGTGGGACTGTGCCTGTGGAGGTGGGTCCCAGCAGAACAGGGTCCCTCCATCTGCCCACGCCCCGCAAGCCCAGCAGCTGGGGCTCTGGTCCTCTGTGTGGCATCATCACCAAACGTGGGGAGGTGGCAGTGGTGGTTCTGTCCTCCACCTGCTGAGACAGGAGGCCCCTCAGGGTCCACTTGGGCCTCCTTAGTGGCCTCTGCGAGTGTGAGGCTGGTGTTCCTAGAGGGAGCCGAGGCCTCCGGCACTGCCCTCTTCCCCTGCCTGCCTTCGGGCGTGGTGGCTGCAGCTGAGCGGGGCCTGCAGGCCAGGCAGTGTCTGGGACGGGTCCTGCCCGCCCACCCTCGCAGGGAGAGAGAGCCCTGGGCAGAGGGGAGCAGGCCTCCGGCCCTGACTACCTGCATGGGCCCCGCCAGCCGTGGTCCTGGGATGGCAGGAGCCCCCAGGCTTGGGAGCTCCAAGTGCTGCCGCTTCCAGGAATGCCTTCCCCTGGCTGACGGGGTGGCCCTGGGCCCTCCCATCCTCCTGCCTGTCCCCGCATCACCCGTACTGACCAGGTGTGAGCCCCTGAGGGAGGCTGCCTAGGCAAGGTGCAGGGCGCCCCTCGGGACTGGAGGTGGACCTCCTGGCATCCTTGTTGGAGGGTTGGCTGATGGCAGGGGCACCTGTGTTTCCCGTCACTTTTGAGTAGAACAGTCTCATCTGAAACAATTTTTGTCATGATTCACCCGAACTTCTTTTTCTTTGTCCCCAGAGTGGCAACAAACCTGGTGCGGCGCCTCTGTGAGCGAGGTAGGGGCGCGGGGTCACCATCAGGTCGCGGGGCGGGCTCGGTGCTGGCCGTTGGCTGTGCTCCCGGCCCTGCCGGGGTCCTGTGAGGTGGGTGGTAGCGGACCAGCAGCAGTGAGATTGGGGGGCCTGGGCAGACCCTTGCGGGCCTGCCCGCGGGCCCTACAAGTTCTCCGCAGCCGGCGGAGCTTCACCACGGGCCGGGCTCTGGGCAGGCAGCCTCAGCAGACAGGGCTCCCAGTGTCCCTTCGTGGCCGCCTCCCGCACGCCACCCACGGGAGGGCCGGAGTTGGGGCTGGGCAGGAGGAGGGGCCGAGGGGTGTGTCTCCCCAAGGCTTCTCGCCCGCCTGCCAGCTCGCCGTTTGTTTTGTCTAGAGACACCTCCAGATGCCCTCATACTGGAGTCTCCGTTCACTAATATCCGCGAGGAAGCGAAGAGCCATCCGTTCTCAGTGGCAAGTACAGATCTTATTAAAAGTGGATATATTTTTGTAGTGAAAATAACGATGAACCATGAAGATGACTATTTGTAAATATGTAGAATAAATAAATAAGAATATCGTAAGAATTATTAGTTGAATATCCATATGGACACAAATTTTATTAAAAGTTATTTCTCATTCAGTTCTGGGCACTGGCCTGACCACAGAGCTGCTCGGGAAGCTTACCACTTTGTGCCAGGTTGTCTGAGGGTGGCTGGGCCCCCAGGAGGCCCTGCATCCCCAGCAGTGGGGCTGGTGGGCTCCCGCTCTCGGTCCAGGGAAGCCCCGCTGGGGATTCCTTGCTTTCGGGCCCAGACCGGCCAGAACTGAGGCCTCGGAGCTTCTTGGGCTTCTCTGTCCCGTCTCTTCCTCCCCTTCTGCGTGGCGCCACCCGCCCCACCTTGTGCTGTCCTCTGTTGGGTCTTGTGTCTTTGCTGTTGCTCTTCTTCCACGTCGTGTGGACCCCATCTTCTTGGGGGTAGCGGCCTGCTGGGTGTGGGAAGCCTGGTCTCAGAGTGGATCCTGGCAGCGGGTCTGAGGAGCTCCATCTGTGGGCAGCCCCCTCTGCAGCCAGTCTGGGGGCCTCTTGAGCGGGGAGTCTGAGGGTGGGGGGCAGGGAGGGCAGGGGTACCCAGCACAGCTCGTGGGGTCCCACAGGTCAGCCGGCTCAGAAGCAGGTGGACCTCGGGCACTTGGACTTGTGGGGTTTTAATCGACGCCCTATCTCCCTGTCGCTTCCAGATATACCGACACTTCCCTGGGTTTGACTGGTTCTTCCTTGACCCCATCACAAGCAGCGGGATTCAATTTGCGAATGATGAGAAGTGAGTACCGGGAGGAGAGTTTAGAGAAACCAGAATCCCCGGGAGAGTGGGATCTGGGATCTGGGGGCTCGTCTCTGACGGGGCAGGGTGGAGGGGTCAGGACGTGGGAAGACTACAGAGTTGAAGAAATACAGAAACAACAGGTTTTTGGGGTCCATAAAGCTGTTTTACTTGAAAATTGTCAAAGCCAGAAGTCCTGAACCGGTATTAAAACAGTAATAGTAACTTATTCAAAAAGTAACTGCCTCGGCCACCTGATTTGTGTCTGGCTCTGGGAAGATGTTATGAAATTTAGTGTTAAAAATCATTAGCTAAACCGCAAGTTACGTGTTGTGTTTAAGGACTCTTTCTTTGAACAGCATTCACATTCTGTTGACATTATATTTGTGATATTTTTGTTTTATGGATTTTAATTCTTTAAAAAAAAAAGAAAAATCCTTCTCTGACTATTCAGCTAACATTTAATAATCTACATTTTAAAATAATACGAAAAATGAAGTAGTATTTCCCCTCAGTTATGTGCTTTGGTTCTAAAAACAGAAGTAGAACTAAAATTTGAGCAAACGTTATGAGCCAAACCCCTGCTTGCCTGTAAATGTTACCGGATTCCCTCTAAGAACGACGGCCTCTCCTGGGGCCCTGGTCCAGCGTGTCTCCCTCCCGCAGCGTGAAGCACATCTCCTGCTCCCTGCTCATCCTGCACGCGGAGGACGACCCCGTGGTGCCCTTCCAGCTCGGCAGGAAGGTGGGTGTCGGGTGGACTCGCGTCCAGCCCAGGCTGGGCCAGGCGGACAAGGAGGAGGGTCCTGCAGCTGGCAGGCCCATGAGGAAGAGCAGGGCAGGGGCAGGGCTGGTGACGCTGCCACAGGAAACGGGGGCGGAAAGCGGGCGCCTGCCTCTGGGTCCCCTGCAGGGGCCCTCCCCACAGAGACTCACTGCGGGGACTCAGCCAGGAGGGCTCGCCAGGTCCTGGCTGGAGGGAGGGGGCCTCAATGGCCAGGACCCCCATGGGTGGAATTGGCACAGAACCTGTCACCTGTTCCCCGACCTTGGCCCTGGACTGACATTGGAGGGTGCCTCATTGTCCTGGGGCCCCTGCATCTGCTTTGTCTTTGCTGCCAGGAAGCAGGATTGGATCTGGGGGTGGGGGTGGGGTAGGGCACTGCCTGCCCTGGCAGCCGCCTGGGGCAGGGTCCGCTGGGAGAGAGCCCAGGCCACCTCAGCACAGGCCTGAGACAGCGGGGCTGGGAGGAGGGCTGAGGTGGCCAGATGCGGAGCCGGCTGTGGACTGGCCTTGACCCAGGGGCCTGCCCAGCCCCAGGTACTGAGCCATCAGGGCCGCTCCGGGCACTCAGGCCACCACCCCATCCTGTAGCAAGTACCTTTCTGGGGTGCTGAGGTCCCCTGAGGAAGGGCAGCCTCCTTGGGAGACAGGCTTGAAGACAGAGAGTCTTGAGTGGAGGCTCAAGGGGTTGAACTCCTGCCGGCACCACCCTCTGCCGACCCCGCTGTGGCCGAGGCTGCCTGCAGGGTGGCTGCGCTGCCCGAGGGGCGCTCGGGCCGCTCTTTGGAGGTGGTGGCCGTTGGCTGGTCTCTGCTGCAGGGGAGGCTGGCAGGCGGGTCACCCACAGGCCCCGGTGCTGACTCGCTGACCCTCCCCCAGCTCTACAGCATCGCTGCCCCGTCCCGCAGCTTCCGGGACTTCAAGGTTCAGTTCATCCCCTTCCACGCGGACCTCGGCTATAGGCACAAGTATATCTACAAGAGCCCCGAGCTGCCCCGGATCCTGAGGTAGGCGCTCTCTTCCTGCCAGGGATGCCGTCCTGCGTGGCAGCGGCTCAGGCGCTGTGTGGGGCTGTGGGGCTACAGCCACAAAAGCCGTCTCGGGGCCCGGTCACAGTGAGGGTTGGGGTGTCCACCCTCCTGGGCTGTCCCCATGGTCAGCAGGGTGGGGACGTCCCCATGGTGCAGGCTGTGCAGTGCAGGCGCCACACAGGGGTGCGTCCACAACACAGCCTCCTTCCCCTCCCACACCCCCGCCGGGTCACTGCGCCTGCGTGCGGGGCAGACGGGGCACACGGGCCCAGCCTGGCTCCGCAGAAGCCTGTCTGCCCCCCGCTGCTTCTGGCAGGGAGCCTGTGCTCCCGCTGCGCTGGGCTGGCCAGGACCCTGGCCAAGGCTGGGCTGCAGCCCCGGGCACAGACCTGAGCACGGGGGTGGGCCGCTGGCAGAGGGCGGGGCTGGGTGGACCAGGCCCTGCCCGGCCCCCGTTGGAGGCACGGGGCTGCGTGCCCCTCTCGCTGTCTTTGAAGTTTGGGGGCAGGACTGGGCAGCTGGCTGTTCTGGCCACGCGGATGTGGGCTGCTGGGGGCCGTGAAGAGTGCAGGTTTGCTCGGGGGTTGTCATTTTTCCCTGTGAAAGGAACACGTTTCGGGAAAGTCAGACCAGAGAACAGCTCACGTCGAGGTGCCTCGAGGTGCCGTTGGTGACCCCACACTTGCTGCCGCGCGTCGGGACTTGACTTGGGCGCTGCCGCTGGGGCCCTGCTTGTTTAACCCACTGGGAGTTTTCCGAGCGGGAGGGTGGCCTCCAGGCCTTTGGCAACATGTGTCCCCTCTGATCTAGGGAATTCCTGGGCAAGCCGGACGCCGGGCGCCAGCACTGAGTCTCGCTGCCTGAAGAGCATGAAGACCTCTGCCCTTGTCCCCTCCCTCTGGCCAGCCTGGCGCCCAGAGAGGCACCTGGACAGAGGACGTGGTCTCCAGCGGGTGGGCAGTGGGGCCCTGGCAGACCTCAGGCGCCTGCCCCGGGGGCTGGAGCACTGATCTCTGTGGACAGTGCGGGTGGTGGGCGGGTGGCCCTCTCTCCCTCTTGCTGCCACTCACCCTGAGGTCTTGTTGGAAAGACAGTGACAGGACATTCCGGCCGTTGGCTGGTTGATCTCCGCTTCCTGAGCTGGGCATTGGAGCCTGGGGAAGGAGGCGTGGGGTCTCGGGACCATGCCGTGCTCTCTGGCACCACCCTCGAGAATGTGGGGAACCTGGCTGGGTTCCTTCTGCCTCTTCCTAGCACATGTGGAATGGACTCCAGTGGTTCCTCACCCCCTCCTGCCCTGTGCACCCGCTTGCCTTCCTCGGTGTCCCTGCCTCCCTGGGTGGCCCCACTGCTCCCAGGGGGGAGGTGCCTGGGATCTGCCTTCCTCCAATTTCCACCCACCTGTCCGCCTAACCTGGCCTTAGACTGAGCATTTATTTAAGAATAAAATCATCATGGTGGTCTGCCTGTTTTCTCAGTGACACCTCCAGTTGTGCCCAGGCCCTGCCCACAGCCCCAGGCCACTCCCAGAACCCGGTCATAGGGCAGAGGGGTGGCTCCGGAAGGCCAAGGATCGCAGTTGTCTTTCCTCCTCCCTTCTGGACTCTGAGGCTCCTCAAGAAGGGCCGTTGTCTCTGCGGGAGGCCTGTTCACGGTGGGGACGGCTTCTCCGGGTGGAGAGGTGGCATTTTCCTACAATCTAGCTTACACAGGTGACCCTTTCAGCCTTAACGGTTAACAAGCTCACTGAACATCACTGTCGGTGGGCAGGCCCCTGACCACTCAGGAGAGGATGCGGGCTGCTCCTGCTATCTGGTGGTGGCTCGTTTGTCTGGCTTTTTGTCAGACCAGCTCCGCCTGCACTTGTGCGCCCCAGCCAGTGTCTGCCCCCTCTGGGTCCCACTTCTCACCTCCCTGGCGATGGCTTCTTACAGTCTAGCTATGTCACCTCTACTCGAGGACAAGAGGGTACACATCTTAATATGGAAGGGGACTTAGAGATGTGCAGGCACATGGTTTGTCCCAGACTGGAGAACTTCAGTCCACCCGAGTCTCCCCGATCCTCAGGGCCTGCAGCGTTCTCAGCACAGAACTCCCCAGGGTTGGGGAGGGGCTCGTTCACCTGCCCCAACCCTGTGGCCTGTATTCGCAGCCGGGGGCCAGCTGGAGGGTCACCCTTCTTTCTGAAGCACCTCAGAGCTGCCTGTCGCTATTCTCGTATCTGGAAAACCCATGCCTTGCTTTCTTATGGTTTTTCCTTTTTTTAATTGACGTATAGTCAGTTTACAGTATGTCAATTTCTGGTGTACAGCACCATGTCCCAGTCTTGCATATACATACATATACTCATTTTCATTTTCTTTTTCATTAAAGGTTATTACAAGATACTGAACCTAGTTCCCTGTGCTACACAGAAGAAATTTTTTTAATCTATTTATGTATATAGTGGCTAACATTTGCAAATCTCAAACTCCCAAATTTATCCCTTCCCACCCCTTTCCTCCGGTAACCATGATTATTTACTATGTCTGCGAGTCTGTCTGTTTTGTAGATGAGTTCATTAGTGTTCTTTTTTTCCCCTTTTTTTTAGATTCCACGTGCGACTGATACCATACGGTATTTTTCTTTTTCTTTATGGCTTAATTCACTTAGAATGATGATCTCTAGGTCCAACCATGTTGCTGTAAATGGCATTATTTTATTCTTTTTATGGCTGAGTAGTATTCCATTGTATATGCACCACAACTTCTTTATCCAGTCATATGCTGATGGACATTTAGGTTGCTTCCATGTCTTGGCTGTTGTAAATAGTGCTGCTGTGAACATCTGGGTGCATGTGTGTTTTCGAATTAAGAGTTCCCTCCGGATATATGCCGAGGAGCGGGGTTCCTGGGTCCTATGGTAAGTCTATTTTCAGTCTCTTGAGGAATCTCCATACTGTTCTCCACAGTGGCTGCACCAAACTGCATTCCCACCAGCAGTGTAGGAGAGGGTTCCCCTTTCTCCACAGCCTCTCCAGCATTTGTCATTTGTGGACTTTTGAATGACGGCCATTCTGACTGGTGTGAGGTGATACCTTATGGTAGTTTTGATTTGCATTTCTCTGATAATTAGTGATACTGAGCATTTTTTCATGTTCCTGTTGATCATTTGTATGTCTTCATTGGAGAATTGCTTGTTTGGGTCTTCTGCCCCTTTTTTTGGATTGGGTTGTTTGGTTTTTGTTTTGTTGTTGTTGTTAATAAGTTGTATGAGCTGTGTATATATTCTGGAAATTAAACCTCTGTCAGTCTCGTCATTTGCAAAAATTTTCTCTGTAGCTTGTCGTTTTGTTTTGCTTCTGGTTTCCTTTGCTGTGCAGAAGCTTGTAAGTTTCATTAGGTCCCATTTGTTTATTTTTGCTCTAATTTCTATTGCCTCGGTAGACTGCTCTAGGAGAACATTGCTGAGATTTATGTCAGATAATGTTTTTCTTGTATTTTCCTCTGAGAGGTTTATCATGTCTTGTCTTACATTTAAGTCTTTAAGCCACTTTGGGTTTATTTTTGTGCGTGGTGTGAGGGAGTGTTCTACCTTCATTGATTTACATGCTGCTGTCCAGTTTTCCCAGCACCATTTCCTGAGAGACTGTCTTTTTCTCCATGGTATATTCTTGCCTCCTTTGTTGAAGATTTAATTTACCATAGGTGTGTGGGTTTATTTCTGGGCACTCTGTTCTGTTCCATCGATCCATATACTGCCTTTGTGCCAGCACCCCCATGCCTTTTCTTAGACCAGGTTTGAAACAGACAGACTCGCCTCTCCTCAGGTCACCTTTGTCAGGTTGTCTGTTCCCTCCCTGGATGGGCTTGCCCTGCACTCCTGGTGTCAGATTCAGGTGTGAGCGCTGCCTGCAGGGCCGCGGATTTCCATGGCCGCTGGGCCACACCGTCCCGACCCGATGCCGCCTTCCTGTAACTGCTCTGTGTCAGAGGCCCTGAGAGTCACCAGAAAGTGCCTCCCTGGCCAGACAGCCCCTTCATGAGATCACCACCCCACAGCGCAGAGCCACATCCCCAGGCCGTCCTGGCCAGTGAAGCCGTGGGACCTGCTCACAGGCCGTGTAGACCTGGGCTGCTCCGACTGGGATCAAGTCCTGTGTCTCTGTAAGTTGCCTCAGATCTTCTTAGGGGTGTGAGGTAGGAGGCAAAGTAAACACGTGAGCTGTCGTTGTTTCTGCAGGTGTCTGACAATCTGAAGACAAGGGAGTGCTGAGGAGCAGCTGCCAGAACATCACCTGGCAGGTTACTAGGTCTGCACACCCACCTGGAGGGGGGTTGTCTCAGCTTGTGACCTCGGTCCAAGCACTTGAGCTTCAACTGGGTTAGGACCAACCCTTCGGAGGGTCACAGGGTTGATCTGTGGTCTGGAACAGCTGGACATTCACAGCTGTGAACCATGGTCACACGCGTGTGTCACGGGAGCTCCCTAGACCTGAGACCGGGAGAAGGCATCTCCCACACCCCCACCAGGGTCTGCAGCGCGCAAATCCCATCCCTCCTGGTTTTCTATTCAATCTGCAGTCACACAATTTGGCGGGGGGGGGGGGGGGTTGGTCCCCAGGGCATTCCACTTCCCAGGGCCAGGAGCAGTGGCAGAAGATGGGTGTAGGGAACAATACAGTTCACACCGTAAGTGTCAACACCCTGACGACGGTCTTCCCAGCGTCTGGGTTGGACGATTCTTTGTAGAGCTGGTGGCCCAGACACACGTGCTCCTGGTCCCACATGCAGCTGGGTGAGACTGTCCTCAGGCCCAGAACAACGGGCTGTGGTGCAGCCTGGCCCCCCCGCCCACAGGGCCACACACCAGGGACCACGCGCCGCCCTTGGTGCAGAGTGAAGCGCACAAGCCGGGTCAGCCAAGCATAAGCAGTTTAATTGGTTTCTCACACGAGGTGGTACAGGAGGGGCACAGTGACAGTCACAGTCGGCCTAGGGACGGGCAGCAGAGCATATCGGGGGCACAGTCACACCCCAGAACGTGTCCCTGTGACCCTGGAGAAGTGTGCAGTCAGTACGGAGGTGAGGGCAAGGCCGCGGGAACGCGCTTCTGCCCACGGCTGCGGGCTGCTCTCTGGGCTCTGCTCTGAGCCCACCTGGCCCTTCTCCAGACCAGGCTGCTGCGCTGCTGGCAAGGGAGCGGGGAGGGGGCCGGCTTCACACGTAAGACAGAGACACACCCCAGACGTGGAGGGGCGTGGGGCAGGGGCTGCACGCCCTGCCCCATCCAGCAGAGGCGGCCCCCGGGCCCCACGGCAGGGTCGGGGGAGCACACCCCGCCACGGCCTCCCCAGGCAGCAGCTCCAGAAGCACTGGGCTTAGCTGCTGGAAGAATGAACGGCTCCAACTAGTTTTTCACGAGGGAAATTTTTTTTTGAAAAAGCAAACCCAATCTGACTTTTTATCAGTCATCCTTGTCTCACCCTAGATGCTGGACACAGGTGTCCCCCTCAGTGTCACCCCAGCTGTCTCGGGTGCCCACAGGGCAGCTATGGAGACAAGGCCCAGAGCACTGGACCCTCCCAGCAAGGCCAGCAGGCAGAGCTGGGCCAGGGAGGACCAGAGGCCACACCAGACGGCCAGCCCAAGTGTCCCCAGGCTCTGCCACACTGCCTGCCCAGACCCCAGAATCCAGAGGCTCAAAGCTAAAAACAAGCTCACACACGGCACATGCAAGGCTGTGGGAGCCCGACCGGCGTCCCCACCTTCCCCACCTCCCAGGGTGGGCGGGCAAAGCTGCAGGCCAGCTGCCCCGGTCAGCGCCACCCTGGTCAGTGCCGCAGGCTCCGCTCTGCTGCAGGCGGCAGGAGAGCCTCTCTGTCAGCATCTTTCCTTCCCCACCATGATCCCCACATTCCTCCCGGAAACAGCAGTGGGAAAAAAAGCAGGTGCTGGGAAGCTGGACGAGGGGCAGAGTTGGCGAGGGGGGCCTAGTCCCTGGAGAGGCTGGGGGGTGGGGTCTGTAGGGCGGAGGGCTCCACACCCCAGATGTCCCGGGCATACTCGGTGATGGTCCGGTCACTGGAGAACTTGCCAGCACAGGCGATGTTCCTGATAACCTTCTCAGTCCACTCCCGGGGGTTCTGTGGAGGGAAGCCAATGCTGTGTGACTGTGGGCTCTCCCCAGCTGAGCACTCAGCCCTGGGCAGCCTGATGGATGATGAGGAATCTCCACTGAAAAGGGGGCCTCGCCCACCAGAAAAGCTACCAGGTGACCAGGTATAGGGGCAAGGAGCCCGGGAGGTCCCCGCCCCGAATGCTCCACGTCCCGCTAGGACACTGCACACGATGGACAGAAGAGTGTTCCCTGACCAGCCAGCCCTGACGATCACCCAGTTTCCCAGCCCCTTCTGTTCCTTCACTCAAGGGAAGCCAGGAGCCGCTTCTCTGGGGAAGGGGCGGGACGGGCACCGAGTCAGGAGCACAAGCCCCTCAGGCCTTGTCCAAGGGGCACCTTACACGATCTGGACAAACCATCCCAATGACTGCACGGCCACACCCCCATCACCAGTGTCCCCTCCCACTGCCATCCTCAGTGCACCACCCCAGGCTCGGGAGCGGTTCTTCCCAGGAGACCCCAGTGGACATGCCCACTCCCCGCAGCTCACACCACGGGGGACACGCTGGCACCGCGTCCCTGCCTCTGGAGCTCTGCGCCTTAGAGCTACAAGTCCCTGACTGCTGCGGTGGCCGCTCACACCTTTCCAAGAAATTGTCCACATCCTCGTTTTAAACACACATTCTCAAGCACACAACGGTCTACACTGCTCATGAGGCCTGTCCCTCTCCCAGGGGCGGTCAGGTCGCAGGCTAGGGCGTTGGGGCCCCAGGATGGGAACTCCTGCACTGCTCACTTGCACTGTGGCAGCTGCCCAGAGGCTGCAGGAACCTGAGCCAGTGTGGATGGAGAGCAGAGGGGCGGCAGGGTCAGTCCCCGAGTGGAAGGAGCCACAAGAGGACCCGTGACTTCCTGGGAGCAGCTGAGACAGCAGGACACGGTCGCACCCCCACCAGCTCGGGACCCGAGAGCCTCACCCGGTACAGCCGGTCCACCCGAGCCTGGCAGGCCACGTACGCTTCATAATCTGCAAACACCTTGAACCTGAAGCAGGAGACGGGAAGTTGGGCTGGGCAGGCACCCTCTGCAGGACAGGGGTGGCCACGGGGCTGCTCTGTGAGCAACACTTGTGTCCTGGGGACGCTACTCTAGAAAAGACATATTTTAACCCAACGTTCTTCTTAAAAACCTGAGCGCGAGGCTTCCTGCCGATTTTGCCCCCGGGGGAGGGCATGGTGACTGCCAGGCTCAGGTCTCACAGGACTGAGAGACGGAGGTGCAGGATTGATGGTTACAGAAAATGACTGAGGCAGGAACAGTTCATAAGACCCTGGAAGGTCCCTCCTTGAACACAGATCTCAGGCAGGAGACAGCATCCACCAAAAAAGTGACAGACCAGCCCCAAGGAGGTGGAAGTGGGACAGAGGCCGCGTCTCAGCCTCAGACGGACGCTGGTGACACCTGCGAGGAGGCAGCACTGTGAGCCTGCCCCCGTGAGCAAGGCCGCACCCGGGACTGATGGGCACAGGACACACCCCATGTCCGCAGCCACGTCTTACTTTACAGCCTCGTGAGTGAGTTCGTTCCACCCAGACCACCACTGGGCTCCCCAGGCACCGTCAGGCCCTTCAGGTCCCGGGCCCTGGATGGGCCGAGGAGGGAGAGCTCACTAAGGCCCAGGCTTCACCCAGACAACATGCAGTTTTCACCCCGCCTGGAGGACCCTCGGAATGACCCATCGGAGGGGAGAGAAGCAGCGGGCCGTCCCACCTGTCATGGTTCAGCAGCATGTTGACGACGTCCTTGAAGCAGTCCGGCTCCCTGGGTGAGAAGAAGCCACTGCTGATCTGGTCCACGGCCTGCCGCAGCTCGGGCAGGCGGTCATAGTACTCCCGGGCATTGTACCTGCGGGGAGACGGCCTGCGCCATGACAGCCGCTGGGCCCTCGAGAGGTGGGAGCCACCATGGGCGCGTCAGCCCCACGGGGTCCTGTTACTGTCTACAGACACGTCGGCGTGTGGCTCTGCTGTCCTGGTGGGGGCACTGCTCAACTTACACGGCCCCTCCCCCACCCTCCATGTGCCAGACGTGCTTGTCCCGGGATACAGGGACGGCGCAGAAAGGGCAGCAGGGCGTGCTCACAGGCTGACTTTCTGGGCTCAGCCTCTGGTGCCCAAGGCCAACTCCCCCGAGCTTTCAGGCAATTAGACAATTTCAGTTATTGCTCAGAATTAGGCCAGGCTGGGCCCCCCAGCATATCCCTGATCGTAGAAAAACCAGTAGAAACGTGAAGTCTCAACAGGAGGTGCCCTGGATGGGGTCCCGGGACAGGAAGGAACACTTGTATAAAAAACAAGGAAGCTACCCGAGTATACGGAGCTCTCTGTACTGTCGCTTCAGTTTTCCTGTAAATTTAAAACTCTTCCGAGGCTACCGGGCTTACTCTACAAAGTCAGGGCAGCAGGTCCCAGCAGCTCTGGACCCCCATCCCCGAGGACTCCTGCTCTTGGCGTTTTGGGAACAACAGGTCTGGAGCATGCAGGCTGGGCTGCGGAGCCCCAGCACAGGGAGCCTGCGTGGTGCCCAGGAGGCGGGCAGACGGGCCCTGGGAGGCCGCCACAGACCCGCGACTGGTGCCCACAGGCACCAGAGGGACACACACCCTTTGCGGTCCAGGGCCTCCACATCCTCCACCCGGAGGCCGAAGATGAAGAGGTTCTCGGCCCCCGCCTCCTCAGCCATCTCCACGTTGGCCCCATCCATGGTGCCGATGGTCAGGGCGCCATTGAGCATGAACTTCATGTTGCCCGTGCCCGAGGCCTCGGTGCCCGCGGTGGAGATCTGCTGCGACAGGTCCGCGGCCGGGATCACTGCGGGGGTGGGGGGGCACGAGCAAGACTCATCGGCCATGAACATTCAGTGCAGGAGCGCAGACCCCCCCCCCCCGAGGGCCCCTCCCTGGTTCTGGGCAGCCCGGGTGGAGGCTCTCCAGGAAAGGGTTTGTCACTTCAGCAAAGCTGTGTTGTAACTGATCTGCGGGGACACACCCTTTCAGTCCCCTGATCACACAATACCTCACCAAACCTGTTCTTTCCTCAAACCAAAGAAACAGAAGTAGCAGCTGCCAGGATCTCTTCCCCAGCTCCCCCTGCAGTGACTGCGAGCAGAGCACGGCCACCAAGCCTGCGCTGGGGGAGGGGGCGAGCACTCTGACCCTGTCCCGGTGACTGACTGAGACCACGTCCCCTTTGCCCCTAAAAACTTTCATGGCTGAGCAGAATCTCCAGAGCTGTGTGGGGACATGAGTTGCTGGCTGAGTAACTTTTCCATTTCTGCCAGCCCTGGCCTCTTGTGTTGACTTCTCCGGCGGCACGCAGCTGGCCCCAAGGTCAGTGCCACTGAGGAGAAGCCTGGCAGGTGCAATGGATTTTTGTTCTGGAACCTTCTGCAGATGGCCAGCCAAAGTCTGGCGGGGGCCCTGGTCCTGGCCTGATGGTGTAACCGCTCCCCTGCACCCTGATGTCCCTTCCGTCTCAGCCTGTGAGGCTCCTGTAACCCCTTCAAGGGGAATCCAGCTCTCACAGGAGGAGGACTGGGGGCGGGGCGGGGGGCGAACTTCCGGTGGTCGCACACGCAGGAGTTACTCTGGGTCGTGTGCAGACTGGGCACAGCAGCCAGGACATGACCCAGTGCAGCCCCGCGGCTTCTCCCAAGCATGGGTTCCCGGCACAGGCTTCTCCACGTGGCACTGGGCACCCAGCCTCCGTCCTGCTTGCCCTCGCATCCCTGCTTCCCGTCCTCAGCTCCACCCCAACCCAGCCGGTGGGCTCTCAGGGTCAGACCAGAACCCACCCCTTCAGGGTCAGCCCAGGCACCAGCCCACTCCGCACCTCCGGCCCCCACGTAGGCCTGTCTCCAGGCGGCAGGCCGCACCCAGGACCCACAAAGCAGAGCGGGCATAGGACTGAGGCTCTGAGCTGCCCTCAGAAGGACACGAGAGGCAGGTGCTGGCCCAGGTGAGAAGCAGGCAGTGAGTGAGCAGGTGGGGGCGAGTAAGAGCACCCTCTGGGGTAGGGGGAGCAGCTCGAGACCACGGACGTGCGAGGCAGAGCTTCCCCGGGGCCTCAGCTGCCAGGTGGGGTCTCTGGCCATGAAGCCTCTATGGCTGCAGGGCCTGGCCCCTGTGGCAGTTAATCTGCCTGGGAGCGAGACAGGCCCTGACCAGCAAGGACCACGTGTGCCCAGGCAGGGCAGGCTCCCTCACCTTTCTCGGCCAGGGACACCCGGTAGTTCTCCAGGAAGACCACTTTGAGCCTGTCGCCCACAACTGGATCCTGGTTGACAACGTCGCCGATGGATGTCACCAGCTTGATGATCATCTTGGCCATGTGGTAGCCAGGCGCCGCCTGGATGGACGGGGGCAGGCGCTCAGCGCAGACCCCCGTGCTAGGCCTGCCCTGGCATGGGGTGGCAGCTCCACGGGGCTGAGGCCACGGCGTCCCCACATGCCCTGCCCTCTGCCCAGCATACGGACGCACGGGGGGTGCCACGTGCACTGGCCTGTCAGCCTCAAGCTCGGGCTTCTGATTCCGGTTTGTTTTTCAGAAACAGAGAAAAGGCACGAGGGGTTCTACGAACTGACTACCAGCTTACAGGACACACAGGGAACGAAGGGAGGTCCTGGCGCAGACCTGAGGGGCGCAGTCGGGGAGCCAGCCTGGGACACAGCCCAGGTCTGTAACTAGTGAACTGCAGGGCGAAAAAAGGAGGGGATGTGGAGAGAAACTGACACGGGAGGTTCAAGAGCCACAGCCACCCACCACACGAGGACCGTGTGCCCTGATTCGGTCAGTGAGGTATCCCTAACAGGACAACCGGGCGCATGGCTCCAGCTGGATATTAGCGACATGTTTCAGGTGCAATGGGGGCGTGGTCGGTTCCCAAGGAAAAACGTCATTGTGAAGACAAGTTCTTAGGGGCAAAGTGTTACAATGTCTGTCATTTACTTAAAAACGGCTCAGCAGGAGTCGGGGGGGCGGGTCTCTGGAGGTTCTATGGAGTGGAACCGAGGACAGGACCGCCGCTGCATGGCAGCCACACAATGGGACTCCGCGATTGCGTGTCCAAGACCAGGTGCCACAGTCAGAAATGAACGTGGCTGAGCCCAGAGCAGACGCACCGGTGGCTGATGGGGCAGCCAGCGGCCTGCGTCCACCCAGCACACGAGTGTGGGCGAGGCTGGAAGGGCAGCAGCCACCCAGGGGAACGGCGCTGCCCCCGGAGGGAGGGGCCCGCAAGCCCCTCGGGCCCCCCCTCCATGCTGCGCAGGCAGGGGCCCCGTCCAGCTCCCTCCTGTCACTGAGCTGAAGGACACAAGCACACCTGGGGGCAGCACCTCTGCCCCCGCGGCCCAACCTCAAGCACGCGCAGAGGACGCCACCTCACCTTGCCCCCGATCATGACAGTCCTGGGTACAACGGCCTGGGCCGGGTCCTTCTTTATCCCTGCAGGACGACAAGGCCAGGTGAGGCCCCTGCAGCCGGACGCGCCGGAGCCCTGGCACAGGCCGTGGGGACCAGTGTCCTCAGAGCTCAGCCTGAGGCAGGCGCTGCTGAACCAGGAACCCCACGGACAAGGGGGCTGGCTCCCCCGTCCTACACGTGGTCCAGGTCAGCACAGAAGGCCAGCCAGGAAGAGGTGCTTCCAAGAAGCTCAGTGGAGAAGCTGCACCTTTGTTTCCAGAACCACCCAACACAGGAGCCGCTCTGGTCACCACACTGAGGGCCCTTGCACGTGGCGAGCACTTGAAAGACAGGTGACCCAGGGGTTCTGGAAATTCACCATCAGCCTTGAGGGGCATCAGTGAGACCCCACGCCCCTTCCCTTGCTGGGGCAGAGGTGAGAAGCCCCCAGGCCTCCCCTGCGCAGGGCAGACGGTGGGGGGGTGGCGTACAGCGCTCGCCAGGGAGACGGGTCAGCCCTGTGATTTACAGGAACCAGTAAAGGGCCGGGGCCAGTCTTAACACCTGACTTCAGGTTCCAGCAGGAACACAACTGTCCCTCAGTTCTGAATCTTCCCGCTTTCAGACAGCAGACAGAATAACACGGAGAATAGGAAAAACCCCAAACCCACAAACTACACTTTTACAGTAACTAGTAGAGAAGAAAAATCTGTTAATTGCAGAGCATCGCGCAAGGTCTGCCTGGTCCCGGAATGGGGGGAAGACGGGCCGTGGACTCGGGGCTCAGGAATCCCCAGCATCCTGGGGGCAGTGCAGGGAGACCTCAGCAGGGCCCCCCACAGGGCACCCTCGGAAGGCGTCCTGGACATTCTGGTGGACAGAGGCAGGGCCTTCCTGGGCCTCCAGGACTTGGACTACGGCGGAGGTGTCGCGGGGTGGGGAGGCCCTGCGAAGGGGTCCTGAGGCAGCTCCCCCAGGAACGAGCGGCCACACAGCTTTGCTGCAGACGCGGGACAAGGGACCAGCCGGCCTACAAGTCTCCAACCTGTGACTGTCACCGCGGATGGGACAGCAGAACCGCCCCACAGAGTGCAGGCCGAGCACAGAAGCCACGAGGGAGGGGAGACTCGCGGGGACACAGCAGACATGAAACAGAAAAGGAAGGACCTGCAGAAAATGCCAGAGAGAAATCAACAGGCAGGGAGGCGGCGGCGGCAGAAGCCCAGCCCCCAGCTCGCCGGAGCCCCAGCACAAGAGCACCAGGCGTCTAGCTGCCCTTCAAGGCAACGTCTAGAAGTAACATGTGCTGGTACCAACCAGCACGCCGAGAGGCCCCGAGCATCAGGAAAACTGACCCACCAGCCAGCACAGCCGAGCAAACCGCTCCCCTAAGACCAAGGCGCACGGCGCACGGCCCAGCGAATGTCGGCCTCGGCCGAGCGTCCTTCCTGAGAGGCCACCAGCTGCCCTGCACATGTGAGGCCTCGGGCTCCACTCCTGCAAGTGGTGTGTGGACAACAGGGAAGCAGGCAGACGGCTCTGCAAGAGACTGGACACGCTCACAGCAGACAGACCAGGCAGGTCACGGGAGGCCGGCGGAGCAGCGCGGACGTGGTGTGTGCACACAGGCCGACCGCCCCGTCTGACCGCTGCAGGGATGGAGGGAGGGCCACCCAGCAGGGCACTCGGGACACCACTAGGGCAACGACAGAGAAAGTGCAGAAAATCAAGAGCACAAAAGAAAACCGCGGCGAGGAGCCCAAAACCTGTCTCTGAGCAGCTGCGTCTGGCTGGGGAGATGACCCCTCAGGTCGGAGCCAAATCCACCCTGATCGGCATCTGTCCTGTCACGTCTGCCTCACGAGTGACCGGCTCCCCCGGGACGGAGGCCCACTCCTGGCGATGGGAGATCTGACTTCTTGGGAGCACTGCGTCTGGGAGGCTGTTTGTGGTTCCCACCTTCCACTTCACTGCATTACAGAATGTTAAAGCGAAGATTTTTCCTTAAGGCTCTATTTCCTTATTTAAAGAACAAGCAAACGTGCATATTTACTTTCTGGGGGTCTCTGATCCACGTCTGCTTCATGATCAGATGTGCTTAAATAGTCCAAGGTGTAGAGATACAAATGCTCTCCAGCTCCAGTGAGTGAACTTGAAATGCCGCCTCTGCTAAGTGAAGTATTTCCAAGTAACTTTAACATCGATCATTACTAAATTTAAAGTGAGTGCGTCCGAGGGCCCGCAGGCCCCCACCTGAGCCGGCGCAGCCCCTGGGCTGCTCTGTACTGAACACAGGGAAACAGGAGGTCCCCACTCAGAAAGCAGTATCGCCCCCTCAACCAACCGCGCAAGGAAGGGATCTAGGTCCCAGTCAGTCGTACAGGGTGACCACGTGTGGAGGGACACAAGTCATACAGAGTGACCACATGGAGGGGGACACTCACGGTCGTACAGGGTGACCACGTGGAGGGGACACTCACGGTTGTACAGAGTGACCACGTGCAGGCAGTTCAGCAGCTGCCGCTTGTACTCGTGGATCCTCTTGACGTGCACGTCGAACATGGAGGAGGGGCTGACCTTCACCTTGTACTCCTGCTCTAGGAAGGCAGCGAACTTCGCCTTGTTCTCCTGGGAAAACGGAGGGAAGGGTGGTGGGACAGTTCCTGGGGCCGAGCCCCCGAGGGACATGGGGAAGCGTAGTTCCGAAAGTGGACCTGCCCAAACGCCAGAAAACAGGAAGGCAGACCTGGGAGGTGCTGAGGGTCAGACCAGCAGAGAATGGAGGCGGGCCGATGGGGGAAGAGGCCACACGAAGGGCCACTTCCGGCCCCAAGGCCAGGCCGCGTGCTCCGCAGGGGAGGCCGCCCCCTACAGCATCCACGTGCGGAAACAGGACCAGCGTGGACCCCGTGTGCTCCCCCGCACGAGCTCTGCACAGGGGCCAGCAGCCCCTCTGGGAGATGACGGGGTGGCCCCGGCCGGGCCACACTGCCCACCTGCTTGACCTGGGCCACGTCCCTGATGAGGGCCTCATCGCCCGCCAGCGGCAGCAGCTTCCTCAGCTGGCTCAGGTCGGTCAGGAAACCCTCCCCGATCCTCTGCAGAACAGTAAAGGGACATGTGGTTTCACACCTCCTTCACCCTCAGCTCTGCCCTCCTTCCCCGGTCCCCCAGGGAGCACTGCGCAGCGAGGCCGGTCAAGTCTCGACGGTGGACGCGTCCACTGCAAACGCAGGAGACTGCCGTCTCAAAGCACCCCCAGGCTTGCACCCACCCCAGCCGACTGGACGGGGCCTTTCAGCTACCCCCCGTACCCCAGCCGGGCCTGGGCACCCCTTCACACCAGTGGGAGCTGCTTCCAGACCAGCGTCCCACGGCACGCCCCACCCAACCTCCCTGTTGCTCATTTACGACCCAGAGGAAAACTCCTGGCCTCCCGACACCGGGCCGTCTCCGCAGCCTGGCCCGGCACCGAGGCCGCGCTGGCCAGTCCCGGGCGGGCCGTGTCCCCCGCACAGGGCCCTGGAGCAGAGACTCGCTGCCCCTGCAGCGCTGCTCCCAGCCGCCTCCCGTCAGCTCTGAGACCTCAGCTCTGCCGTCCGTCCCTCTTGGGGAAGCCCGCCCTGACATGCAGCCCTCGTCCCAGGCCCACCCCCACCGCCACCAGCTGCAGGCCCAGGTCCAGCCCGCGGCCCGGCACCTGCCTTCCTGAGCGAGCAAGTCAGCAAGTCGGTAGCGACCACGTGTCCGGCTCACGAAGGCCTCCGGTTGGCAGCCGGCCTGGGCCCAGGACCTCACCTCTCAGCTCTGGCACCGGCTACTGGGGCTGCTGACCGACTGCCCAGCCCAGCCCTCCCTCGCCGGGCGTCCCAACTGCAAGGCACCTGCAGGCGCTGGGCTCGGAGGTGCCATCTTACCTCCACGATGGTGTCAGCCAGCCCCGGGTTACACAGGAGCAGCCAGCGCCGGGGCGTGATGCCGTTCGTCTTGTTCTGGAACTTCTCTGGCTCCAGCTCATAGAAATCCTTAAAGCTAAGAACACAGAAAACAGGTAACTGCCACAAAGGCTGATTTGAGCAAGAGGCGCAGATCCTTCGAAGGGGCCCAGCCCGCCCGCCCGGCCTCCCGGCAGCCAGGGCAGGCGGCACCTCTGCACGCCGGGAAGCCTGTGGGCAGGCGGCACTGCCTTTCACCCACGTCCGCGCTGGATGGGCTGGAGCCTGGCCACCTCCCGTGGTCACGGCAGTGGGCAGTGGGCAGGCCTTAGAGCCTGAGAGCCCAGGGCTCAGCATCCTTGCCTGTAAGATGAGGACCACCCCCCGCAGAGAAGTCTGCAGTGGGGACGAAACGGCCCCAGGCGAGGCCCCAGGGCAGCACCGGGACCACGGGGTGGCCTCCGCACACACACCTGTAGAGGCGGCCAGGCGCTCACGGGAGGTGCGCCGAGATCCCCTCCCACCAAGGAGGGTGGAGGCACAGAATCTGAGCTACAAACTCCTCCTTCCTCTCGGACGAGCCCCAGCCTGTCACACCTGACCTGCCCCGTCCCGGCCGGGACACTAGTCCCCAGGCAGGAGCCTCCGCCTGGACAGACGGAGAATGCAGACAGAGGACCGCCTGGTGACAAGAGGGCTTGGCTCCCTGACGCTGGCCTCGGCCACTGCACTGAGGATGGCCGGCCTGGGATCAGAGGCAGCGGGAAGTGCGGGCCACTCACACCGACTGCTTCACAATCTCCGAGTGGATCCTGGCCACGCCGTTGACAGCGTGGGACCCGATGACACACAGGTGGGCCATGTTGATGCGCTTGCAGTCCCCCTCCTCGATCACGGACATCCTCCGCAGGCGGTCCACGTCCCCGGGGAACAGGGCGGCCACACGCTGCCGGGACACAGCCAAGAGCAGGGTGGCTGCAGCCCAGACCCCGGGCAGACCCCAGCACACGTCCACCCCGAGGGCAGCAGGGGTCCAGACTGCAGACCTGGCGGGGCTGCCCTGTGGGAGGAGACAGGAGGCCCGGATGCCCAGGACATGCCGAGCGATGTCCAGGAACAGAGGGTGTGGTCCCCGCTGGCCCGGCAGGGCGCAGCCACATCCTGACCAGTGGGAACTGCCACTGTGTCATCCAGAAGGTTAGAAAAATGGACTGTGAGCACGCCTGAGTGCTAAGTTCCCCTGGTCCTGGACCACCGTCCTCTCTGGAAGTAACGGAAAAGGCAAACGGTGCTTCGTTCCAGATCACCCAGATGCTGCTGTGACGTCTCAGGACAAACGCCTCTGGCATTCCAGGAGCTCAGACACTTACATCTGAACCCAGCCCGGAGATGGGAACGTTTTAGAAAGACCTCAACCCACGACTCCCACACACACGGCAGGGGCCAAGACGAGTGTACTCCGGCCAGCAGCTCTGCCAAGGGACGCCCCCAGCCCAAAGGCCTCTGCTGCAGAGGCTACTCAGGTCAGGAAGTAAAGCCCAGGGCGGGGGGGCCTGTCGGCGCCCCGGTCAGCTCAGGGGGGCCGGACCGGCACTCACGTCCAGGTGCTGCTGGTTGAGGGCGTAGATGATCTCCAGGTGCCGGGGCAGCAGCTTCTCAAACATGGGCACGGGCCAGCGCTCCAAGGCCTCGGGCAGCACCGTGTGGTTGGTGTAGGCGCAGGTCTTCCTCGTGACCTCCCAGGCCTAGAACATGCGGGACACCCAGTGCTTCCTTTGGGAGACAGCAGCTCTCTGCCAGGAGCCAGGGCAGAGGCCGGGGTCCAGACGCACGCTCTGCTCTCTGCGGCCTGGAGCCTCCCGAACCCACAGCGGGCCCGTCACTTTCCATATCGACCCACGTGCCCCTTACGTCCAGGCCCAGCGACGCGGCCTCCCCGCTACCGGGAGTCACTGCGAACCGGGCGCAGCGCTGGGCAGCTTTAACTCCCACCAAGCTGGCCCCACGCTCAGTGCTGAGGGCACTCGCCCTCCGCGGGCCGGGAGCGAGCAGGACCTGCCAGCCCGCCCGGAAGTGCTCCCCACACCAGAGACCAGAAAGGGCTCCGCGTGCAAAAAACACTGGGTGAAGCAGTTTCACGTGTTGATTCAATTCAACAAGCTCGAGAAAACCCAGAACCAAAGGAAACTGAGTTAGGGAAACACTCAAGCCTATAAAGTGCCTATGAACACGCGAGCCACGCATTCCGTCAAACCTAACCCTGCGGGCTGTTCTTGCCCCAGTTCCAAGATGAGAGAATGCAGGCAGAGGCTCTGGCCAGTGCCAGCATCCTCTTCCTGGCGTCCAGAAAGTCACTCTTCGGTAGCCTTTCACTTCTGCTCTCACTCAGTGTCCCGGTTCCTTGGGGGAAACCCCGCACCCGCTCCCACGACCCTGTCTCCCAGGGATAACGTCCCTCTGTGCTCCCAAGGCCCCCGCGTCCCAGGACGAGCTCAGTACCCACGAGTGCTGTCGGGACAGGCTTGAAGGGCAGCTCCCGGGGGGGCCGAGGGGGCGGGGACAGCACTCCCGGGACACTGCCCTGCACACTTGTCCCCAGTGCTCACCTTGTCCCAGTCCACTCTCTCCACATCCACCAGGATCCGCATGAGCTCGGGGATGGCAAGGGCTGGGTGCGTGTCGTTCAGCTGGATGGCCACCTGCATTCACAGCCCGTGGGGGGCCCACGGTTGGCATGTGTAGAAGTGGGGTCCTCAGCCGCCCGCCCCGGGGAGCTGGTCACAGGGCCGACAGCAGGAAGCAGACAGCCCGGCCCGGCACCGGGCCGGCGTGGAGACTGGTTGGGGAGCAGGGGCGGCTCGGCAGCAGGCACCTGGGGCCCCCTGCCTGGAACGCTGCCGCCGCCTGGGATACACTTGCAGACTGTTTAAGTCGCTGAACTGAGCCTGCAAATCCCTCTGCTGTGCCCGAGGAGGCCTCTCCCGGCGTCCCGGACGGCCTCGAGGCCCACGAGCCCAGCGCAGCCTGCTCTGCCTGGCCCTCCCACCGCCGAGGGGAGGCAGCCCCACCTGCGAACAGCCCTTCGGCACCGAGCTCACCAGTTGACAAACACACCTTGTCTGGGAAGGTGTCGAAACAGGTCCTCACGGGGTCGCGGCAGCCGAACTTGGAGGACTTGAAGCGCCGGACGATGTCCTGGAGGGTGGCGGCCACGGCAAAGTACTCCTGCTTCAGCCGCAGCTCCTTGCCCTCGAAGAACTGCAGACACGCGCAGCTCTGGCACCGCAGCCCAGCCTCCGGCCGCGCGGGCCTCCGGCCGGCGGGGGGCGTGGAGGCGCGAGCGGCACAGAGAGCAGGGCCCGGGCACGGTCAGGGGACCCGAGGCTCCAGGGCCCAGCCTGTGTGTGACCTGCAGTCGGGGAGGGGCTGTGGGGGCAGCCGGCAGGGGCCGCAGTGCCCTGAACAAGGACAGGGAAGGGCCGGGGCTGGGACGCCCTCTCCCAAGCGCGGCGTTCCGGAACGCCTCCCGCCGGAAGCGTGGGCAGCTGCTGGACCCTCCCGAGTTGGGGGCGGGGTGACCTTCCTGTGAGCCTTGGAGCCCGGTGCCCTCAGCTACGGAGAGCACATGTTTCTCTGACAAAATGAAAAAGCACATGACCCACTGAGCCGGGCAGACTCCAAGGCTCGTCTGGCAGCTTGTTTGGTGGCAGTGGAGGAGTGGCTGGGATGCCCTCCCCTCGCACATGGTGGGCGCACGTTAAGAGCTTGTCAGTGACCGTCACACATCTCAAAGCATCACTGCAACACGAGGACCGCTGACCCCACCCGACACACATCACCCAACTCTCAGGGAACTGGCCTCAGGGGAACAAGAGCAGAAACCAGCCGGGTAGGGGTCTGATGGCTCCGCGGCCCCGCACGGGGCAGCCTGCAGAGTGCGGGGTGGCCGGTGTTTACAGGGAAGGAGGTGTAAGGCCAAAAACCTCCAGGAGCTCTCCTGGGCAGAGGGCAGAGGAGAGGCCACGGTGCCCAGCCTTCTGGACCTGCTCACAGGCCTCAGCGGACATGTGGGAGGGACGGAGCCACTCACGTTGTCGTTGGGATACAGGACTCTGGAGATGTTCTCGGCCAGATTCCTGTCCAGGACCGCCTCGATGTAGCCACCCACGTTGACTGAGGGCAGAGACGGGGGTCAGGACCCACCCGCCGGCCAAGGCTCCTCCGGCCCTGGCGCTGTGGTTTCTCCCCATCAGCCTAAGGACAAGCACTCCTGAGCAGGAGGCGCCTGGAGCTGCAGGGCTGCCCTCCCACACCCAGCGAGGCCCCTGGCTCTTTCTGGAGGGCACGGGGTCCCCGGGAAGCCCTCCCTCACAGGCTCTGTGTGTGAGTGCAGCTCACGACGAGTCTGGGGTCGGCCCCCCCAAGATGGGGACAGGAGGGGACGCACAGTCGTGCAGCTTGAAGTCATTGGGTGCCTTGGCAGACCACAGTCTCATGGTGTTGACGGTGTCGCTCTTGTAGCCGGGCACCGGCGTGTCGTAGGGCATGGCCAGCACCACCTGCGGACGAAGACATGGTCCGCAGGCCTGGTCGCCTGCCGCCCTCTGGAAGCCGCAGGCTGCCTCTGCCTCCGTGGCCGCTCCTGCTCAGAATAGGCCCAGCCTGCCCGGCGCAATGCTGGCCTGCCCACCCGCCCCACGTCCCGAGCTAGGAGCACATGAGGCAGCCGGGGGTGAGCCTGACTCCACTCCCCGTCAGCCTCCCTTGTCGAGCTCTGCCTGCTTCCATCCCCAGCAGCCACTCCTCCCACGCGCCCGGTCCCGCCTGCCATCTTCTCACTCAGCACTGCCTGAGCAACCTCCTGCCCACAGACAACTTGTTTCGACCCATGTCCCACATCCCCTCCTGCCACAAGCCTTGACCTCGAACCCTCAGCAGAACCCAGCCAGCCTCACAGCCCCTCCCAACAGAACACACTGCACCTGCTCCCCCACAAGAAGGCCGCCCCCTCCCTCCCCATCCCACCTGCCCAGGAGCCTCAGCCTTGCTCCCACCAAGCTCAGGAAGAGGGGCACAAGCCTCAGGGTCACTTCTGCCCTCGGACCCTTGGATTCTGGCCAGCTTGTGGTGGTGCTTCCATGCAGCTCCACAAGCTAAAGCGGTCCTGACAGCCACAAAGGGCCCTGGGACGCAGCCTCGAGGTGAAGCCCCAGCGTCACCCTCCCTCCTCGCCTCTCCTCGACCCACTGCCCCCAGCCCCTACCCCTGCCTGGGCAAGCCCGCCCTCCAGGCTGAGGCCCTCGTCTTATCCGCGTGGGATGCCGGCGGCCTGGGCCTCCTCATACACCCCACACCCCCTCTTCCACGAGTGGATTCAGCTGGAAAACCAGACACCACTCTTGCTTTTTCAAATCAAACACAGCTCATCACAGCACTCCAAGGCCACCAGCCGCTCTGGCCCAGGTGCCAGACTGACGGATCACTTACGCTGCAGAGAACCCGGACGACTCACTCTTGCATGCCCATGACTTCCCAGGCCACGTGGACCCGCCCCATTTTCGCTCAGCTGCCCACCCCACGGGCCGACAGAGGTTCCTCCCTCACCGTGGCCACCCTGCCGTGAAGCCTCTTTGCCTGCTCTATGCCCCGAGACATGCGCCCTTTACCGGTGCCCACTGCAGCCAATACACCCCCTCTGCCAAGTGCTCGGTGCTCCTACCCTGGTTCCCCCAAAGAGCCCAATGGGGTGGGGGCGCTCCATTCTAGGACATCCACCCAAGGCCCCACATGCCCAGGGCTCCGACAGCTCAGAATTACTGGCGAGTTGCCCTGGGGGACATGACTGAGAGCCAGGGGCCGGTCACACCCAGGTGTCAGTGCCTGTCCCTGCGCAGGACCATCCTGCCTGTCGTTACACCACTGCGGGTCTCGACCCAACGCAACACTGACTACACTGTGAAGGGCAGCTCAGTCAGCGTCTCCCACTGTCTGCAGCCTGGTGCCACGCCGCCACGCCACCCCAGCCACGCTGCCCCCACCACGCCCCGCGATACCTGTGTGTCCAGCCACCGCACGCCCTCGGAGCCGTGCTCCACCCTCCCGTAGAAGTGCACCGGGAGCGTGTATTCCGGCCGGGCCTTCTCCCAGGGGTTGCCGTAGCGCAGCCAGTCGTCGGCCTCCTCCACCTGCAAGGGACCCACAGCAGGTGGGTCCTGGGGACGCCGACCAGCATGGAAACAAAAACCGAGGCCTACTTACAGCACAACTGAGTGTTTAACAATGAACACCGAGGATTATTCAACAAGAAAACTCATCAAATTCAGAAAAATACATCGAAGTAGCAAGGCATTAAGGATGCCCTGAACTTAGCAGTAAACAGGAAGAAGTCCTGAGACGCAGCGTGAACAAGTCTAGACACGCCACACGGACAGGCCACATCCTGGGTGACCATCCACACGTGTCCAGGAAGCCACCTCACAGACACAGTGTTGCCCGGCACTGGGGCTGGGGTGTGAATGGGAGGGTCTCCTCGCTGGGTGACGAAAATGTTTTGGAAATACAGTGAGGATGGTTGCCCTGCTCTTTAAATACATTAAAAACCACGTGATATCTCAGTAAGGCTGCTGTAAACGAAAAACCACTGGAAGTCCACTGCTTTGAAAATGGCTTTACAGACCCATGGGTGCCCAGACACCACCGGAAGGCACCACCTCTGTGGCGCCTTCCTCCAGGCAGCGTATTTTCCCAAAACTGTACCCAGTGCCACCTAAAACCAGAAAATACGGAAAAGCCACTCCCACAAGTTAGACGCAGCCCACGGCCCCGAGCAGCCTTGGAGAAGCAGCGTTTGGTGGGGCTGCTCTTCCCTTCGCCCTGGGGACTTTCTCTGCTTCCAAGTGATGGAATAAATTAGTTTGTCTGGGCAGTGAGTGAAGAATTATGAATCCAAATTAACTAAAATTTAAATGAGATCAAGTCTTTTTTCTTCCAATTTGACGACGTATGTTATTTTGAGGGGTCTGTGAATTAACGGCCGGTCCCCAGAAAGAGCAGCTGGGTCGTCGAGCATCTTAGGATGGTGGCTGCTTCACCGTGGTCTGCTCCAGGGCGCTCCTAGCAGGACTGTCCTGCCACCTGACTTCCCGGTGGCCTGTCCCTGGATGCGATGAGACGCCAGCATCCCAGCCTGGCTGTCTCACCAGAGCAGGCCAGTGAGTTAGCTGCCTGCAGAAGCAGCACTTCCCAGATCCAAGAAGCATGGGGTCTCCCCTCCAGAGACCCCTCGTGACAGGCAGTCTGGCCACCAAGGCTGCTTAGGGACCATGCTTCCATGTGCTACAGCCACACTCACTGCCTGCCTGGCTCCCTGGACAACGGGGAGGGACGGGGGCAAGTTTACCACTCGCTTGTCATCTGAGGACTGCCTTTAAATTGTTAAGCAGGATGGCAAGAGGTACAGGAACAAGGAACCAGAAGAAAGAAGTGTCTGTGGCCAAACAGACTGACGGACAGAAAACCAAAACCTTCCTCCCTGTGACCTAACACCCCCCGGCGGGAGGAACCTCAGTCTGTCTCGTAAACACACCCGCTGTCTCACTGCAGAAGAGCCAGGAAGGGCCAAGCCCCACGTGCAAGGCTGGGGCGCAGCCGAGGCGCACACACGACCGCGAGCAAAGTCACCCGGGAGGCACCGGAGGGAAGGTGCTCTCCTCTCTTCAAGGCTGGAGGGAGCGTTTCTGCAGGTTCAGCGATGGTACAAGCATTTTGTCTCTTTTTGCTTTTGCTCAGGCCTCTCTCGGCTGACATCATACCATGAGCACCTTCAAACACACGGAAATGCCAGAGAACTGGCGGTGACACCCCACCCGCGGCACCTGGGCTCTGCCGAGTCGGCGCCCTAGGCCGTGTGCCTGGTTTACCACGTCTCCGCCCACCCACCCGTTAGTTTTTGGCACAAAGCTGCAGATTTCTGCACGGCCCTCCAGGACAAAGCAGCATGCACGTGCTCACCATGCATTTATGTTTAGGTTAGTATACACACAGTGGCGTGCCCAGGGCTCAGGCACAACGCTGGTGAGCTCACACGGCTGCGCACACCTGCAGGACCCAAACGCGGCTGAGGTCGAGGGCTTCACGCAGACTGCGATAATTCCCTCTTACAGACTCTGATCCTAACTCTGGCCCTGCTTTCTCTGGCTTCTGGACTCCACATGTTTAAACAAACGACTCTCCAGCTGCATGGAGAGCTGTCCTTCCATTCTGAAACGCCGAACTGAGGGAGACGTGCACCTCGCCCAGTGGAGAGGGTGGGGCTGCATTTCCGCCCAGACGGCCTTGACCATTTTGCTTGGCTGTCCGACGCCTCAGAAGAGGCTCACCCTTCCTCAGAGCTTTGCAGAGCCCAGCCTCTGGCCCCTCGGACGTCTTCCCCCGCAAGTGTGAGGGAGATGGCAGAAGGTTGGCCTCTGTGCAAACGAGGCTGCAGGTGGCCGAGGGAGCCAAGCCGCACTCACCTGCCAGCCATTGACGACCTTCTGGTTAAAAATCCCGAACTCGTAGCGGATCCCATAACCGTACGCTGCCAGACCCAAGGTGGCCATCGAGTCAAGGAAGCAGGCTGCAAACCCAGCACAAAGAGCTGCTTGGGATCAGAGACACTGAGCAGACTGGAGGCCACTGGGGCCCAGGCCTGGCTACCAAGTCAAGCAGGTGCAGGGCTGGCCTGCGGGGCATCAGGCCGCGACTCTGGGGTGACCAGCCAGCCCTATTCTCGGGAATGCCTGGGGCCGGGCCAGCTCATGGGGGTGTGGGAAGGGGCCTCAGTCCGACGGAGAACACCGCCAAGCTGGCCCGGCACAACACACCGCCCTCACTCAGGCTGCAGGCTCCCCGGCCTCCACGCACTCCGTGTGAAAGCCATCCGCCTGCTGGGGTGACACCACGAAATACCTCTCCCGACTCGGGTAAGGATGACACAGAAATGGGGGCTGGAAAGGGGCATTTCACCATCCACGTGCCGAAAACCCAGGCGTCAGAGTGCCCCTGGGGCCCCTAGAAGGTGAGCGCACGCCACCAAATCGAGCCCTCATTCTGATCGAAATGTCCTGAAGACAAATCACGATGTTCCAAGTAAAGATCCAGAAGACAGCTTTATTAAACTTCTGGATTAAATTAAGAAGAAAGAAAAATTTGAAACTCCACATGAAAACACCAGCAAATGACGTGGAAGCCAACTCACCAGGCAGGCACAGGGCCCGGGGTGTCAGGCCTGGGCCCACAAACGCAAGCCCTGGGCTCGCTCTGAGTAAATCACCCCCGTGGGAGGGGCACGGCACGCTACAGCAGGCTCAGGGCTACCCGGGCTGAATAGGGACGCGGCTCCAGGAGCCACAGGGCTCAGACCCATGGGCTGTCACCCGAGGCCACGGGGAAGGCCAGTGGCACCGCTGAGTGGCAGGGAAGGCAACTGGAAGCCGGCAGGAAGGAGCCCACCGGCAGTCGGGGTGGGGACGGGACCCGCTGGGACAGGCGCCAGCCTGGGGTGAGCCGGCTTGGGCAGCCGCTTGGCCCCGTGGGCACTGCTCCCGGACCGAGGCACTGGTCAGGAGAAGCCTGTCCTGGACGAGAGCCCGGGCTTACCTGCCAGCCTCCCCAAGCCCCCGTTCCCAAGGCCAGCGTCCTCTTCTATTTCCTCCAGCTCTTCGAGGTCCAACCCCAACTGTGAATAAAAAGAGAGGTAACATTTTAATACTATGTAGTATTTCCCCTTAAGCAACAGGTGGAAAGTTATTTAAACCTTGTGAGCAAATTATCAATCAAAGGTTAGAGTCTGCTTTCTTTTAGACCTGAAAATCCAATGTTAAAATCGTGTTAGGATGTGGAGAAAAGGGGACCTCCTACATTGCGGGTGGGAGCATAAATTGGTGCAGCCACTGTGGAGGACAGTAGGGAGATTCCTCAAAAACCAAAATCACTTACCAGAGGGTCCAGCAGTCCCACTCCTGGGCAGACATCCAGAGTAAAACATAATTCAGAAAGATACATCCGCCCCAGTTTTCACAGCAGCACTATTTACAACAGCCAAGACATGGAAGCAGCCTAAATGCCCATCCACCGATGACTGGATAAAGATGTGGGATATTTACACAATGGAGCACTACTCAGCATAAAAAATAAAATAACGCCATTTGCAGCAACATGGATGGACCTGGAGATGGTCGTACTAAGTGAAGGAAGTCACACAGAGACAGAAGGACAAACGCCAGATGACAGCACTTATTTGTGGAATCTAAAAAGTAGCACAAGTGAACGTATTTACCAAACAGAAACAGACTCACAGACGTAGAAAACAAACTTACGGTTACCGGGGGGAAGGGTGGGAGGGACAAATGGGGAGTATTAGATTAACAGATGCAGCCTGCCATATATAAAATAAACAAGGATTCACTGTACAGCACAAAGAACTAGATTCAATTTCTTGCAACAAACTATAATGGAAAAGAACTGAAAAAAAGAATACAGGCATATACATACACACGCTACGCTGAGTCACTGTGCTGCACCCGAGACTAACACAGTATTGCAAAGCAACTTTCCTTCAACTAAAAAAAACCTGTTTAATCAACGCATGAAAATGAAAGTTCCCAAGTATTTCAAAAGCTGCCAAAAGACTTAAGACTTAACAGTCAAGGTGGTGAGGGTGCAGCTATGGTTTAATGAAAAAATAACTGCATTTTTTAAAACTAAAAAGGTGTACTAAAAAGAGTATTTTATATTTCTACATATCTCTCTAATGCACATCCTGCTTCCCTCTCGTGTGGCACCGCACGGGACGGAGCCTCTGACGGCCCACCGCACACACGGGAGAACAGGAGTCAGTCCCGACCTAGAGGAGCCCGGGAAGGTCTCGGGGCCCGGGGCTCTCCGGACCACACTGTGAGAATCTGATACACTGCGAAGGGTGAAAGCAGAGTTGTGAGAAAATAAAAACATCAAACTCATGGAGAAACGATTTAGTATCTATTAAATCAAACGGTACAAACACATACAGCAATCTGACTCAAATAAGATTTCCAAATACTTTCAAACTTCAAAACTGAATTTCAAAATACTGACTCCTACAGCAATTTCCAAGAGTGAGGCTCCCTTCCACATGTGCAAAGGCCAGGAGGCTGCAGGTTCACCCTCTGGAGTCCCACCCCAAGCGTCCAGGTGGGGGCGGGGGGGCAAAAAAACAAACGTGACCAACTCCAGCTCTGCTGTAAAACTGCGGGTGACCCGTGAAAGGGTTAAGCCTCCAGGAGAGTGAGAGCCAGTGAAGGCATCCGGGCAAAGGCAGGTTCTTCTGAGTGGGGGCCCGGCAGGGGCTGGAGGCGGGTGACTAGCTCCAGAGCAAAGAGACAGGGGCAGGGCCGCCTCTTCCGGCCAAGGTAAGTCCGCCTGGGCGGCGAGGGGTCCGGCGGTCGGGAAGCCTCGAAGCCTGGCGCGCTGGCAGCCCAGGCCTTGCCTCCCACTCAACCCTCGCTTCCCCGGCTCCCCTCGCGGGGCGGGCGTGTGGGGCCCGGACTGGCGCCATACCTGATACATGGCCTCGTCGCAGGCGCTCCGAAGGCCCAGGTTCACCATCGTGTTGTGCAGGGTGCGGCCCATGTAGAACTCCAGCGAGAGGTAGTAGACGCGCTGGGGAAGCAGAAAGCGTGTTAGACGCTGACTCCTCCAGCTCGGGGAGGCCGCGGTGCCTGGGGGACCCACTTAGGGCCTCACCGGTCAACTCCGCACGGCCCCGCACACCCTGAAACCAGCCTGCCCCCCAGCCTTGGCCAATGCCAGCTCCCAGGGCAGTGCCCACTGTGGCCCTTCGGAAGCAGAGGCCCCATTCACTGCCCTCCTGGAGCCCCCCAGGAGACACAGGCAGACCTCCCCCTGAGGGCTAGGAGGCAGGACTGGGCGGGAACAAGGCCCCCAGGACACATGGAGTCAGGTCTCAGCAGTGCCTCCTTCCCGCCGCGCCCTCGAGCAGGAGACCACAGCCCCTGTGTGGGGTGAAGCAGCCCCGCAGGGCAGGGATGTCTCCTGCTGCCTCCAGTAAGAACTCGGTGCAGACCAAGGTCCACACCACGGGACGGGTGGATGGACACGTCCATCTCCATCTGGTGACTGAGAGGTAAGCCTGCGAGGAAACAGGGAGGCCGACCGCCGACCCCCACTGGGGCCAGGCAGGGCACTAACACCTCGTGTGCCCAGTACCAGCTGCTCTGAGACACGGCCCGCAGTCCTGCTCCCACCCAGGGCCCCAGGCAGCCACCAGTGTCCGGAGTGAGGCCCGGGAGAGGTCACGGAGACGGAGGGTCTCACAGGAGACCCCAGGTAACAAGAGCAGATGGGGCGGGAAGGACAGAGACTCACCCCCGTGCAGCAGACGCCTGCCCACTGCGCTGGAGGGACTGCCTGGGGCTTCCGCGCGGCCTCCGGGCGTCTCCCCCCAGATTCTCGGGTACCTTCCCTCCAGGAGTGGTGCTCAATCCCCCTCCCCCTGAGGGTGGGCTGGACATGACGGCTCCCTTGTGGTCAACAGTCCAGAGAGGGAAACCTGTGAATTCAGTTTACGGTGGTGACGACACCTTCCCCATGGGATCAAGATGAACGTCACCAGCAGCAGGTCACGGTGACCAGCTGTCACAGGAAGGGGATGGGCCTCTGTGGTGCCCTCCCCCCGAGCTCCCTGACCCCATCAGGTGGTCAGGTAGCCTGACCAGCACCCCTGAGAAGATGAGGAAAGAGCAACAATGACAGCAGAGCTACAACCAGACGAGATCCAGGGGCGGAGGAAAGACGGCGGAGGAAGAACCGGTTAAGTCGGAAGACGCGCTGAGCCAACGGTGGTTTTGGAAACCGTGCCACTGGCTGTCACGCTGCTGCCTGCAGGGGGCGGTGACGGGGACGCGGGGACGCTAGACTCCACCGCAACCCTGAAAACCTAACACTACCTCTGAATAAAAGGAGGAAAGCAAAAGCAGCCTTGAGATGTGAGGCGTGCACGGGCGTGAGTGGGTGTCGGCCCTGATGTGAGCCCAGGTGGAGAGGGCTGCGCTGCGGTTTTACTTCCCTGTAAGGTACAACGTCCAGAATACAGTTTAAAAACCCATCTTCCTAGGGGCTGCGGAACGCAGGGAGGGCAAAGGCCTGGCAGGGTCTTTGGGTTCGCGAGCCCTGCACCACCAGCTTGGGAAGCCGCGGTCCATGCAGCGACAGGCTGGTGGGGGCTTGTTTCGACCCGGATTAGAATTCCGACCAGAAGCTGCCCAGAAACACATGCGGAGCTCTGGAGACCGCCTGCCGGCCACCAGCTTCACACCCGCTGTCGTAGATCGTTCTGTTTTTGTTTGTTTTCAGCACCTTTATTGTGGTACGCTTCCCGTGCAGTCAGCTGCACGTATCCCAGACGTACAACCTGGTGACTTGTGATAGACACAGACACCCATGAAACCACCGCCACAATCAAGACAGCGAACCCTCCATCCCTCCCCCAGGGGTGCAGTTTTCAAACTCTGTTTATCCCTCCTCATCCCCTTTGTCTCCTGGTAACCGTAAGTTTGTTCTCTGTGTCTGAGAGTCTGTTTCTGTTTTGTAGATAAGTTCATTTGTGTTCTTTTTTTCGATTCCACATGTAAGTGGTACCATATGCTGTTTTTCTTTCTCTTTCTGGCTCACCTCACTTAGTATGACAATCTCCAGGTCCAACCATGTTGCAGCAAATGGCATTGTTTTATTCTTTTTATGGCTGAGTAATATTCCTTTGTATAAATATACCACATCTTCTTTATCTAGTCTTCTCTTGGGGACATTTAGGTCATTTCCATGTCTTGGCTGTTGTAAATAGTGCTGCTGTGAACATTGGGGTGCAGGTGTCTTTTTAAATTATATTTTTCTCTGGATATATGCCCAGGAGTCGGACTGCTGGATCCTATAGTAAGTCTATTTTCAGTCTTTTGAGGAATCTCCATACTGTTCTCCACAGTGGCTGCACCAAACTGCATTCCCACCAGCAGTGTAGGAGGGCTCCCCTTTCTCCACAGCCTCTCCAGCATTTGTCATTTGTGGACTTTTGAATGACGGCCATTCTGACTGGTGTGAGGTGATACCTCGTTGTAGTTTTGATTTGCATTTCTCTGATAATTAGTGAGGTTGTAATAGTTCTTAAACTACTGTCCTCAGAACTGAGACGCAGCCTGAAAGGACAGGCCAGTTAGAAAGGGGCTCCCAACCTGAAAAGCAGAGGCAGGGGACCTCACGAAGTGCAGACACATCCTGTGTCAGTGGATTGGAGGGCTCAACACCGCGAAGCTGGTAAGAATCCCAGAATGATCTACAGATTCAAACAATCCCTGTCAGCACTCCAGCTGGCCTCGCAGATGGGCAGGCTGATGCCGGCACCGAGATGGAAACGCAAGGGACCTGGAACAGTCAGAACAACACTGAAAGAAAGAAAACTGGAGGACTCACACTTTCCAGTCTCAGACCCTCACTGCCAAACTCCAGTGCGCGGGGCTGCGCAGGACTGGCCCGAGGACAGACACACGGAGCACTGGACTAGAACAGCGCCCAGCAAACCCTCACACGTGTGGTCAGCTGATTCACAACAAGGGTGCCCATGTAATTCTGGTGGGAAGAGGTCTTTCCAATGAGCGGCATGAGGTAAACTGGACATCCAAGGGCAAAACAATAAAGCCGGGCGCCCTGCAGACCACACACAAATGTGGTTTTGATTTGCATTTCTCTGATGGTTAGTAATTTTGAGCATCTTTTCATGCTCCTGTTGGCCATCTGTATATCTTCTTTAGAAAAATGAGTATTTAGGCATTCTTCCCATTTTTAATCAGGTTTCTTTTTGTTTCCTATTGAGTTGTATGAGTCATTTATATGTTTGGATATTAACCCCTTATTGGTCGCATCATTTGCAAATATTTTCTCTCATTCAGTAGGTTGTCTTTTCATTTTGTTTATGGTCTCCTTTGCAGTGAAAAAGCTTGAAGCTTAATTAGGTCCCATTTGTTTATTTTTGCTTTTGTTTCCTTTGCCTTAAGAGAAAAAAAAACCTCCTTGCTACAATTTATATCAAAGAGTGTTCTGCCTATGTTTTCTTCTGGCTTTTATAGCACCCAGTTTTATAGTTCCCAGTCTTCCATTTAGGTCTTTAATCCATTTTGAGTTTATTTGTATATGGCATTAGAGAATGTTCTAATTTCAGCCTTTTACAGGTAGCTGTCCAGTTTTCCCAGCAACATTTATTGAAGAGACTTTCTTTTCACCATTGTACATTCTTGCCTCCTTTGTCATAGTTTAACTGACCTTAAGTGTGTGGGTTTATTTCTGGACTTTCCAGCCTGTTTCACTGATCCACGTGTCTGTTTCTGTGCCAGCACCACACTGTTTTGTTTATTATAGCTTTGTAGTACAGCCTGGAGTCAGAGCATGATCTCTCCAGCTTTGTTCTTCTGGGAGAAAATTTTTGCAAATCATACAACTGGTAAGAAATTTGTATCAGGAATATATACACAAGTCAGTAATAAAAAGAAAATCCAAGGGTTGGCTGAGCAAGGGAGCTGGACAGACATTTCTCCAAAGAATATACAAACTGCCCATAAACTCACACAAAGATGCTTCACACTGCCAATCAGGAGGGAAATACCAACCAGAAGCACAATGAGATGCCACTTCACAACCACCACTATGACTATGATCAGTAAGTCACCAGATAATGACAGACACTAGCTAGGATCTGAAAAAATCAGAACCATGAAAAATGGCTGGTTACAATGTGAAAGGTGCAGCTACTTTGGACGCCAGTCCGCAGATCCCCAAAAAGTGAGCCAGTATTCCCATGTGGCCCAGCAATTCTGCACTTAGACACATACCCCAAAGAAACAAAAGCCTGTGGCCACTAAAAAACTTGTGTTTAATAGCCAAAAGGTGGAAACAACTCAAATGTCCATCAGTGTGTATGAATGGATAAGTAAAATGTGGTATATCCACATTGTGGAATATTATTCAGCTACAAAAAGGAATCAAGCACTGATACACACCACAGCGAGAACAAACCCAGAAAGCATTACGCTGGACCAAAGAGCCAGTCACAGAAGACCACCTGCCACATGATCCCACTTACATGGAATGTCGGTGCATCTACAGAAAGCGGATTAGCAGCTGCCTGAGGTGGGGGATGGGGAGTTTAGGGTGGGCAACCGCTAAAAGGTGCGGGGCTTCTTTCTGGGGAAATGCAATGTTCTAAAATTGACTGTGGTGATGGCCATACAACCCTGAAAATACCAAAACCACTGAATAAACTGTACACTTAAAAAAAATTCTTTTAACAGAGGTACTGGGGATTGAACTCAGGACCTTGTGCACGCTAAGTGAACTGGATTTTGGAACTGTCTGTTCTAGTTCTGTGAGGAATGTCGTGAGTATTTTGACAGGGGTTGCATGGGATCTGCAGGTTGCTTTGGGTCGTATGGCCATTTCGATAGTGTTGATTCTTCCAATCCAAGAGCACAAGAAATCTCTCCATTTCTTTGTGTCATCTTCAGTTTCCTTCATCAGTGTTTTACAGTTTTCACAGTATAGGTAACTTCCTTGGTTAAGTTTATTTCTAGGTATTTTGTTCTTTTTGATGCAATGGAAATGTTTATGCCAGCTATAAAATTCTGGTTTTTGAAGTGCAAAAAACCAAAAGTGAACGAAGGGCTGCAAATGGCAAAACATCCTTCTTTTCTGCAGGCGAGCTGTGTTCCACTGTGTATATCTGCTACATCTTTATCCTTTCATCTACTGATGTGCATTTGAGATGCTTCCATATCTCGGTGATTAGAAACAGCGGGGTGTATGTATCTTTTTGAATTAATGTTTGTTTTTCTTGGGTGTACGCCCAGGAGTGGAACTGCTGGGCCATGCGGTGCTTCTGGTTTTGGGTTTCTGAGGAACCTCCACACTGTTTTCCACGGTGGCTGCACCAATTTGCATTCCCACCAGCAGTGCACAAGGGCTCCTTTTCTCCACGTCCTCGCCAACACTTGTCATTTCTGATGACGGGCACTCTGACAGGTGAGATGGAGCCTCGTGATTCTGATCCGCACGTCGCTGATACTGGTGATGCTGAGTAGATTCCACGTTCCTGTGGCCCGTCCGCATTTCCTCCTTCGGAAAAACGTCTGTTCAGTTCTTCCGCCCATAGTTTAAACAGGTTGTCTGTTTGTTTGTTTGCTTTTTAACTGAAGTACGGTTGATTAAAAAAATAAATTAATAAAACAAAATAAAACAGAGTATCTCCAGTTGTAAAGAGAACTGAATAAAAATGCCTCTGCCCACTTCTCCCTAAAACTCACTAACACTAAGGAAACCAAGGTGGAAACTGAGGGAGGCTGGCCCTCGCATCATCTCCCCGGCAAGCTGCGGGTGGGGCAGCGGGGACTGCCCACTGCTGGCGAGGAGAAGACAGAGCACTCTACACTCCCACCTGTGCACACACACGAGCACAAGCACTCACTCCCAGAGCGCATACTCGTACCTGTGGGCACACACACACTAACACACACACCCCCACAAACCTGGGAGCCTGGGAGGGGCTGCTCCCTCCACGCTGTGCACACCAGGCCCCCGCCCCAAAATCCAGCTGCAAGCCTCCGGTTCAGGACGAAGCCCCTCCTCTCCGAGATCTCCAATCCCGAAAACAGAAACAAGCAGACCGGAAACAGAGCGGGCAAAGGACACCCAGCACCCACCCCGGGACGCGCGGCACGCATAGCACAGCCCACCCAAGACCCAGGAGACGCTGGCGGACTCATCAGAGTGCGCACCTGAAGCACGTGCCCACTGAACAGGAATCGCAGCACAATAAAGGTGTTTAAAAAGTTTTTAAAAAAAGAAAGAAACACTGATGAGGAAACAAAAGGACCCAAAGAAGTAAAATAAACGGGACATGAAACCGCCACAGACACGGAGGCACCGGGTGCAAAACAGCTGGAAACACAAAGTCGGCAACAAGTGAACAAAATGGGGGAGAATCCTGAAGGGGGCTGGAGGGAGAAACGTCCTCACAAGACAAAGGACACGTAACACCTGCGTGGTGGCGGTCCCTGAAGAAAGAGACTGAAGGTTGAAAGGTTTTCAACATGTCATTTAAGAAAACCTTCCACACAAACTAAATCTGCAAATCAAAAGAACGTGCACACACACACACACTAGAATGAGACAGAGCTCGGTCGGGCAGCCTCCCTCTCCCTCGTCTGCGCACACGAACGAACGCACGGCTGCAAAAGCCCCCTGCCAACCGCGAGGCCCTTTCAGCCCCACGTGGCGGAGCACCAATGGCCCCACAGAGCCGCCGCCGCCGCTCACAGCCCACCGCTCCTTCCCGGCCTCCGCACCTTGGACGCTCTTTACTCTGCACCTGAGTGGAGCCACTGTCCTGCGCGGTTTCCACAGCAGGTGCCGCCCCTCCGCCAGGCAGGGCTTAGTAACCGACCTGGAAACACAGAGACGACGAAACCCAGCTGCCCAGACGAGTGTGAGTCTCAGGTCTGAGCACAGACATCCCTGTTCTGTGCACACTGAAGGCCGCTTCTGCCCCACATACCTCCCCCGGGGTTCTCCCCCAGTGGTTTTATAAAACTGCACTAACCAGCACTGTGAGAACAGCTTGATTATCTCGAAGGGACGGGTGCTGAAGCACAAAATGTTGGGCCTAGTCTTAAAACCTCTGAATCTCTTTCATCTTCCTCCCCAGTTGATCACAGGTGCCCAGGGTTCAGCGCTGTATTCAGTCCTGCAAATGGGCCGGGCAGCCCCCGCAGCACCCCGTGTGAGGGCAGCAGCGGGGCACCAGGTTCCCTGGACACCGCCCGCTCAGGGAAGGCTGACCACCGCTGCAGGCCCTGCTCAGCTGGAGCTCTGACTCGGGGTCTGTGCCTTGTTCTCTGGGGCTGTTTCTGTCCGTGTGACTTGAGAACTTTCATAGCTTCCTCACCTGTTGACTTTTGACTTGCCAGTTTCTTAAGGTGGTTCAGTGTGAAACCATGAAACTGAAGAAGGCCTGCTTGGGAAGCCACAGAACCAGACGCACAGATTTGGACCACGTGGGCCGGGTCCCATCCCGGCTCCTGCCGTGACAGGGGGCAAACTGGTCACCCTGCCTCTCTGACAGCACCTCTCTGTCTGCTTTGGGCTCGAGCACTGCTGGGCCCCTCACCAGGCCAGATTTTCAGGGAGGGGTGCAGAACCTGACTAACAAAGGCATTCTGAAAAAAGCACCTGAGGGCACAGGCTTGGTCCAAGAAAAAGCTGCGGGCTCACCTGCAAAGGGCCGGCTCCGAGCCGACCTGGAGCCGAGCTGCTGCAGGCCCGAGGCCACCCAGCCTCACCCGCCTCCTGGTGGCCCTGTGCAACCTCGGACAGGGCCTCCCGGCTCAGGAAGCATCGAGGAACAGACACTCACCAGCTTGAGCCCGAGAACAGCAGGGACCCCAACCCTGCCACTCGGGGCGGGGGGCCCCCGCAGGGCTGAAGTAGGGTGCTGGTCTTTCTCGCAGGGACCCTTCTTTGCAATATGACTGTAACAAGTGTTAATGGCCTAGAGGCAGCCTTAATTTTTTTTAAGTGGGTGTATTTATTACCTGCAAAGCCCACACAGCAGGTAACCACACAGAGAAGCACAAAGCTCCTGGACACAAACAGATGGAAACACGATCAACACAAACATGACACAACGTGTCGCTCTCCCGAGGACCCAGGAGCCAGCGAGCTCGGGCTGCGAGGACAGAGCCTAACCTCAGGGGGCTGGTCTCCCCGTGCCCGCCCGCAGCCGAGACGAACAGCTTTGGTTACAGACCTCCAGACCCTCTTTCCGCGCCCACACGCGGGCTCAGAGCTCTCGTTTAACAGGAGGGCCCGACCACTCCTCAGGAAAGGGGGAGAAAGACCTCCGAGCACATGGGGTGACAGGACGCAGCGGGCGACAGCCGCTTCCACCAGCAGCAGGAGCCCGGTCCACAGGCAGGGCCGGCCCGGCCCGGCCCGTCTCCCCGCGCCCAGGGCACGCCGCCACACGCCCCCGGTCCGCGAGCTGCTGCCATGGCCGCACCGCCACGCAGCTGCGTCACCCTGTGTGGCTCCCACGGCGGCCCGCCGGCTCCTGCCGGACAGAGCTGACCCTGACCCAACACAGCCTCTCCAAGGCCACTGGGGCCACCTCCCACTTGCCAGACAGTGGAGGCGCATCCTTGTCCCCACTGACTGGGTCACGGCGCCCCCTCCACTGGGTCTGAGGGGCTCCAGAGAGGAGACAGCGCTATAAAACCACAGCCGTGCCTGCGGAGGGAGGCCCAGCCTCATGGATGAAGGCGACGCAAGCGCAGAGGTAACTGCCGGGGAAACCGGGCTTCCCCAGGAACCGGCGGACTCCGTCTCTCTGTGGCGCACCGATTTCCTTTTTTATTTTAGGTGCTGGTACTTAGAACACAGGTCTGCTTGCTCAAGGTCAAGCTGGGAAATGTAAACTGCAGTGAAGTGCAGAACGTGAGAACTTACAGGACCTCAGAGATCACTCAGTTCTGCGGGAAACCACCTTACTGTGGCCTCCGCGACCTCGCAGCCTCACAGCCCTGCCTTCGCCTGATTTGCTGTGAAGCTCGACGGACTGCCCCCTCCCTCCCACCCCCGAGCCAGGTAACCGTGCGAGTCTCCGAGTCTCTGACGGAGGCCAGAGCCCGGCCAGCCGACACCGCGTGATCTGGACCGTGTCGGGCTGTATTTACGGCTCGGCGTTTAAGTCAGTGTTTTAAACAGGGCTCCTCTCACCTTTACACGACGTTTCAAGGTGGAGAAAAAGACACTCGGCTAAAACCGAAATCACGCAGAATTCCTGCTCCAGGAGATCCCGCTGAAAACAGTTAACCAGATTCTTTTGCCGTCCAGTTGCTCTTCTACATCTCTGTGTTCGTTTCTCTCCCCTCAGCCATATCCTAAGAACCCCACTCTGCACAGAGTGTAGGCCAGAGTCAGCGACCTGTCGCCTGCCTTTGTCTGCTTCGTGGCTCCGACTGTGTGGGTCTCCTGGGGGCCTGCCCAGGAAGGTCTGCAGGGGCAGCGCCGCCGTGGCAGCGTCCTGAGCTCTTTCCAGACGCTGTGGTCTGTAAGGGGGTCTCCCTGATTTTTCCGAACCACACACATGAGTTTTTAGGAGGAAAGGAGTACGAAGTCCAAAACTTACTTTCAAATGGTTCAGAAAAAAAGTGTATTTATACAGAGAAAGACACAACAAATGTGTTTAAATGTGTCAGGCCTGGAGAATCTGGGTGGAGAGCAAATGGGAAGTTCTGCAACTTTTAAAGTCTGAAATCATGTAAAATAAACTAAAAAATCATCTAAAAAGGGCAGGGATGCAGCCGAGCGATCACGTACAGTCGTTCACAAAGACGCAAAGACGCAGCCACACAGCACCTGGGTGTCTGTCAGGGGAACAGACCCAACAGGACACAGACCCAGAGATTTAGTTCAAGGACCTGGGTCACACGATCATGGAGGTCCAAGGCCAAAATCTGGGAGGCAGGCCAGCAGGCTGGAGACCCAAGAACAGGCTGCGTCTGGACTCCGAAGGCCTTCTTCTGGAGAATCCCTTCTGCTGGAGAGGGATGGGAGAGGAGGAGGGGTGGGGGAGGGCGAGGGGGTCCATCTCTGCTCTGGTCAGGCCTGCAAGTAATCCGAGGCCCACGTACATTATGGAGGGTAATCTACTGTCCTCAAAATCCACGGATTCAAATGTTAATCTCATCCAGAAAATACCTCCATGGAAACATCCAGAATAATATTTGACCAAATGTCTAGGCACCGTAGCCCAGCCAAGCTGACACAGGGAGTCAGCCATCACAGCCCACAGGAGCAGAGGCTGAACTGTCCTCCGAAAAGCCCAGGGCACACTCGGCGGCCTCCTCATCCCGTGGAGTGACGGCGTGACCCCGCCTTCCCCTCGGCACGCTGTCGGCGTGACCGGCAGCCCAGACGCCTGCCCCTCCTCAGCTTCTGTGAGCCCTCTGCTCCCGGGGGAGCCAGCCCAGGGGACACAAGGTCACCTTCACACTTTAGACACATCAGGATGACTGAGTGTTTCAAGAAAATTCCAGCGCTGGTCTCACTGCTGGCTAGTTAATACAAAACTTAAGAGGTGAGGGTTGTGGGCAGCCAAGACTACAAAACGCTGGTCTAGATTCTCTTCCTTTAACTCCCAGTTCAGCCAAACAGTAAGATTAACTGTGATTATCTTATTGGAAACATCTGAGACCACAGCTGGGCCGCAGTGGTGGAACTGCTCTCCCTCAGTCTATCGTTACGGTTATGCCACGAGCTTATGGGGAAGAGCATGGAGAACTGACCAGTCCACCCACTGCAGGGACACAGTCGGACCAGCTGTCCACATGGTAGTACAACATCCGCTTTAAAGACCCGTGGGAGAAGTCTCGCACCTGCCCGTTCCGGAGCTGCTGCACAGGTCCCCTGACTCGGTAGCTGGATGTGACCCACCATTTGCTTTGGCTGCCAGAATGTGTGTCTGCATTTGGTGTCCTGACCTGCACCTGAACTTGACCTGTTTTCCTACCCTCACTGTCTCGCCCCAACTTTCTCTATGAGGTCTTCTGTTAAGCGGAACCTTTTGGGTCAGACCTCACTTAAACATTCTCAAATTCTTTTTGGATGGAGTATCAATATAAAATGGAAACACTTTATAAACAAACACAAAACTATAATGTTTTAGAATGACTATGGGCTCCGAAACAGATTACCCAGATGACCTTCCTCATTTTAAAGATGAAAAACCTGAGGCGAAGTAAGGTTAAGAAAACCACCGAAGCCCAAGGTCAAACAGGCTGAACGGCAGAACTAGGGCTAAAGGAGCTTGGAGCTGTGTGAGCCGGCCCTTCCCCCTGCTCTCTTCTGCTCCTGAGTTTACAGTGGAGTCCGGACCTTGCCATCGCTTCAGAGACTCCTGGAAAAAAGCACACAACAGTGCTGTCTGCAGCGCCGATGGCCCAGAGACGGCCACTCTAAGTGAAGCAAGAAAGAGAAAGAAAAATGCCGTATGATAGCACTAGTGTGTGGAATCTAAAAAAAAAAAAAAAAAGGCCACTAATGAATTTATCTACAAAACAGAAGCAGACTCGCAGACATAGTAAACAATCTTATGGTTATGGGCAGGGGTAACGGGGTGGGAAGGGATAAATTGGGAGTTGGAGATTTGCAAACACTAATGATTATATAAAAAATAGATAAAAAACAAATTTCCTCTGTAGAGCACAGGGAACTATATTCAATATCCTGTAGTAACTTACGATGAAAACAAATATATGTCTGTGTATATACATGACTGAAACATTATGCTGTACACTAGAAGCTGACACACTGTAAAACGACTACACCTCAGTAAAAAAACTAAAACAAACAAAAAACAGAGCCTCCCTGAGCTATCTTTAGAACTCAGCGCTGTCTCCTGCCAAGTGCAATCCTCTCAATTTTAGCCGGATTTTCTGACTTGCTAATTTGCCAGGCAGCTTACTTGGAAACGCCGCCTCTGAGCACAGCTTCTGCTATTACCAAAAACAGAGTGCCTGAAAGAGCTGTGAAGCAGTAGGTGCCTGTGGCCAGATGCTGCTGTGCGTGATGAAAACAGCACAGGAGGTGTGGAACACAAGATGTCTGTAGCATTTAGCGTTACAGCTGGGTGGTGAGATTACAGTTAGGTTTTTCCTTCTGGTTTATCTGTTCTTTAGTTTGTTCTCTGACAACAGGGACTTGCATAATTGTTTTAAAGTAAATGGAAATATCAAATAAAAGCACTGTAATGCATTGTTTGGCCATCAGGCTACCTAAGCCTCAAGTGCAGTGGTGGCACCGCTGAGGCCACCCCAGGCCCAGGCCGGGGTGGGGCTCTGCAGGGTTATTCCTGGGATCCCACCCACCTCCCTTCACCCTCTCATCCTCCTGGAGCTTGTTTCTTCGTTACAAGCAAACATGAAACTTTTACAGGAAAAGGAAATGAGGGGGTTATTTTCAACGTGAATTAGCCAGATTGAAGCACTTAAATTCCAAGCTTCCATTTTCAAATGGCCTTCCTACCCGGGAGAGGCGGACAACCTTCCTTCCACAGGCTGTGCAGCTTCTTTAAAGAGAAAGGTTTTGCCTCTAGCTGCCACAGCAGAGCCCAGTGAGGAGCAGCCAACCCTGTTTTGTTAGAGGGATGAGTTCCTTCATGAAAGGTCATTTCCGTAACCCTTGAGCCCACACTGGCCTTTTCAGGATCTAAACATCAGCACTCTGAGGGGGCCCCACAGTGTTGGGTATGTTCTGGTTCAGCTGCAGGGAAATGCCCTTGAAAGTGCCATCAGCGATATGCCACCGTCACCTGCCACACAAAACAATGATTTAGCAAATCAGCTCTGCCGTCAGCAGGGAATTCTGGGGGAGCCACTGCCTCTTGGCCAGCTTCCCTGGCAGAGTCATCCCAAGCCTCTGCTGAGATAACCCGTTTCAGCCATTTGGGGCCACTTCTTCACCGTCTTGCACACTAAATATGAAGAGGCTAGTCTGTGTCCTAACAAACCTGTCCTTTCCACCACCTCTTTCAGAAAAAGAGGGCCCCAGAGTAAGTCTGGGAAAGCCCCCAGTCTCAGTCTTAGCAATTACTAAACATTTCTTAACCCCCCACAAAAATACTGTAAAATACTATCACTAAAGCCATGCCCAGTGCCCAGGACACCGCAAGTCAGGGCTTTGCAAACTGGCGTCGGGCCTGCAAGTGCGTCCGTTTTCACTCTATATTAGCGTCACAGAAAGGATAAAGCTCTCCAAGGTCAAGGGGAAAAACAAAAACTAAAACCAAACAAAACTGGCAGCAGGGGCCTGGCCAAGCCTGTGACACATCCATCAAACTGAAAACCACCAGTGATACAGGAGAATCACGTTCAGTGACTCGGAAAGCCGTGGGGAAAGCTACACATGAAACAGAAGAGCCACAAAACTGTATGCACCACATGCTTCTTCAAAAGTCTGTATATAATTAAGAACAGGAAACGACGTGGAAGAACGGACAGCTGTGTTTGACGCAGCTGATCACGGAGATGAGTGACATTCTCCGGCGTACTTCGTATTTTTCTACCATAGGCCTACACTTGGGAAAATGTAAAAAGAACTGAAGATTCCTTAAGTCGGCCGACCTTAACCCAAGGAAGTTCTCCGAGGAGGGATCGCGCCTGGGGCAGCGCATTCCCGACCTGAGGGCTCCTCCCCGCAGCTGAGGCCGCCCAGCACCGGGGCGTGCGGGACCGCCTCACGCAGGTCTCTCCCCACCCTGGGGGGTCTCCCCTCACCCTGGGGGGCCTCCCCTCACCTGGGGACCGCTCCCTCCGCCCTGGGGGGGTCCCTCCCCACCCTGGGGGGTCTCCCTCCCCACCCTGGGGGGGTCTCCCCTCACCTGGGGACCGCTCCCTCCGCCCTGGGGGGTCCCTCCCCACCCTGGGGGGTCTCCCCTCACCCTGGGGGGCCTCCCCTCACCTGGGGACCGCTCCCTCCGCCCTGGGGGGGTGCCTCCCCACCCGCGCCGCCTCACCTTGGGGTCGCGCTCGTAGTAGCGCTGCTGCGTGCGGATCCAGCGGCCCACCAGGTGGTCGCGCACCGTGTGCGCCAGCGCCAGGTAGTAGTCGCGGCGCGTGGCCACGTTGCGGTCCTTGACGAGCGTGAAGTGCAGGTGCCGGTTGAAGCTCTTCCGCACCTCGGCCACGTCGCCCAGTCCCGCCAGCCCGCGCACGCTGATCTGCTTCCGCCTCTCGCCGTCCGTCAGCGGCTTCGCCATCGCGGCGGCCGCCCGCGGAGGACGAGGACGAGGAGGACGAGGACCGGCACAGCCGCGGGGACACGCCCGCACCGAGGATGCTCCGGCGACGCCGGCTGCCCGGCCGCGCCTGCGCACTGCGCCCTACGCCGCGGCGGCGGGGGGCGGGGCGGAGCGCGCCTGCGCGCGGCGCCGGGCGGGGCCGCGGCCTCCGAGAGGGGTCTCTGCGAGGACGGGCTATGTTGGGGGCGTGGTCACGTGGTGGGCGGGGCGCGCTGCAGGGGCCACCCACTTACCCCTGGGTGAATGAATACAGCTGAGTTTCGCAAAATGCACAGCTGAGGGTGGGGTCGTGGACTTGTGGCCCATTCCTGCCAGCACCTCTCTTCCTGTCCACGCCATGAGACTGTGTCTCCTCCTGCTCCTCCCCCTCCCCAAAGCCTCTCACCTGGTTCCTACCTGCAGGCCCTGGGCTGGAGCCCCTCGCTCACTCGCTCACTCGCTCACTCGCTCACCGGCAACCCTCAGGTCTACACCACTCACGCCGCTGCTGCTGTTCCCCAGGGCCCTCTTCGGGTCCCTGGCTTCAGTGCTGCTCTCACTGCCCCACCCCAGGCCTATCTTGGCCCCTGTAGTTTCTCCAGCAACAAGAGTCCTTACAGGTTGGTACAATTTTGCAAAACTGGCAGTATTCACTGAAGCTAAACAAACACCCAGCAATTCTACTCCAAAGAAAATACCTAAGTAAGTGCTCATGCCAATCCAAAGCCATGAACAGAAGTGCTCATAACATTCAAATATTCCAAACAGTCCCAAACTAGAAACCAGGCAAATGCCCATCGATGCTGCACTGATAAATGAATTGTGGTGCACTCCCACAGCTGAAGAGTGCAGCGGAGAATGCCCGACCACATCCAACGTGCGGAGCAACGATGTTGGGCGGGAGGAGGCAGCGCCACAGAGCTCAGCCTGCAGAATCCCACTCATGGGAGGTTCTAAGACGGGCCGGCCTCTGGGCCTGCAGACCCAAGGACGGTGCTGAGCCTCAGCCGTGGACACAAAAGCGGGGCGGGGGTGAGCCCATGGCGTCTGGAAAAGCCTTTTATTACACATGATGTTCACCCGTAACACCAGGCCTTCTCTCCCAAGGTCCCAAGGACTCCCTGTAAGAAGCCTGTCCCCCAAGAGGGAGTCTGGGGCCCCCAGCCATCTTGCTCCCTGGGTGTCCAGTCTCCCCACATCCATCCTCAGTTGCTCTCTTGGGTCCTCTTGCTGGAATTCCCACAGTAGTTTCCTCATGGTCTCCCCTGCCTCCCAGATGCTCCCCAGAACCATCCTACCCAGGCTGCAGATTGGACAGTCCCTCAGCCAAGGGCTGAGCCCAGCACCTGCTCGTGCAAACTGACCCCAACCAGGAAAGCTTGCTAAGCCAGTCTCAGCCCCTCCCTGGCAGGTCCTCAGGCTGGGCCTGGGGGACTGAAGGCAACAGGTGAAGGCAGGCCCCTGACCACAGCCAGCAGGCATTCTAAAGTGTCCCTTCCCAAAGGGTGCAAGCAGAAGAGTGAGTGGTCAGGGATGGGGTCAGGGAGAGGGCTAGGGGTGGGGAGAGAAGCAGCCCCAGAACCATGGAGCCTGGGGCTGTGTGCAGGGCTGTGAGCGCCTGGGAAGGATACCCAGCCAGCACTCACGGGCCTCCCCAGTATGGTTCTCGCCTCTGCAGCCCCCACGCTCAGGGAGTCCCTGAATCTAAAACAAACAAACAAACAAACAAGAAAACCAAGCTCACAGACACAGAGAACAGATTGGTAGCTGCCAGAGGTGAGGGGGTTAGGGTGGGTGGGATGGGGAAGGGGGTCAAGAGGTACAAACTTCTGGTGATAAAATAAATAAGTCCTGGGAATGTGATGTATAGATGGTGGCTATAGTTAATAATACTATATTGCATATTTGCAAGCTGCTTAGAGAATAGATCTTAATATTGTTGACACAAGAAAAAAAAACAAGGAAAAAAGTTTGTAACTATATAAGGTGATGGATGGTAACTGGACTTCTGATTTCACGATGTGTACAGATAATGAACCACTATGTTGTACACCTGAAACAAACATAATGTTATATGTCAAATAAAAAATAAAATTTTTAAAAATTAAAAAAAATCAACTTAAAAGAAAAAGCCTAAGAGTTGAACAAAGCAGAAAGGCTCATGTGCTCTCAGACCGGAACACGATGCCTACAGGGAACTCTTTGAAGGGAAATCTGCTGTTTCAGGTGGCGGCCTTCCCAGAGTTCCAGTCTTCGTTTCGTAAACTGCTTCACTGAGATATAATTTTCATGGTATAAGTTACCCACTTCAAGTGCCCAATTCAATAGTGCTTAGCATTTTTACAGTTGTACAACCATCACCATCCTCTAAATTTAGAACCTTCTCTCCCCTCAAAACCCTGTACCCAGACCAATTAGCGGCTGCTCCCATGTATCCCCCAGCCCCTCACCCTAGGCGACAACCAATCTGCTTGCTATCTCTGTGGGTTTGCCTGTTCTGGGTGTTTTTGTGTTAACGGAGTCTTGCAGTTACGTGATGTTTTGTGTTTGGTTCCTCCCCTCGGCCTGATGTTTTCAAGCTTCACCATATCAGAGCAGAGGTCAGTACTCCTATCGTTTTACTGCCAAGTAACATTCCAATGCATAGAAAGTCATTTAAAAACCCTTAGAAATCTTCCCCCCAGGAAGCTGAAGACCCTGACTTATATGCCCCGTTTTCCTTGCTGCCTTAGACAAGCCCCTGCAGGTCCCTGAGCTCTGCCACCTTCACGTGCAAACTCATTTGCTCCTGAGCTGCCCTCCAGGAGGGTCTGGAAAACCACCAGCCATGTTTTCTGACCACCTCATGCCCTGGAAGCTGCATCTGGAGCCAGCCCACTGCCCCAGGTTCTGTGCCACAAACGCCAGCTTTGGCGCTCTTCTGACCTCCAGGGAGGCCTCTTGACACAGGTTGCGTCATAGAGGAAGACTGCTTCTGAGCTGCATAAGCCCCAGGCGGACACCAAGATTCCCCAGGCTGCACTTAGCTTTTAAGCGGAGACCTCTACCCACCAATCAGTGACACGGAAAGTAAGACATCAGAGGCCATCAGAAAGATGAAGGCCGTTAGGCCTGGGCTGGTTTTTATTTCTCTAGACACTATAACTGTTTTCTAATTATTACAATGCTCATTATTATTGTGATGATTGATTCTTTAGCAGAGAAACCTGCTTCTGATAAACAGCTGCATGCCAGGCCTGCCGTGATGAGAAATCCATCTGGAGACAGTCTTAACTTGAGGGGCACAGCACTGAGGGTCTGGGGCCTCCAGACTGGATCCTCGGCCCCTGGCTCCGTCAGGCCCAGCCTCTCGGCTGCATGGCTGACATGACTGGCACCTGCCCACGGCTGCCTGATGAGTAAATCGCTGGCTACACAAGAGAGCAGCTGGCTCCATGCCCGCCCGACACGCAGAGCTGCTGCAGACACAGCCACTTTTGTTACCGTAACTGGAGACAGAGTGGCCTACGTGGGGTGTGCTTATCTGGCCAGAGCTGGATGTACCTCTCAAGGCGAATCCAAGGATCTTGAGTGTGAAGAGCCCTTGGAGTAGCCGGGTCTGACCTCTCGCCTGAGCAGGGACCCCTCCTCGAGCCCCATTGGATGCTGACCCGGCAGGACGCGGTAAATGAGCCGCTGTCTTCCTTCAGGACACCCTTCCTGGTCAGCAGCTACCCCGTGACGACGAGTCTGCACTCAGAGGCAGGGCCAGGCTCTAACAGCCCGACGTCTGTCAGGCCCCCGGCCACCTAAAGCCTCCTTCTAGGACTGTGATGTTGTGATTCACGACACGAAATACGTATTTGGTCTCCGTCGCTATTCCTGGCTCACAGCTCCCCAGCCCTAGGGGTTTCCTACACACAAGAGCAACGGGAGCATCTCTTGTTCTGCTTGGTCTTTCATCCTCAGTCCTATCAGCCCTTCAATGATACCTGAATTTTTGCTAATGAGGTGAGTTTGGGACACCCCCCCCGTAACCACTGGATGGGGGCTGGTTGCCGGGGAACCAACCAAGAGATCAGAGAGCTCAGAATTTCAGCCTCTCCAATGCCCCCTGGGGTGGAGACGGGAAATCAGTGACTCAATCCATCACACCTACACAGACCCCATACAAATGCCCCACGTACAGGGTTTGGAGGGCTTCCAGGCTGGGGAAGATGCAGAGGTGCAGGCAGGCAGCTCGCCCCAGAGCTGGAAGCCGCCCTTCCCTGCAGCTCGCACCTTCACGGCTCTTCCATCTGCCGCTTGGCTTGTACCCTTTGTCATAAATTGGCAACAGGACATAAGCTGTTTTCCTGAGTTCTGTGAGCCTCTCTAGCAAATTACAGCATCTGAAGAGGGGGTTTGGGAACCTGATTTATAGCTGGTGGATCAGAAGTACCCAGTGCGCAGTGTTGGAACTGAGCTGCGCTGCGGACACTGTGTCTGAGAACTGCCTTGTGTGGAAACCCCCAAATCCCTGGTGGCGGAGGGAGGCAGCGAGGGCAGAGCGCTGAGGCACGAGTGGAGGAGCGGAGGGAGAAAACCGCTCTCCCCTCCTCACATTTCACAGTCTCCAGACAAGCCACCTGAAGACAGCTCCACCAGAAACTGCGCACCCGAGGGGGCTCCTCCAGGGCCCACCTCGGGAGGCTCTGTGTTTACACTGCTGGCCTGCGGGGCCTCTGTGCACTTCTGAACGTCCCCCTTTGGAGCTGCCCCATCACTTTACAGCTATCCTTGATTTTAACCGAAAATGGATTATTCCAGTTTGAGCCTTCCAGTGATTCTGAAACTGTTCTCAAAACTAAATCTATTCTTAAACAGTGATTTGCTATGCCTGAGAGTACTCAGGAGCATCTGCAGGGAGTTCTTAAAGGAATGTAAAAACTAAAATGAGGTCTGAAAAAAGTGTGCCCTTTCAACACTGTCTCAGTGGGGAAGCTTTTCTAATTATGATACAAAAGCCACAATTCATCAACTTAGATAGAATGTATAAAAAAGTCATAACTTAGATACACTTAAATATCTTAAAATAGTAAAACTGTGCATTGAAAAAATGCTGTAAAGTCAAAAAAATAATAAAATGGGGGAAACTGTAAAGCATTTTATCACAACAGCAGATTTCCTTAAAATACAAAAATTTCCTAAAATCAGTAAGAAAAAGACCACAGTCTTACAGAAAAATTGGCAAGGGACATGCACAGGTGTTTCACACAAAAGGAAGTTCTCTCAGACACACGTGCGAGAGGAATCAGATCGGTGCCTCACAAACTGTCAGGCAGCCCTGCTTTCCTGCCAGGCAGCTGGAAACCGGCCAGAGCTGCGCTGCTGACGCCCCAGGGGGCAGGCACCACAGCCGCCGGGGAGTCACAGGGAGACCTGGCAACACCGCCACAACTGAAAACGCTCCTGCCCTGCTCAGAAAGCTAACCGTCAACAAAACGAAAAAGCAGCCTGCTGAAGGGGAGGAAACACTGTCAAATCACACACCTGACAAGGGGCCAATACCCCAAATACATGAGGAACTGGTGCACTGCAACGGCAAGAAACAAAGCAAAACAGAGCAATCTGATTAAAAATGGACACAGGACCTGAACAGACATTTTTCCAGAGAAGACACACAGATGGCCAACAGGCACATGGACAGACACCCAACATCACTCATCATCATGGAAACATTAATCAAAACCAGGGCGAGCTATCACCTCACACCTGTCAGGATGGCTGTCATCAAAAGGTGAGAGATGATGCCACACGATTCAGCAGTTCCACTTCTGGGGATACACCCAAAGGACATGAAATCACCCATCAGAAAAGACGCCTGCACCCCTACGTTCACAGCAGCACTACTTACAACAGCCAAGACCTGGAAACAGCCTGAATGTCCCTCAGCAGATGGCTGGATAAAGATGTGGTATATTTACACGATGGAATACTACTCAGCCATAAAAAGAGTTAAATCTTGCCACAACATGGATGACCTAGAGGGTGTTATGCTAAGTGAAATGAGTCAGACAAAGAAAGACACATAGTGTATGATCTCACTTACACGTGGAATCTAGAACACTGAATTCATAGAAACAGAGATCAGATTGAGGGGTAGGTGGGATCAAAAGGTAGACCTCCAGTCTTAAAACAGAGGTCCTGGGGCTGTAGGTACAGCAGGGGGACTACAGTCAACAGCGCTGTGCTGTATGTGTGACAGGTGCTAAGACAAAGTCCTCGTCCCAAGAAGAGAAGAAACACTCTGTACAGTGAGAGACCTTATCTGGAGTCACTGTGGCTGCTTCACAGCACACACAAATGTGGAGCCATCATGCTGTGCACCTGAACTGCACAATGATGTACATCAGTGACACCTCAACTGGAGAGAGGAGTTCAACTGTAAGTGCTAGCCCCGATATATAAAAACAGATTAAAAAACAAGTTTCCTCTGTCGCGCACAGGGAACTACACTCACTACCTTTAATGAACAAGACTGAACGCCACTATGTGTATGTGTGGACGGGGACATTGCACTGTGCACCATAAATTGACACACTGTAACTGACTGCACTTCAATTAAAAACAAATAAATAAAAAGGAGTTAAAGATGTCTTGTCTTGCCTGGAGCATCTGTCCCCGCTCTGTGCGGGTGGGGGGCGGGGTTCCAGAGACATCCTTCCCTAACTCTTCCTGCAGGCTCAAAACTTTGTTTTCTGGAAGAAGTGCAGCTTCCCAAAGGCCTCCATTCCCACCAGGGCCCCATCTTCTCAGGAGTTTGTACCCCCGGCAGCTCCGGGGCCCGGCCTGGGTGCCATTTCAACCTGTCCGTTTATGTCACTCGCGAGTTCGGTCCGTCTCAGGGGGGAAGAGACCCAAGTCCACACCACACCCTCTCGGGATCCGACCCCAGAGTCACGGCAAGCCTCCGGGGGGACGCCCCCGCGACACCTAAGACACTGGACGACGCGGCCCCACGAAGGTGAAGAGGAGTCGGCGGAACCATGGTGAGCACGGAGAGGGCGGGCTTCCCTCAGGGGGAGCAGTGCGCTTTGACTCCATCACTTTCTAACTTACGTCCTTCAGCCCTCTCCAGCGCTGTTCAGCGTAAGCTGCAAGTTAAACTCTTAAACTTTAGACTTTTTATTCAAACACGCCTCTGAGAACTATGAAAACCAACACACGTTCCAGCCGCCAGGCCCAGCGGTGTCAGGGCGGCTCACGCACACGCCATGGGTCCTGCTGCCCAGGTGGGGGCCAGGGCAGCGTCAGGGCGGCTCCGAGTGAGGCCAGGAGGCCGGGCACACAGCCGCGCGCGCGTCCCAAGGCAGGGTGTGCGGTGGGCCCTTGCCCAGTGTGTGTCACTCGAGTGGCTGTTTTTAAAAAACAAGAGCCTCCTTCAGCATCAGAGACACCCAGGGAGTGACCTGCGTGTCTTGCTCGGCTCAGACACATTCCACGACTTATTCAGGAGTCTCTTGGGAAAAGCCCAGTCATTTACACTTTTTCAGGTGAGATCGCTAGCCTGCAAACGGACCGTCGATTTTCACTTTTACCGTCGTGCACTTTCCTTCTTCGCCTCCGGAGTCCTTCAACCCCCTAAACTGGTAGGGATGCTTGGGGTGGCGGTGGGGGGAGCGGGGGGAGAGGCCGGTTCTGGCCCCCGCAGAGCCGAGCCCGGGCTTCAGCCTGGTTGGCGGCAGCACCTCCCTGCCGTAGTACACGCTCACCTCTGCCCCTGCCCCCAGGCTGATGCTCTGGGGGAGCCCCAGGCAGAGGCAAGCTGGCTCATTTTCCGTGCTTGGATCCTGGTGGTCTCCCTGCAGCCTCTGCAGCTGGAGCCCCGTGACGCCCCCACCCAGACCAGATAGGACACCAGGCGAGGGCGGTGGCCCCAGTGCTTCTCATTCTCACACTTCTCAGGCATCACACCTGCGTCCCCCTCCTGCCCCCGCCTGCCCGCCCGCGTCAGGGCTGTCCCCCAGGCTCACAAGGTGGGCTGCGTCAGCAGTCACATCCCTTGGGACCCGCTGCCGCCCTGGGAGGGAGGGGGGTCTGTCCAGTCTTTGGCATGCAACCCTCTGACTGCCCCTGATTAAAGCCAGCTCCTCACTGAAACCCGCAACCTGGGGCTCGGCGCTCACCCTGACCATGTGCTGGAGGCACCGGGCCCCACGGTGCTGCGGGGCACAGCCCAGAACCGCCTGGGCCTCCGTGTGTCCTGGTGCCAGTGTCTCCCGAGATGCACCCACAGGACTCGACCCCGCATCACCTGGCACCCACCCGGGCAGGTTTCTGTTTGAACTTTGCTGAGCAGGACCTCAGGTGCTGGGGCGGAGGAATGCGGTGGACGCTCGCCGAGAGCAATCAGAGCAGAGACCCTGGAAAACCCTTTATTGTGGACGGAACACGAGGCTCAGTTTACTCCACGTATGGTGCGTCCGAGGCAGGAGCGGCTGCAGACCAAGACCACCTGAGGGCGGTTCCGGGGCTGCACACGCACAGGGCAGTGACACACGCTGGGCTCAGAACACGGCTCTCCGCCAGCACACACCACACGACAACATCATTCACGCAGCACAGCCTCGGACACCTGCCAGCAGTTCACAGGTCTCGACAGCCTCAAGAGGCCAGGGCACACGGGCCACCAACAGGCACCTCCTCCGGCCCCTCTTCCCAGTCTCAGTGCCACTCTGTCCGCTCACCCCGAGCCACCAAGGACTTGAGGAAGTGACTGCTGGGTGACGCCACATGTCCGCACCCTCGGAGGAGACGTGCTGGCCCAGGGCCCAATGGGAGCAGCAGGATGAAACCAGACATCTGTCCAGGACACGTCACGGTCGCCCCAGCCCTGCTCTAGGGACGACAGGGATGGCGGGCTGCACCATCCTGGCCCCAGCTGGTCACTGCCCACCTGGAGCCAAGGCCTGGGCCGCACTCCAGCCCCCTGCCATCCAGGAGCCTCCTGTGAGGCCGCGGGGAGGAGGGTGGCAGCCTGCACGTGGCCTCTTCCCCGCTCATCAGGGATCCGGGGTCGGTTCTCGCAGCATCAGTGCTTCTGAGGGGACGGCCGGCGGCTCGGCCCTATGAAGTTGGGCTCTTCCATCTGCTCAGGGAGTCGATGTAATGGAAGGTGGCCCCCAGGGCCCAGCTGGTCTCAACGTTATCAATCTTCTGGGTCAACTTGAAAAGACAAGAGGAGGGGCGGAGGAGTGTGTGTGAAAGGTGGGCACTGCTCACGAAGGGGCCGGAGTAGGGGCGCTGGGGGTCCCTACCTTCAGCTCCTTGTCCCTCGGGAAGCCGAACTCCCGCAGCAGGAGGCTGACGTAGGTGAGGTCCAGGCACAGGAAGGGGTTGTGGGGAGGCTGGGCCTCCGCCGTCCGGCACACTGTGGGGCAGACAGCTGCTGGGCCGGGGGAGGGGGGCAGTGCAGCCCCGAGCCCACCCGCCCCGGGCGCCCACCCCGCCGGGCTCTGTGCACCAGGGCCTCACTGCTGACCAGAGCACAGCACAGGCAGGCGTCCACCGCCTGCCACGTCTGTGTTACAGGCCGGAGACCCCGTCTCTGCCCTGGACCCTAGACAGCTGTCCCAGGCGTGGACCTGGGCTTCCTGGGGCCTGAAAACACCGACACAGCAGGTGCAGGACCACCCGCCCGAACCCCAGCCGTGGCCTCCTGCGTGGAACCTTTTCCTGCGGACAGCTGTGCTGGCTGGTGTTCAGGGGGCCGACCAGAAGTGATGAGAAGGCTCAGTAAAGCCTTTTTTGGAGGAAGGGGGAAGGATTTTTTTACGGAGGAATAAACCGAATTTAACTCCTTTTTCCTGTGACTGGGAAACGTAACCAGAGAGCACAATGTTTACGTCCTGGCCTGCCGGGGGGATGGGCAGCGGCCCTGGGGCTGCAGGTCCACCTCCTGCGACACCCCAGGGGACAGCTCTCCATCCCCCACGTGCTGGGCTCTGCTGTGCAGGGCTTCCTGCAGCTGTGCATCTGGGGGAATCCCTTTGAGGTCACCCGAGTCCCAGGGAAGAGTTTGAAAAAATGAAATCAAGGGAGTCTGCTCCTCACGACCCAGGACTGAGACCAAGTCCTCGTGCAGCCAGACGCCGGCCCCGCCGCCTGGCCCAGGCCGCCCCGGGCGCGCGGCCCTGCAGCCCGGGCCAGCAGCGGCCCCTGTCCACTCTCACGCCCACGAAGGCTCGTCTGGGTGACACAATCAGAACCAACCAGGAATTCTGGGGCCAGTGCCTGCCTCGTGCCTGGGACAGCGTCTGGCCTCCAGGCCACTCACCGTACTTGGCTGCAATCTCAAAATCTGCGACGACCAGGCTGCCCCCCTTCTCTGCGTCTGTGGACAAGACCAAGCGCCCAGTCGGCACCAGCACCGAGAGCCACGACGGCACTGAGGCCCTGGGGCGGCTATACATCTGGGCGTCGGAGGTGACGCACTTGCGGTGGGCCACACGGGGCGGGCAGCACGGCCGGGGCCTCAGAGGGAGCTCGGCAGGGCCCTGGGCCCCAGACAGAGCAAGCTCTCAACCTCAAGGGAAGGAAACTGGAAACATCTCCTGAAGCCGTGGCCTGTGCGCGGCAGCGCTGACCTGAGTCACACTCCAGGGGAGAAAGAAGCCCTGGGAGAGAACAAGGCCTCGGGGTGGGCGGCGGGCCCATGCCACTCCCAGGCCGGCGCGTGAGGAGCCCCGTCCGCCTCTCCCGACGGCAGCTGGCATCTTCAAGGAGCCCCTGAGCCTCTGCCCTGGACCCTAGGTCTGTGGAAGGCGGCGTGATGAGGAGGTCTACTTCCCCCCTCAGGCGTTTGCTAAGTCAGCAAATGTCACCTTAGGGTGGTTCCATTTCTAAAACCAGACCAGGCCGGCCTTGCGGAGCCAGGTGCGGCCACAAAGGGAGTGAGCAGAACTTTCCAGAACAGCCTGGCATCCCTGAGGGCGCCCCGGGAAGATGAGATCGTCCCAGGAAGGGGCCCCGCAAGGCCAGCCCCGCCACAGCTGGGCACCGTCTGGAGAGTGCAGACGAGGGTGCAGGCCGGGCAGCCGCTGGGGCGAGGGGTGAGAGGTCACCTTCCACCCGGACCAGCCTCCCCTGCCAGCAGCCGTCCACACGGGGCCCCAGGGGGCCAGACTTGGCCGGTTCTCCTGGGTGGCGTCCTATGGACACTGGCATTCTCATCCCTGCCGGGCATGTGCTACCCTCTCGTCAATCCGTTTCACCAAAAACCACTCCCAGTCACCACCCATTGAAGTGATGGTCTGCCGACCCCCAGCCCCAGGGCTCCAAATACCACCTTCTGCCCCGCAGCGCTCACAGGCTGGGGGGCAGCTGGAGTGAAACCCACTGGCTCCTGAGAGGCCAGGCCCCTCCCTCCCGCCTGGGTGCCAGAGCCCCAGGCTGAGGTGGCGGCGGCTGACGCGGGGGAGGAGCCGACAGCGAGTGGCTCGCTCACCAAAGGCGGCCAGTCACTCTCCCTCCGTGACACACGGCCCTCCCTCTGCCCCTGCCACCTGACCGCTGATGGCTCGCCCCCAGCCCCGCCACAGGCCCAGGGCACCCACCTGGCCCCGCCCCTACCTATGAGGCCGACGTTTGCTGCGAGATCGTAATAGTAGGAAAAGGCATAGAAGTCCACGTCCTTCGCTTCCTCCGTCCTGTGCACTTTGTCTCGAAGGATTTCGGACACTCGGGCGGCACACAGCTGATAGAGGTTCCCCGCTGGTCAGGCGGAGGGAGGGCACATTCAGTGGTCGGGGCTCTGGGCACCTGGCCACACAGCCTGGGGTGACCCTGACCTGGGGGTGAGACGGGACCAGGAGCCCGTGCGGGGCCCACCTGCAACCTCTTAGGGGCCATGAACCATGCCAGGTCGAGGGGGGACACCGTGAGCATGGAGGTGGCTGGAAAGAGCACAGCCCCAGCCCTGGAGCTGCGCCCCATGCTAAGCCCCAGTGTGCAGCATCTCCCTGCGTCTCATCAGCCCCGGGGGTCCTGCACCTCCTCCTCTCACCTCACTGGTGAGGAAGCGTGCAGGAGCGGTCCCTGCCCCCCTGCTCGGAAGGCGGGCCACAGCACAGGCCTGAGTTCACAGATGAGGATGGCCCACAGCCACGACGGGCCTGCCCCACGTCTGGCTGCTGCCCATCCAGCTCTCCCTGGCCCACGGCACCACGGCTCTCAGCCTCCCTGCCCTCCGCTCTCCCTGTCTGGTCACAACACCTGCTCCTCGCTCCCCGAACACAGCAGCTGCCACAGGACCTCTGCACACACTGACCCCTGAGCCTGGGCTTTCGACCTGTGTGGCTCACTCCCCATCTCCTCGCCCAAGAATCACCGCAGGAGACCCCCCCGGACTCATTTAAAATGGCAGTTGCCCCAGATGCCCCCACCCCCTGCAGTCTCATCACATCACAAGGACAGGCATCCATTCTCATCCAGGTCCTGGTATGGACTCGTTCAGCCCATGTGACCCCGAGTGCTGAGGGCGAGGGGTCCCCTCTCGTCCACAGTGAGCCCCTTCACCCCCGCCTGGCTTGTGCTACGAGGTGACTCCTGGGGGCCCCTAGAGGGGGCTGGTTGTCGGTGGAACCAGCCGGTGATGAGAAGGCTGGAACTTTCAGCCCCTCGCTGACCCCCCGGGAGGAGAGGGGGCTGGGGACTGAGCCAGTCCCTCGCGGTCGAGGACTGGATCAGTCTCGCCTCTGTAACGAGCCTCTGTGAAAACCCTAAACAGTGGGCTCCTGAGTGCTTCCCGGATGGAGAGGCGTGGAGGTGCCAGGAGGGGCGCCCGCCCCACACACCTGCCCTGGGCGTCTCCCCTTTGCTGCTCCCGAGTGGTGCCCTGTACCAGAAACCAGCGGTAGTAAAGCGCTTTGCTGAGTCCCAGGAGCCATTCCAGCAACTGTCCGATTTGAGGAGGGAGTTGTGGGAACCCCAGGTGCGCAGCCACGTCAGTCAGAAAACTGGGAGTGTGGGGGGCCCTAACCCGTGGGGTCTGCGCTGACCCCTGGTGTCAGCGCGGGGACTGGACTGAGCTGCAGGACACCCCGTGGGTGTCAGGGAACTGGCTGGTGCGGGGACACGGCACGTGTGGTGTCTGTGGGGCCGCGAGGACAAGCTGCTTGTCACAGGCGCCCGCACGCCCACGGGGCCAGCCTAGACACAGCACTGCAGTAGCTCTTTTGGAAGAAACTCAAAGAGCACAGGGCACAGGGGATGCCGTGGTGAGAGGGCCAGGCTGCCAGGAGCCCCGCAGGGAGCTCCGCGTCCTCGCCAGGAGCGCAGGCGGGGCGGGGAGGGGCCATCTGTCCCTCACCTGGGACGCGGGCTCGCAGGGCAGCTGGGCCCACAGCCGGACCTGCTGTCTGCTCGGAGCCAACGGCCACCCAGGCCCTTCCTTTCGGAGGCCGGTTAGGACGTCGGGCCTCTGCAGGGGCACCTGGCGGCAGACCAGGGGGCCTTGTGTGGACACCCTGTGGGAGCTGGGGCCTCCAGAGCCTCGTCCACCTCGTGGGCAAGTGCAGGCTGGTGTGCGAGGAGGCTAGAGGCTGCCCTGCTTCTCAGAGGCGTCGGGAGGGCACGCGCACCAGCCGCCCGTGGAAGGTCAGCGTACCTGCCTTCTGTCCTGAGACCCTGTAGGTTATCTCGGCGTGTGACCACTCTCCTCTGAAACCCGGAGACAGACAAGGGCTGACCAACTCCTCTCCATCCTCAGCTGAAACAGAGAAGGAGGAGGATACAGTGCACCTGGCGCTGTGGGGCGAGGGTGCGTCGGGCCTCGGGCCAGGGGACCAGCTTCCCTTTCCCATCAGGCCTGGCTTATGGACGCAACCCAGGTCGGCTGTGGGAGGCAGAGCCTCCGTCCACCACAGAGGCCCCAGCGAAGCCACTCCCAGCTCATGGCCACCGAGGGGCATCAGGGTTCCAGGCGACGGTCACCACGACCCTAACAGGAGCAGTTGGCGTCCCTCACTTTATGGACGAGCGAGGCAGAGCCAGGACACGCTGCCCACTGCCAGCCCTGGACACGTGGTGGCCGGCCTCCTGCCAAGAGGGTTCCTGGCCGGGGTCTGCTTTCACTGACAGAACGTGTGGGACAGGAGGCTGTGCGACCTCAGGCAGCCCTCCCACCTCTAAGCTGCCGGGAGAAGTGCAGGTGGAGGCCAGATGTGCCCCAAACGCCACCCCACGGGGCCCCAGGGGAGCCTGTGACTCATGACAATCGTGACGATAAAGCATCTGTTGAGTGACAACCGCTCAGCCTGCGGGAGGCTCCCTCACTGCTTGGCTGGCTGGGGGGCTGCAGGGGGCACAGGACCCCGAGGCTGGAGCGGGTGGTGAATGGGTGCCTGCCTTCCTCCCGCTGGCCAGCAGGTGTTTTCTGGCTCAGAGCAAGGGTGCTGGTTTTCTGAGATGAGAATGCATTTTCGGTTTGCAACAAAGGGGCTGCCCATCTGGAAGGCCAAGCCCGTCCGAGACCCCACGAACCCCTCCTCGGGCCCCTCCCGTGCTGTCTTGCCGTAAAGGCTTAAAAACAAGCCGACCCTGGACGTCCCAGCCCAGTGACACAGCCCCGACGTCACCGGCACCTCTTTCCTCATCGACGACCTGACGAGGTGCGCCCACTCACCAGGCTTCCCCTCCTTGCCGCCCAGGACCGCCAGCCGCGCCGACATCAGGCCGAGGCCCAGGTAGCTGTGGGAAGAGAGCGCGGTGAGGGGACACGCGAACTGCCCGGGTCCAGGACGGGGGGAGCGGAAGGGAGGAAACCAGCGGCAAACAGCAGTTTTCTGCTTCTTCTGGAAGCTTCTTTGGTGGGGCTCAGGGCACTCGGCACAGACGCGAAGGCTACTATGAGGCGGGAGCTGGTCCAGGAGCCACGGACACTGGACAGGGCGACAGGCCCCCACCTTCACGGTGTGGATGCGCCACACGGAAGACCCTACAGGAGGCGTCCCACGGCCCAGAAAACTGCTCGATCCAGGGGCTCCTCCCCACTTTCTCAAAACCTCTTCCAGAGCAGAACAGGCCAAGCACACGTGTTACATGTTACTGCAGGGGAGGGGAGGGGGAGGGCCCACAGCAGGGTCTCGCCGAGTCTGGGCTGACCGCTCCGTCACTCCACAGGCAGGAGCTGGAGACGAGGCCGCGGTGCTAAGCTGCTCCGTGTGCCTGACCGTCAACCTCTCCACCCTCACCCTGGACACAAACCTGTAGGAATAGAGCTTGTAGGTCCTGTTGAACATTTGCAGGGACGTCAGGTAGCCGGGCGGGGAGGTCTGGAGGGTGCCCTGGGGAGGAACGCGAGGGTCACCGTCTTCCCTGCTGGCCTCTCTAGAAAGCTGTCCCCCACTCCCTCCACTCACTCGAAGGAACAGGGATGTCCACAGACATACTCAGTCACACGAGTGTTTCCTCAGATCACTGCTGTGATGAAAGAAGAACTGTCCAAAATGGAAACACCATGTTTTTCCTCTTTGTAGCATTTACCCGTTTTGACAAACGCGGCCCAGCCAAGACAGTCAGGAGTAAATTTAAGTGTTTTCCACTAACAACTAAAACAACCGACTAAAACGGCGGCTGAGGAAGGCACTTTCCAGAACAGCGCAGCCTTAACCGGGAGCACGGTCCCCCCAGGACGTCTGTCTGAAGAGGAGGCCGCTCTCGCCCGCAGTCAGGCTGGGGGGCGGGGGGCCCCACTCCCGCTCTCTGCCCAGAGGGCTCCAGGCACCATCTAACTTATCGCCCTGCTGAAGACCACATTTCTCCTTTTTCTCCAGGCAGAGTTAAAATCACAGCAAGCAGCACTGTGGGTGGACCTGGTCCTCAGGGGAGGGGCTGAGAGCAGGGGCTGGTTACCTCGACTCTCGGGAGGAAGGTGATCTGAGTGGACCCTCCGCCCAGGTCCAGCGTGCCCACGCTGCCCCTCCCGGGGGCTCTGAGACCGCCTGCAGCACAGGAGGAAACCCACAGCGATGCCGTTAGTAACACGAAGACAGCAGGAAACGCGGAGAGGCTGGAAGTCAGACCCCGCCGTGGAAAGCCAGGCAAGACGGGGAGAAGCTGAGGCCACTTAAAACCTCCAGGGGCGTTTGTGGCACGAAGGACAGCTGCCTCGGCGGTGGCTTTAGTCTGAATGCAAGGACAATGTGACCCCCCCTCGGGGACGCCCCCGCCTGCTCTCCTGGCCTGTCCCCTAACATGGCCCTCCATCCCCAGGCGGCAAATCCTACAAGAAACTTCCTCTCTCTTCCGTGAATCAGACACATTGGTCTGGCCCACAATTGCAATAAGGGGACAAAAGTCCACATCCTGAGAACAACACACGGAAAAGTGCTCCTAGCACCTGTTTCCAGGACAGGCTGCCCCACCTCCAGCAGAGGCTTTGACGACAGGCTGACCAGTGCTCAGGACGGTCAGCACCTGAGGCATGAGCAGCATCACTCAGGGCTTCCTCGGAACCCAGGAACCCAGGAGGCGGCTGGGGGAGCCGCCCCCACCTGCAGGGAAGGCCCCTCCCGCCCAGCACTTGCATCTGCAGGCCTGGGGCCCCGGGGCCACCAGTGGACACCCCCACTCACCCCCACAGCCTAATTCTTTGGGCCGGCGACACTGCGACCCCGAGGGGTCCCTTTAAAGAGTGGAGATGGGGCCCCTGCTCTCAGCACCGGGTCAGTGAACTGTGGACTCAAGATGAAGAGGACCCACCTGTGAGGAAGTTGACTGTGATCCAGGCCGAAACGCCTGCAAGAGAGGGTCACAAGCGCACCTGAGCCACTTGAGACGCTGGAACCAGCTCTCTGACATTAGGAGCCCGAGGCCACACCTGCTCACTCCTCGCAGCCTTCAGATCAGCTGCGGAAGGAGCGCTAGCCACGAGGCCACCTGCAGCCCGGGCGGGGTCCGAGGAGGCCCCGCACTGAGACCCAGAGCGCTCTGCCCGCTGCACCCGGCGCCGGTCCTCACCGACTGCTTCTCTTCTGAAGAGAAGCAGATGTCCCCACGCCCTCCACCACACTCGCCAACTCGGGAGGGCATGCTTAAAGTCAGAGGCTGGTAAGGAACCTTATCAAGCGTCTGCCCCTTAGAATTACTGCAGCACCAACATTCTGACGTGACAGCAACTGAGGGTTCTCTTTAAATGTTCTTAAACCAGAAAAATGATTTGTTCTAGAAGTTTCATCTGGGCCAGGTTGGCAGCTGTCTCTAACTCCGGCCCCAGGACGGGCTCTGAGACGATAAATCAGAGACGGGGACAGGACCATTGCTTCGTTGTCAGCATGCCTGCCTGGGGAAGGCCCCGGGACCCGCACAGCAGCCCACAGGGCGCCCGCCTATGGCCACTACCTTCGTCCGTGCCGTTCATGATGGAAACACAGTCGGTGCCCACGAGGAACGGCGATGCCTCGAACACTTCTTTAACCTGCAGGGAGAGAGAGGCACTTTATCCTCCAGACCGAAGCCCCCAGCCCGTCCCACTACTCGCCAGGCAGGAGACACTGTAGGGTGCCTGCCACACTCACGGAGCCTGGGCCGGCGGAGGCAGTGCTGCTGAAGCCCTGGATGGGGTCTGGGGTACCAGGGCACCCCAAAGCTGCCCTGCTCTAGGATGGGAGACAGGGGGCGGGAACCCTGCAAGGCAGATTCCAGCCTGGGCCCACGCGGCCTGGCGGGCACGCTCCCGGGGGACGGTGGCGGGGGATGGGGAGGCAGTGAGCAGCTGCATTTGGCTGCACACCCGTCTCCGCTTTTTCAGCGACCACTGATATGCGGAAACTTCGGTACGTCTGCCCCGTGTCCCAGCACCTGCTCGAGAACGTGGGTGTGGTTGTCAAAAGGGATGTGGACGTGCACAACAACCCGTCACTGAGCAGCAAGAAGGTTCAGAACCGGCGCGTCCAAGCATCGGACCAAGAGCGGGGCTGGCACGACCCCAGGACCCGCGGGCCGAGAGGACGCGCTGGGAGTTCAGACACACGGAGAGTCCGTGGACGGCGGGAAGCCCTTCAAGAGCACATTTTTTTATAGCTTCCTTTTCACAATTGTTTTTGGGAGTGGTAACCAGGCTTATTTACTTATATGCGCATTTTTAACGGCAGCACCAAGGACTGAACGCAGGGCCTCGCGCGTGCACTGAGCTATACCCTCTCCGCAACGTATTCTTAAAACAAACTTGCTCTTCTTAGAAGACAAACTCATTCCAGAAAACACGAGTACTTTCAACTCCCTGAGGTGGAAAGCAACGTTCAGCGACAGGCCCTCCACCGAAGGCCGGCATTCGTCCCCCTCGCGGGGGGCCTGCGTCTTCAAACGCACCAGCCCCCCGCCAGGCCCCGGGAACGGACGAGCTCACCTTCTGCAGCAGCTTCTGAGCCTTTTCTCCTGGCAGCAGACGCAGCCCAGCTGTGGCCCTGAGGACCAGGGGTGTGGCCTGCCAGAGGCCGGAGGGGATGTCCCGCTTGGCCACGCCCAGCAGCTCCTGGATCCCCGGGGCGCTCTGTGAACACGGGGCGGGGGGGAGGGTACAGAGTCCGGGTTTCTTCATGTATACGTATATTTTTTTCTAATTTTCAAATCAACAGAAAGAGTGATTCAAGTGGTGCTGGCAGGAGTATGGGGCTCAGGGACCACTGAGCCCGGGCAAGACCTGGAGAGGATGCCTGGGAGGACCCGCTGCTCTGTGCGCACCTTGGACAAGCCCTGGACTCATGGATGGACTTCAGGGGCCCCTAAAACGCTAACACCCTTGAGTAACTACCCTCAGGAACCACCTTCACCTGCCAGAGCGTAAGAGCTCCCGGAGCGTCAGTGTGGGGACGGGGGTAGGGGGTGGACCGGGGAGGCGAGGACCTGGGGGGGCGGGGACCACCGGTGGAGGGGGGGACAGGGGAGCGGTTGGGGTCGGGGAGAAGGGGGTTGGCAATTAGGGGGCGGGAACAGGGGGGTGGGACGGGGTGGGGCGAGGACCTGGGGGGTTGGGCACCATGGGGGGGGGCGGGGACCGGGGGTTGGGGGTGACTTCGGTAAAGGCTCGCTGGGCCCAGTCCACAGCCGTGGCGGGACGATGCAACATCCGCCGTCCGTCGGGGAACACACGCTCCGCTTACTCTGAAGTCCCCGCCGGGGTTCCTCTGAGAGGCGCCCTCGCACACGAGGGCACGGCCGACCCCAGCCCCTCCCACGCTGCGGAGAGCGAGGGCCGGCGTCACCTCTGCGTCCCCGACTTCCCAGGCACACGCGGCGGTCCATCACTGGAAGAGCCGTGGAGGCGCTGAAGTGCACAGCAGTGCGGGTGAACCGTGGTGCGAGTGCAACGAAGTGGGGGGCACAGACGTGACTCCTCTCAAAGGAGCAGAAACAGGGACGCTGGCCCTCCTGGGGAGGGGGGCATGGGGCTCCCACCCGAGGAAGGGGAGCAGGTCGTCCCCCTGAATGTGTGCTGCTGGTCCAAACAAGGAGGTTTAAAAGCCCCACATGTTGATTGTAAAATATACAGTTTAACCAGGTTTAACCTAGAATCACTAATTTCAATTGTTTTCCATTTGTTTTTTAACCAAGCTGCAGGAAGCAATGCTGTGACTTCAGTGTCTGAGATCAGGACGCAGCTATGGGCAAGAATCCTGCGTTACCTTCTGATTTAAGACATGCTGGAGCCAAAGGAACACACAGCTGCGTGAGTGTTGTCTGCGGGGCCTCCTGGAAACACAGGACCCGTGGTCCTGCACTTGAGAAGTGTGACTGCCACAAACTCACCGAAGTCACCATCTGACAGTTCAATTTATTTTACACTTTTTTGACTTTGTGGATTTTGCATAATACATTAACTTTTTTTTCTTTAGTCAGTATTTGTCATCTTCAATCAGAGAAACTGAAACAAAAAAACTAAACTTTCAAGTGGTGCTTTTTGTAAGTTTGTAAGATTTATACTTTTGAATCACACCGTGACTTCTGGGTGGCACGCATGTTGGCTGAAGGAAGGGTCTGAGTGGCCTGGGGGTGCATGTGTGCGTGGTGTGTATGTACGCGTGTGTACACACGGCGTGCATGTGCGTACATGTATGGTATGTGTGGTGTGCATGTGTGCGGATATGTGTACATAAGTGTGTATAAACGTGGTGTGTGTGGTATGTGTACATGTGTGGTGCTTGTGTGGTGTGTGTACATATGTGACGTGGCGGGGCGGTGATGGGGGGCAGCGGTGAGCCTTCGGCTGTACATGTGGTGCCCGCTCCTCCATCTGATCGTCCCGCCCAGGGAAGTGCCGGGTCGGCACCACCAGAGGTGCTGCTGGGGGGCAGCTCTCTGCGTCCCAGAGAAGGGGGGCCACTTTAACAAACCGACAAACAACAAATCCGATGAACAGACACAAGAGAAAACCGTTACCTTTTCAACGTCATCAGCGTAAGCAGAAAGCCCTGGCGTCAGTGCTCTGAAGGTTTCACGGGTCAAGGTGGGAGTTTCTAAGGGAAAATCACATTTAAAAAAGGTCCAGGTGTAGGTGTGCGCAAGCACACACGGCTCTGCACGACCACGAGCAGCCCCACTTTTACGGCAGAACCTGAAAACAGACCTTCACTTCCTCCCTGCACTCCGCCTCTCCAGTCTGGCTGAGCACGAGGAGCAGGCACTTAATGTTTTGGCCAGAACTTTCCTTTTTTAAAAAACGTCAACTTTACTGAGGTATAATTTACACACCAGAAACCACCCGTTTAAAGTGTCACATTTCACCACAGTTAATCCATGCTGACTGAGTGCAGGAGCAGAGTCCAAACTGCAAATATGAAAATCACGTTCTTGATTCGAGAGGGACCCATCACAGGTTCTGAAAGAATACTCCATTCTTCTTTTTAAAAAATTGAGTGTTTTAAATTTTAGAGGCCTGGACTTGTGTCACAGCAAGCGAGAGCATTCCGAGGCCAAGGGGTGCTGTCTGAACTCAGACACCAAGGCCCAGCAGGAACAACTGGGGCCAAAGTCACTTGTGAGAACGTCTCTCCACAGAAAATGACAGGAACGTGGCCGTTAGAGGGTCACACGCTGATGCACGTTGCCTTCAACTCAGCTTCAAGACCAACTGTGGAGGCAGCTTAAGTCCAGCATATAGACATGTAACTACTGTGACAAGTTTAAAAATAAGGCAGATAAAAAGGAGATTAACGTGCCACTTTGGAGAGCTCTACGGAAGGGTCTGGCACCCCAGCTCGGTTAACGCCCAGAAGGTCGGAGGGTCTGCACAGAACCACGGGGAACCCCACTGTGGGTGTCGGGGAGATGCCCAGGGGTGAGAGGCCGGAGCGGGACCCTCCGAGCCAGAGGGCACAAGGGAGGCGCTGGGGGTCTCCCCACGGGGGAAGCCGGCAGGTAGAGATGCCCAATTCCCACCCTCAGTCTGGCCCAGACCCCCGCTCACTGGGGCCACTGTTGTCTGGTCACTCCCCTGCGGCTGGGGCCCAGCGGGCAACTCTGGGTCAGCCTGCCTCCTGGGTCTCTGCTCACTTATCTGACTTTCTAGACTCTCAGCTCCCTCCCGTCTGCGTCTGGGGTCACCCCACGTGCCCTCTGGCCTAAGTCACGATCTCGGCCACCCCAGCCACTGGTGAAGGCCACCCAACACGCCTGGGATCCCCGCTGCCCTCAGGACCCTTGGGGCTCCCAGGGGAGTCCACGGCAGGGGCCCAGCCCACACCCCAGGGCCCAGGCCCCGCCCCGTGCCCGCTACCTCCGTGCGGCCGCGTGAACTGGAAGATGTGCACACGGGTGCCGGTGCTGCCCGCGTCGAACATGATGCCGTAGAAGACCTCGTGCGCGCGCGCGGCTGCCCCCGGGGGGCTGTGGGCCTGCTGGCCCCGCCGTGCCCCCGCCGCTGCCTCGGTGATGCTGAGGAAGGCCTGGGTGGCCGAGGCCCAGTGCCACTTGATGTAGGCGATGTAGATGAACAGGCACGCGAGCAGCCCCAGCGGGTACGCCACCCTCGGCACCCTCAGGTTCCCATTATTCGGTATTTTTCTCATCTCCGTCTGCTGAGGACGGGGCCGCGCCGCTGGTGGAAGGGGACAGGAAGGAAGAATGCATGAGGCTGCAAAGCTCCCAGTGGCTCACAAGTCCCTGTCTCGGGGACAGGGCCTCTCCAGACAGAAACTGCGTTTTCTCCAGTGGGATCAGACACTTCCTGTGGGGAAGCCCCACTTGACAGACCAGGAACCGAGGCTCGCAGAGTCCAAGGCCACTGGTCCTGCAGGTGCTGGCCTGGGCCAGCCCCGCAGCCCCTCTGAGCGCCCTTCCAGGCAAACGTGTGTGAAGGCAAACTTGGGTGTCCCCAAGCCCTTCAGGGTCACAGAAATGCGTACCCACCACCTTCCTTCGGTCCTCACTTCCCTCCTATGCTAGCAGCTCAGTCTTCAAAGGTTTAAAATCTTGTTCCCTGGGAACCACAGAGCCACAGGCAGATCAGAGATGGCTGGTTCTCAAAGCTTCGCAACAGACACAGCCTTTCATTCGTCCCCCTGTTTCCGCCGAGAAGGGAATGGTGCCCGTATGCTTCTGGAGCCCATAAAAACTTGACCCGAGTAGCAAAATAAGTAATCAGCACCGGGGTCTGGGTCAGCGCCCCTTGGAAGAGAGGCATTCGCTCAGCTTCCATCCGAGGACAAGAAAAGGCGCCGGGCTCTTGGTGGGCGGGGTGGGGGAGCGGGCTCGCCATCTGTCCATCCACCCCACCCTGTCAGTCGGGTAAGTGGAGTGACGCCCCGGGGGCAGGACACAGGGAGATGCTGGGTGGAAAGCGTGTGATCGTGTAGGGTGACCGACTGGCAGGGGCTGGCTGTCTGGGGCACACAGGATGTGCGCTGGCCCAGGACACGGGGTGGCAGGAGTCATGGCCCTGGAGGACAGCGAGACTGCACTCTCTGGGGGCAGGGCGGGGAGTCGGGGCCGGGCCTACAAGTGCAGGGGGCACCTGCCAACCTTGAGGCCATCTGCATGGAGGGGACATGGAACAGTGCCCTCAGGGGCTCAGCCCGACAGCCACACCAGGACACCCCAGGCCCCTGCAGCACTGCCCACACCCAGGCAAGCCTCCCAGACCCTGCTCCTGCCTCACCTGCCCTCGGGAGCCCCCAGTGCTCCCAGCACATGCTGCCCCAGCGTGACCCCTACCAGCCTCTGCACTGCACCCCTCCCTCTCTGGCCCTTGCTTCCTCTGCTGAGAACCTCCCTGCCTCCGCCCTTCACGTGCACTGTTAACCATTCCCAGAACGCCTGGCCACCACCCTGGCCAACCTTGTCCTCATCCCTCGGCTGGAAGGCTGTTGTCCCCACCTTTCCTGATGCCCCCAGCTTAACCGACCCCACCCTGTGCTCTCCCCGAGCTCGCTGCCCTCATCTGACCTGTCAGGGTGCCTGTTTCTGGGATCCGTTCCTGAAGGTCGTGCCCCTCTGACCATGAGCCCCAAGCGCAGGGCCTTAGCCTGTCCTGTGCTGCCACCGCCCAGCAGGCCTACAGGCCCAGCGGGAGCCCCGCGGGGAAAACGTCGCAGTACGGACAGCGGGTGGGTCTGTGGTGCTCCCCCACCCTCGTCCCACTGCCCTGGCAGTGGCCCCCCAGGCCCTCCCTCACACCGAAGGGCTGGAGCAGAGCTTCCAGCAACATTCCAACCCGCCTCATGGCTGCCTGGGCCAAGAGGCTGAGGGTGGGGGTGCGAGGGACACCCAAGGCCCGAGGGGGCGCTCAGGTGGAGCGCTGCGACAGAAGACCCGTGAGAGCGGCCACCCGTGCGGGGGGCCAGGGAACAGCACACACACAGGCTCCGAACAAATCCCAGCGAGGCCCAGGCCTTCTCAAGCTGACCCCCGGCTCAGACACCCCCTGGCAACTTGGGAGGGTCGTTCAGGGCACAGCCCCAGTCTGCAAACACCGAGAGAGGCAGCTGTTTTTTTGAATGTTTAATGAAAAAAAAATCACAAGGCATACAAAGAAATGGGGAAACATGGCCCCCTTGCATGAAGAAAAAGCAGTAGAAACTGTCCCTGAAGAAACACGGGCTTAGGATGTTGCAGATGAAAGACTTTAAATGACCGACCGTCTTAGACATGCTGAGAAAATGAAAGGAAAACACAGAACTAAAACGCATTACAAAAACAACGTATGACAACAAAAAGATAGGAACCATAACGAAGAGCCAAGCAGTGGTCGTGGTGCTGAGCAACACAGCGACCAAGTGGGAAAATTCACCAGAGGGGCCCGACGGCACACGGGGCAGGGGGAGGATGCACCTGAGCACAGGGCACTGAGGTTACTGAGCCAGAGCCGCGGAGACAAGGCTGAAGCAAAGCGAAGAAACGAACACAGCCCCAGATAAGAAAAGCTGAGGGAGCTCCTCACCAGCAGACCGCCTGTGGGAGCCGCCGAGGGGAGTCCCTCGGGCCGAAACAAACGGATGCCACGGAGTCACTGGAAGCCGTGAGAACACGTGAAGATCTCCAGTTAAGGTAAATTCACGGATACACAGAAAAACCAGTTGTAACTGGAGCTGCAACTCCCTTTTATTTTCCAGAGGATTGAAAAGACAAATGCACAAAAATAATCGTAAGCCTGTGTCTCTGGAACACAAACGCGTGCCCTGTGACACTGACAACAAAGTGGGGAGGGGAGACCGAGCACGTGTGATTCACGTTAAGCCGGTGTCAAACCTAAACTGCCACCACACCAGGGTGTAACCACAAGGAAGGGGTCTCACGCACCCAAAGGGAATGAGGCAGGACTCAGAGTTGCTCCCACAAGGCACCAGTTAACAAAGAGGAAACGCCTGCAGGAACTGAGGGCTAAAGAAGCTACAAGACACACAGAAAATTACGAAACGGCAAAAGTCAGTCCTCTCCCTTCAGCAATTAGCTGAGCTGATAAAAAACAGAATTCAGCTTCGTGCTTCTACAAGAGACTCACTTTAGGTCTAAGGACACACACAGACTGTGGAAAGACTCCGCGAAAACAGTAACCGACAGAGCGGGGACCTGTATACTACATCAGACATACCGGACTTTAAGTGAAAAACGGCCCCAAGAGACAAAAAAAGACGCTGCATAATGACAAGAGGGCCAGATCACCAAGTAGATGTACAACTGTAAACATGGATACAGCAGCTCCTTGACATCTGAAGCGAACAGAACTGGAAGGACAACAGCCAGCCGCGCAGTGACACGGGGGCCTGGATATCCCACTTCCAGCAAAGCACAGAGAAGTCAGGCAGGAGGTCAGCACAGACACAGGACACTCTACCAGCAGCAGCAGCAAACTCGTTTTTCTCAGGTGCACATAAAACATTCTCCAGGACACGTGACACGTCGGGCTACAAAGCATGTCCTACTAACGGGAAGAGGTCAAAATCAAACACAGCATCTTTTCCAATCACAATGGAATGAAACTAGAAATCGAGGGCAGAAAACACCTGGAAAATTCCCCAATATATGGAAATCAAGCAACACACTCTTGAACAGCCAATGGATCAAAAAAGAAGTGAAAGCGGAAAGGAGAAGATACTTGTGACAGATGGAAACGAAAACACAACATACCAAAACGTACGGGACGCCGAGAGGCAAGTTTTCAGCTGCAAATGCTTACATTAAGAGAAGATAAAGACCTCAGACTAACAACCTACCTTAACGTTAAGGAACTGGAAACAGAGCAAACTAAACAAAGCTAGAAGGAAGGAAACAATAAAAATTAGAGCAGGGTAAATAAAACAGAGAAAATCCCTGAGCCCAAGAGTTGGTTCTTTGAAAAGAGCAACCTAAGTGACAAGACTTTGGCTAGACTGACGAAGGTATAAAGAAGGAATATTCAAGTAACTAAAATCAGAAGCGGAAGAGGGAACATTACTATCGATTTTATAGAGTAAGTATGACTGAGAGTACCATGAACAACTGTGTGCCAATGACTGGAGAACCTGGATCCAACAGACAAACTCCTAGAAACACACAAACGACCAAAATGAATCACGAGGAAACAGAGTCTGAACAGCGCCACAGCTCGAAAGACTCAATCAGCAATCAAACCTCGCAGCAAAGCAGAGCCCTGGACCAGATGGTTTCACTACTGAGTCTACCAAACACCTGAAGAATTAAAAGTCCTTTTCATAATCTTCCCAAAAACTGAAGACAAGGGACAACTTCTTAACTCATCTTTGAGGCCAGCATCACCCCATATCAAAGCCAGACAAAGACACTACAAGAAAAGCAAATACACATCAATATTTCTTATGAATGACAATATAAAGATCCTCAACAAATAGCATCAAACTGAACTCAACAGCATAGTAAAAGGGTTACACACCATGTCCAAGTGGAGTTATTCCCGGAATGCCAGGTGATTCACTCCATGAAAACCTACCCAGGTAACATACCACGTGAACAGAACAGGGAGGGGAAAAAACCACACTATCTCAACTGGTGCAGAAAAAGTTTAATAAAATCTAATGCTTTTTCATAACTAAGCCCCCCAACAAACCAGGACCAGAAGGAGACTACCTCACCATAATAAAAGCCGCGTGTAACCTGCGGCCCAGCGCGGAAGGCTGAAACCTTTACTGTGAGGGCGGGGTCAAGAAAGGATGTCCGTTTCCACCACTTCCATTCAACGAAGTGTTGGAAATTCTAGCCAGGCCAATCAGAAAAGAAGAATAAAGAAAAAGGACCTAAGTTAGGAAGGAGGAAGGAGGATGAGCTGTTTGCAGACGATGTGGGCTCACAAAGCCCACCGCATTTCACTGTGCTTGCTTTATTGCACTTTGCAAATATCGCATTTTTTTTTAAACAAACTGAAGATGTGTGGCAACCCTACACTGTACAAGTCTGTTGGCACCATTTTTCCAACAGCCATAATGCTATTATTGCACACTTCACAGTACAGTGAAAACATAACTTTCATATGCACTGAGACAAAAACCACTGTGTGAATTATTTTATTGTGATATTCCCTCTATTGATGTGGCTCGGAAATGAACCCACAATATCTCTGAGGTACATTTGTATGTGGAAAACCCTAAAGATTCCACATTGGGCAGAAAGAGGGGAAATAACTGTTGGAACTAATAAACAAATTCAGCAAGATTATAAGATACAAATCAATACACAAAAATCAGTTGTTTCTATACACTACAAGGAATAATCTGAAAAGGTAATTGAGAAAACAATTCCATTTACAATACCATCAAATAATCCCATTTATAATCCCATCAAACAATTCTACTTACAAAAGCATCAAAAAGAATAAAATACTTAAGAATAAAGTTAACCAAGAACATGAAAGACTCGTACCCTGAACACTACAAAACATTGTTGAAAGAAATTAAGAGTCAAATAAACAGAAAGATAGCCCATGTTCACGGATTGGAAGACTTAATATTGTTAAGATCTCAACAGCATCCAAAGCAATTCACAGATTCATGCAATCCTTATCAAAAACCCAACATTTTGTTTTGCAGAAAAAAAAATCCTAAAATTCACATGAAATTTCAAGTGACCCCAAATCACCAAAACAATTCTGAAAAAGAAGAACAAAGTTGGAAGCTTCACACATTCAGATTTTTAAAACATATTACAAAGCCACAGTAATCAACACAGTGTAGCAGTGGTGTAAAGACAGACACAAAGACCAATGGAACAGAACAGAGTCCAGAACAGACTGCCACATATTTGGCCAAGTGATCTTTGACAAGGGTACCCAGACCATTCAGTGGGGAAAGGACTGTTTTTTTAACAAGTCGTATTGGGAAATCGGGATATCCACATATAAAACAATGAAGTTGGATCCTGACCTCACACCACATACAGAAATAAACTCAAAATAAAGAGTTAAATGTAAAAATCTAAAAACTATAAAACTCCTAGGAGAAAACATTGGGGAACAGCATCATGAGATCAGATTTGGCACTAATTTCTTTAAGACACCAACAGCACAGGCAACAAAAGCAAAAATAGACAAATAGGACTATACCAAAATTAAAAACCACAGTGCAGCAAAGGACACTGACAACAGAGGAAAATGGCATCCCTAAGAAAGGGAGAAAATGTTTGCAGGTCACAGGCCCGACACAGGGTGACTATCCAGGACATAAAGAAGACTCCTAAACTCAACAACAGCAACAACCACCACCAACCCAATTCAAAAACAGGCAAAAGACCTGAACAGACACCTCTCCACAGAAGATACTCAAATGGCCAACAAGCACGTGAAAAGAGGCTCAGCACCACTAATGACCAGAGACACACAAAAACCAGTTACACATCACCTCACACCGACCAGGACAGCCACCACAAAAAGACAAACAGTAACAAGAGTTGGGAAGAACATGGAGAAACTGGAACTCTTCTACAGTGGTGCAACCACTACAGCAAACAGTATGGAGGTTCCTCAGAAAACTAAAAACAGAATTATTATATGATCCAGCAAACCTATTTCTGGTATTTAGCCAAAAGAACTGAAAGCAGGGTCTTGACATGTCTGCACACCCAAGTTCACTACAGCACTGTTTACAACTGCCAGGAGGTGGCAACAGCCCAAATGTCCATCCACGGATGACTGGAGAAAGCAGCTATGTGCATAAACACAATGGAATCTTACTCAGCCCTAAAAATGAAGGCGCCTCGGACACGGGCTACAACATGGTTGAATCACTGTGCTAAGTGAAGTAAGCCAGTCATAAAAGCACAAATTCTCCACTTACACAAGGTACCTAGAGAAGCCAAATGCACGGAGACCAAAGGAAGCACAGTGGCTCCAGGGGCCGGGGGAGGCAGGGGGGAGGGGTCACGGTCTGAGGGGACGGGTCCAGTCTGGGAGACGAAAGAGCTCTGCAGGCGGCAGGCGGCAGGGGCGCAGCAATGCATGTAACGCTGCTCAACTCCACACTTAAAACCGGCTGAGATGGTAGCGTTTACTTCACTTGTGCTTCACCCCACCACACACAGAGTCCTTTAGTTGCTCTAAGGCCAGGCAGGTCACATAAATGAGATTTGTGGGCGCAGGACTAAAGGCACGATGAGACGGGGAGAATTCTCATTTTACATCAAAATCAAGCTGTTTTAAAGTTACCAATCTCATCTCACCTCCTGAGCAAAGAGACAAGTCCTACCTTACTGAGATTTCTCCTGCCTTAAATTTTTCCCCCTTTGCTCCTTTCTCTGCACCCCTGCAAAGCCCACCCAAGATGCTAACTGCAGCTCTGGGCCCCGGCAGCTGGGGGCCCCTCCTCTGGGCTCCTTGGTGCTTTACACTACGCCCCTGAGTAAGCTGTCAGTGGAGCGATTCACTTGTGCCTCCCTTCCCTCTGGTTAGATGCCTCCCTGGAAGCAGGGACCATCCACTCATCCTGGGTCTCCCACTGCGACACAAGGCCAGAGCCCAGTGGCTGCTCAGCCAGCAGTGAAGGAGGCCAGCCAACAATTTAGCAGTTCACCAGGAGTCGGGGAAAGATGGAGGCACGGACGATGCTTCAGGACCCAAATGGTGGTCACCAGCAGAGACAAGCCATCTGGGATGGGGCTGTTTGGGTAGAAGACTGCAGTGACCAGGTTTCCTACATGCTGAGTTTGAAACGACAGCAGGACATCAGTCAGAAGTGCAACTGACCCTGTGAGTGACGACAGGTTTGCAGCTGGAGCCTGAGGAAGCCACTCCCAGGCAGCCAGCCCTCACCCTACAGCAGAGCCTTTCATAGACCTCCTTTTGTCAGATCATAGTAACCCAGCGTTTCCCGTTGCTAAGTGATCATTAAACAAAAGTATTTATACAGAAAGTTCTAAAGCAGCTACTTTCAAAGATGATTGGTGAGGACATAAAAGCAATACTAACATCTTACAACTTTGAAAGTGTTTTATAAACTCCTTTCTCACAGTCACATTTTATCATGTCCTATGTTAGTCTAAGAACTACGATATTCAAGATCAGAGTAACAGATAGTATATCAAATCTTGCAGGCTGCTGTTAAATTTTCCTACCCACTTACAAAGCACCCCTATACATACGCTACATCCTGTTGCTAGAGACCCACAAGGCTGGCAGCACACGACACGAGGCGACTTATTTCCACACGACAGCACCAAGGCCCGGGAAGGTCTGTAACTGGACTTGCCTGGGGTCCGGCACTCAGCAAGGTACAGAGGAGTTTCCGGCTTCTGTCTCCAAATCAAAGGTGCTTCATCACTTCACTTCCCTGTTAATATAAGACTACTTCAGGCAACCAAAAAAAAAAAAAAAACTCACAGGAAATTACATACATACAGTCATTAAAGGTACACACCAAGTTTAGAATGGCATAAAGAGAAGCCAAACAGAACACAACATCAAGAGCGCACAGAGGCCCCTCCACGTCCCTGAGGCCGGAATCTAAAAACCCAATTTCCTTCCGTAGGGTAAGGTGTTTGTTCAAAGCTAAGACACCTGCAGGACAGGCAAAACAAATTTCTGTGACACCACTAACACCACGTGTAAAATGTGTCGATCAGGCCCTCCCCAGAGGTTCACCAAGGAAAACAATTCACTTTCAGTTTAGTTTTGTTCTTTAGGGAGAGAGAGTCTAGAACAAGTCTGTAAGTAAAGTCAGGTGGGGAATGAGATAGCAGGCAGGTGTGGCGGGTGGGGCAGGGTGCAGGTGCACAAAGGGAAACAGGTTTGGCTAAGCTAACTCTGCCTGGGGTGGGGGTGCATCCCTTTATCGGGGGAGACAGGAGTCAGAGAGGAGAGTCTGGGTGTGGGGCAGTGGCAGCGAGGGTGGAGACGCGCGGCTTCCTAGGAGCTGGGGACGGCGGGTCAGCCCTAGAAATACAAGCTCCATCTGATCTGGATGGGTGGTCGCCTTATCTGTAGGCCAGTTTCTTCAAGGTTAAAGTACATAAAAGGGCCGAGCAGGCAAATGACAGCCACACACGCTGAAAGCTTGTACAAAATTAAGCACATTAAAAACACCTCTTATTCTCCCGGTAGGTTTAAACGGGCTTTTCTCCCCGGCCTGTCCTGCTCCTACTGGATCTGCACCCGGCTGAGCTGGGAGCGGGTCAGCAGCAGCTGGCTGCATGAATGAACGCAGAGGCCCGGCTACCGGCTCCCTGGGGGTGGAGACCGGCCGTCTTGCCCACCCGCTGCCCAACACCGATCACGCGGCTCACCGGGCAGCGGCGTCCGGGGCTCGCGGAGAACTGACGGAGCCGGACAGGGAGGAGGTGGGAGGGAAGGCCCGGGTGCGAGTCACCGCTTCAGCCGGGGGCGTTGCCCGGCGCTGGGTCTGCACACCCGGGGCCGCCGGCCCTGCTCCGTCGCAGCCCTTCTCCAGGGCGCAGCGCACCGTGCCCGGGGGCCCACGTGCAGAGGTACCCCGAGCCCGGCAGAACCCGCACGCGCCCCGGCCCGCCGCTTACCCTGCAGGGCCCTGTGCCCGTCCCCGGGGAGCGCGCGGGCCACCAAGGCCACTTCCCTGCGCTCCCGCCCGCCGGCGTCAGCGCCGCCCCCGCCCCCAGGGTGCGGGCCGGCCGACCCGGAGCCCCGGCCCCGCCCACGTGCAGCGCACGTCAGCCTAGTGCGCAGGCGCGGCGTGGAGGCGGGCGGCGCAGCCCAGCGCGCAGGCGCCGTGGCCCTTCCCGCAGGGGTCGGCCGGCCTGCCCTCCAGCCTCCAGCCCGGCGGGTCTCAGCCTGGAAGCGGGGTCCCGGCGTGGCCGCAGCTCCTGTCCCAGCCCGCAGGGCCCCGCACGGCGCGGCCGAGGAGTCGCCCCCACAGCCTCACAGTCTTGGTCTTGACCGGCTGTGGAGGTTCTGAATTTTCCTTGGGTCCCTCTGCACCTGAAGTCCCTTATTTTGATAGAAAAATGCCACACAGGACAGGCGGCGCAGTCACGCCTCTCCTATTCCCGACCCCTGCTTTCTCGTCCCTCTAAAAGCTGCGAAGGTTGGGCCGCTCCTGCCAGGGTCAGTCGTCCACGCAGCCCCGCTGACTCAGGGCCCTGCTGGTAAGGCGTGCCGCCTCTCCTCCCGAAGTGGAGCCCGCCCGCCTTCCCAGCTTCCCCGCTTCCCTCGCGGCGGGTGCGCCCACGTGCCGGCGCCTGGCCAGTGTGTAGTGGGCGCGCCCCTTCCAGGCCTGGTCCTGGAAACCACCCCCTCTCTGGGCCCTGGGAGCGCCCTGCTGGTGCCCGAATCCCACGGTGGTCCTGAGTTTATTGTTGAGACGTGGTCACTTGAGAGGGAGAGGGTGCTGACAGGTGGGACGTAGGGACAATGTCCTAGACCAGACTGGGCCGGCGGACTATGGGACACTGGCCTCCTGTGCCAGCTTGGCGGCTGAACCACTCGACTTCGGGCCCAAAGTCCTGCCCCTTCCCCACTACAGCTTGTGAGCTGTAGCCCACCCACAAGGAGTGCGCCCAAGCCAGACAAGGTCCCCATCACCGTCACCTCTGCCTCCATCTCGTGTGAACACGGGAAGAACGCCTTTGCTGACCCAGATGGTTCATGGTCGTGAGACCCCTTCCACACACACACACACACACACACACCCTGGGGGAGGAAAAACCTCGTCTCCCTAGCAGTCAGGTCTTATTTTTCACCTTTGGCTGCTTTAAGTTACCCTGGACCCTTTGGCAGCAAAGCGTGCAGCTGCGCTCGCCTCTGGACCGTCCGTCCCCCGTCCTGCCTGCGTAAGTTACCATGGTAAACTTCGTAATTGCGTATAAAGTTGCCCGCATCGGTTTTCAGGCTCAAGGTTCCTTCTCAGTTCGGAGGATAATACTTAGTATCTGCAATGCCCGACACGAGTCAAACCCGGGGTTCTGGTTTTGAGGCAGCATTAGCCCGCAGAGTACCTCATGCCACGTTTGCTACCGAACCCCGAGGACACAGGTGCTTGGGCACACGGTGTAGGTAGGTCCATGGGGAAGACGCTGGGAAGAGAAACTCCTATGGGAAAGGACATGTCCTTTCTCTTTCTCTCTTTCAAATATCGGATGCATATGGCCAAACTGCTCCTTACACATCGTACTCACCAACACGCCTGCAGTAACGTACAGGAGCGCGGATTTCCGCTCCTTTTCACCGGCCGAGTCTTTGCAAACCTTTGGATCTTTGCAATCCAATTGGACAGAATTCTTTCTCACATACAGCCGTAACAGTTTCAGTTTACATTTGTTCTAATATTTTGAAATCTGTACATGGAAAGTGATGGCCCTGCCTCTGTCTGCCTCGCTCGCGACATCGCTTTCACCTTATTTCACTTAGAATTCCTAGAATTCGTCAGTTTTACTGACATGGGCTTTGCATTTGCTGTTTGCTGCTTGCAAGGCTCTTCCCCCAGGCCTTTCCTTAGTAAAAGGCTGTGATCTGAGTACTTGCGTCTCCCTAAGTTCTATGTTCAAATCCAAACCCTCAAGGTGATGATGTTAGGAGATGGGGCCTCTGGGAGATGAATGGCGTTAGTGTCCTCATAAAAGAGGCCCCAGAGAGGTCCCTCAGCCCTTCTGCCACGTGAGGGTGCAGTGAAAAGTCAGTGCTCTGAGGAAGCCAGCCCTCACCAGACAGTGAATTTGCTGGCGTCTTGATCTTGGACTTCCGAGTCTCCAGAACTATGAGAAATAAATGTTTGTTATTTAAAAGCCACTCAATTTATGGCATTTTTGTTACAGCAGCCTGATGGGCCTGAGGCATAGATTCTTTTCATCCTTTAAGACTTCGCTCAAATGCCACCTCTTCACAGAATTTTAACTATCGTACTTCTGCCCCCCCTTCTGCTATTTGCTGGATAGCATTTATCACACCCATTGTTCTTTATTGGTTGGTTTGCATATTAGTATTTTCTTTATTCCACCACAGAGAGGCAGGCTTGGTGAAAGCAAGGAAGCAGTTTGTCCTGACGGTGCTGGCACGCCCCGCACAGTCTGGCACGTGGTGCTTGGGGCAAACGCTGTTGTGTCCACATCCTCTCAGCCCACGCTGACTCCAGCTCTCCAGTGGTGATGGAGAGTTCCCATGAAGTCTCGGGAAACCCTGAGCATACTGCCTAGAAGTTCAGGGAGGTTAATCCGTAACCAGTTGGGGACGAATGTGTCAGCCCTCCCTGGTAGCATAGGAGTGGGACTGGACCTCACCTGCCCACAGAGGTAACCAGCTCAGTCATGCCTGGCTCCTTGGGTTGGCTTTCTCTTCCTCATTGGCCTCCTTCCCAAATAAACTAAAGCTGACCTTTGAACAACACTGGTTTGAACTGCGTGGGTTCACTTATATGCCGATTTTTTTTCCCCAATAAATACATACCAGAGTGCTACACACTCCTTAGATGGCTGAATCGGCAGATATGAGGGTCAACTGTAAAACTGTGGATTTTCGCCTACCCTTCACGTTGTTCAAGCGTCAACTGTACTTGCAGCAAAACTCTGGTGTCAGACTGCCTTTGCTGACACCCCAACTAGACAACACCAGTGTCTGTTTGCAGAAGTAATGGATGGATGATTTCTGGCTTCGCAGTTCTCACGAGTCAGCCAGAAGCAGCAGCCTAGGCCTGCAGGTGGAGGTTGACGGAAGCCAGTTGGCACCCACCGTGCAAATACAGGAGCCAGGAGGGACAGCTGAGATGCGGGCGGTGCAGGAAATCCACGCAGAGCAGGGAGGCCTGACGGCCCTGCTTTGAGGGTGAGAGTTTTAGACGAGGACGATGAGTTACTAGGTTGCCTCAGTTGCCCCCGCGTGACTAAGGACAGAGTGGAGAAGGCCTGCTATTTTGTGCAGGTCCTCCAGTCCAGAAGGACAGCAGCACCTGCCCATTGCATGAAGCCATGGAAGTGGATTTCCTGGCTCCCTGGGGCAGGGGCACGGCACCTGCTTTATCCACGTCTGTCTTGTTGCACACGGGCTTCTCCCCAGGACGGTGCTCCTTTGGCCAGCAGCCAGCGGGGCTGGGAGGTGATGCCGCTTCGGGGAGAGTGACAGGTATGAACACCCTGACTCCTTGCCACTCTCTCCCTTGTCCTCCAAGTGGGACAAGTCTCGGGCATGTTCTACGGTTGCCCAAGGTGGTCGCCGTCATGACTTTCCCTGCTCTGTCCCACTCCCCCGCCCCCGCTGATGTTTCCTGGGGTCACCTCCAGACACTGCCGGCCTCCATGCTTTCTCAGGATTGGTTTTTGGGGGAACTTGACCTAAGACACCCCTGGCTCACAGGTCATTGAGCTAATAACACTAAATAAAGTATCTTAGTCACCTCCCTCATTTCCTCCTCCAGTCCTTCAGTCTATCACCACAAACCATTGCCTTCTCATCCAAATTTATCTCTGAACTTCCCGGAAAAGTCAGAGCTGCCGCACTTATGACTAGCCTTCCATTTTCCAAAATCTGGTGCCTGCATGGAAGATGTGAGGGAAAGCTTGACCTTGCTGAGCAAGGTTGGCTTTCATTGCTCTGCCTGCCACATTGGCTTCCTGCCGGATGCCCAGCTAAGGCCACTGCACCTTAATGACAATCCAGCCGGGATGACAAGAAGTGCAGGAGAGCACTGTCTGGGAGAGCGTTAGCGGCCAGGGGAAGGGGGCTTGCGCTGGTTTTTTGAGTAGCTGTTACTTGCTGTCCTCACCTCCGTGGACACCCTCAGCCTTTTCCCATTAAATGTATTTTACCCTTTATCAGATTAAGAAAACTTTCTTCTCAAGGGAGCCCTCCTACACTGCTGGTGGGAATGCAGTTTGGTGCAGCCACTGTGGAAAACAGTATGGAGATTCCTCAAAAGACTAGGAATGGACTTACCATATGACCCAGCAATCCAACTCCTGGGCATGTATCCAGAAGGAATCCTACTTCAAAAGGACACCTGCACCCCAGTGTTCATAGCAGCACTATTTACAATAGCCAAGACATGGAAACAGTTGCCATCAACAGCTGACTGGATAAAGAAGTTGTGGTATATTTATACGATGGAATACTATTCAGCCATAAAAACCGACAACGTAACACCATTTGCGGCAACATGGATGTTCCTGGAGAATGTCATTCTAAGTGAAGTAAGCCAGAAAGAGAAAGAAAAATACCATATGAAATCACTCATATGCAGAATCTAAAAAAAAATGAACATAAATACAAAACACAAACAGATTCATAGACACAGAGTACAAACTTGTGGTTGCCAAGGGGGCGGGGGGTGGGAAGGGACAGAATGGGACTTCAAAATTTGTAGGTACTGACAGGCATATGCAGAATAGATAAACAAGATTACATGGTGTAGCACAGGGAAATATATACAAGATCTTGTGGTGGCTCACAGAGAAAAAAATGTGACAATGAACATATGTATGTTCATGTATAACTGGAAAATTGTGCTCTGCACTGGAATTTGACACAACATTGTAAAATGACTAGAACTCAATAAAAAAATGTTAAAAAATAAATAAAAGAAAATTTTCTTCTCTTTGTAGTTTAAGAGATTTTAAAAAACCATTAATGGACATTGAATTTTATTTCATGTGTTTTATTCATCGATTGAGATGATTACATGACTTCTCTCCATTAACTTGTAAATGTGGCAAAATTAATTCTTTTTTTCTTTTTGGTAAATTAAATTCTTAGGTTGAACCATTTCTGATTTACAACAGAAAGTTTTTTGTATGTTGCTGGATTTGATTTTCTAAATTGTGTTTAGGCTCTTTGCTTCTATGTTCACAAAATAGATTAACTTCTAATTTTCTTTCTTACATATGCTTGTTTGGATTTGCTTATGTCAGCCTTGCAAAAGGAGTTGCAGACAGTGTTCGAAATCTTTAGGAGTGTTTGTGTAGTACTCAAGTGTTCTGTTTCTTGCATTTCCGGGGGATTATGCCTGTTTTCTATGCGAAACATTTTAGATGATTCCATCTCCGGGGGCTGGGGAGCCGGGGGGCGGGTGGGTGGCGATCAGAGCTCATGCTTAGCATGTATGAGTTTCCTGGGTTCAATCCCCAGCATCTCCATCGAAGAAAAAAAACAAAAAAAAAAAAAACCAAAACCCAGCAACAACAAAAAAGATGACTCCGTTTGCAATTATTCAAGTTTTCTGTTTCTTTTTTCAGGCAATTTTGGTATATTTCTAGTGAAATTTCTCCCTTTCACGTAAGTTTTCAACTTTATTGGTATGACATCACTCAGATCTTCTCAGCACTTGCAGTTACAGCCTCCTTTCATAGTGCAATTTCTTTGTGCCCTCCCTTTTTTCTCTTGATCAACATTTCTAGAAATTTAAAAGTTTAGTTGCTTCCCCAGTAAGAACTAACTTTTGTCTTTGTTGAACATCTGTTGTATCTTTGATATTTCTAAATGTCTCTTCTCTTTATTCTTTCTTTCTACTTTCTTTGAGTGTATTCTGTTTTCCCTCTAATTAATTGTCTCATTAATTTTCAGCCATCTTATACATGAATTTAAAGCTGTCACTTTCCCCTTAACACCGTTTTAGCCTTCTCCCACGAGTGTGCTGTGTTCTTTTCACAGTTGTCAGTCTGAAGCATTTTCTGACTTCCATTAGGATGTTTCTCTGTCCCATGAGTTAGGAATGTTTTACACATTTAAATTAATTTCTTAAATTGGCCATTTGTTGCACTGTGGTCAGGGATATAATCCTTGTAACACCCATTCTTTGAATTTGTTCAGGCTTGCTTTGTAGCCCCACTTGTGACTACTTTTTGTAAATTCACCGTGTGTATTTGAGAAGAATGTGTGCATTCCGGCTCCTGGGTGAATACAATGCAATACCCATTAGGTCACACTCGTGAAGTGTCATAAAAAGCACTGAAACAACAGGACCCCTCACAGGTCTGAAGCCAGGGGAGGGTGATGCTCCCCACCTCGCTGGCCCAAGGCTGGGGCCCTGCTCCCCGGGCCAGGCAACCGAGCACCCAGCTTCCCGGAGCTCTGCGGCCCTCAACATGTGCTCCAAGGCCCTCCTCTCAGGAGAGTCTGAGCTTCAGGAGGGCAGGGATGTGTCTGTTTTCTTCCCCGTTGTTCCTGCAGACAAGAGTAAACACTAAGTATTTAAGTACGTGAATCAATGGCTGAAGAAAAGGTGGCCCCTTGTCAACGTGCCAATCAAATTTAATAAGCAGATGTTTTTATTTTTAAGCTCTACTTCATTTTTCAATTAGCAATACATTGCTGTGGCTCAAAACTGAAAAGGTGCAAAATAACACACGGTGACCGTGTTCCCAGCCACCCGGTCCCCCTTTCTGGAAGCCACCGCTGCTAACACCTTGCTTCTGCTCTGCGGGGGAGCTTCGTTCACACGGAGCCTGTGTGCGTCTGTGTGTCTAACGTACTTTTCAGTCATAATACAGTGGTTCATGCTCGACCTTCCGCCCTCAGTTCTGAGCTCACATTTGAGGGTTTGGGGTCGTTTGCCGGGCGGACACCAGGTGGCAGCATAGACCGGGCTGGGGCTCGTCCCTCCAAAAACCCGGTGATCTCCCGTGGTTTCCCGGGCGCCGCCGCCCCGGCTCCCGCGGCCGTGAGCGCGGGGCGCGTGCGCAGCCAGACGCCCGCCCGGCTTTAACGAATGAAAGAGACTTGGCTGAGTTTAAAATCTGTGACAAACTGAGCCGTAGGACCTGACACGGGGCTCGGTGGGTTGTCGGATTCAGTTTACCGAGAAACACACGCCTGGAAGGCCGCTCCTCATGCGGGCTGTCTGCACCCGCCCCGCTGGCGTCAGCCCGCACGACAAGGGCAGCTGCGGGGTGGCGGGCACCGCAGACGCGCCTGCACACGCTCCGTGCCCCACACCGTGCCCCGCCCTAAGCTCTGAAGGCGGATGGCCCCTTGGTCCCCACGTGCCTGCCGCGCGGTTCCCTCCGCCCCTGGAGACGCCCCGCACCCGCTCCTCCCCTCCGGCCTCCTGGTGAAGCTCCGGGCCTGGGTAGATATCAGGTTGCCTTCTGCATACCTTGTTATAGACGCATTTTCCATTTAACGATATATCCTGGAGGTAATTACTTATTAATATACACAATTTTTAAAATTGGAACTCTTGACGAATGTGCGTGTCATCCCTGCGCAGCGGCCACGCTAATCTTCTCTGTATCGTTCCAGTTCCAGCACATGTGCTGCCGAAGCCAGCGCTGGAAAAACTTTTTTTCCAGCTTAAAAAAAAAGTGAGCTGCAGCTTACTGAACCTGGCAAACTACACAAACCTTAAGTGGGGGGCTCGATGATTTGCAGACCTTCCCACCAGCAGCACCAGCAGCTCCTGGTGGTGGGGAGCACGCCCCGCAGACCCCTCTTGCCCCTCCCAGACGCACGCCCTCCTGTAACCACAGCTGTGACTCCCAGAGAGAAGGGCAGCTCCCTGGTGGCGGCCTGGCCAGCCGATGCACAGATGTGGCATATTTAGCCCCATTCCTCCAGCCTTTCGCTGTTAGAAATGACGACTCACTGGCTGCCCCGCACACACACCACCTCTTGTCTTCGCACCTTTACTGGCAAGCCCAAACTCGTCTCATAAAAAAAGACATGAAAAGGAATTTGGCCAAGGTCCTCTGGATCTTGCTACTTCTACCTATGATTTCTCTCTTCATTCCACACTGACTCCTTCCCCTCCTCTGAATTCCTGTCGTTCTTCAGCCCCCACCCTCTTGCTTGTCCCTTGAAGGTGTCCTCCAGCTTTTCCCACCAGAACAGACACACCCGAGGGCCTGGACACAGACTTGTCTCTGTGTTCGTATGCTTGACAGAGGCTGGAAAATCCAGATCAAGTTCAGTGTCGGCTGATAAATTCGTGTGCCTGTGCATTAGACCTCATGAGAGTCACAGATACCCGTGCCCTCAAGGAGAAACATTTGTCTGCTAAACAGTTAAGCAACTGTTCATAACAGACTGCGGAGCAGACTCTAATTGCTTAGTTTAACAGCTATTAGTCTCTTACCGAGGCTCTTACTAAGATACTTTCCCATGTAGCCACAGTTCACACATCAAAATAGAAACTTGACGCTGATGGGCCTGTCGTGGAATCCCCGTGTACCACGTTTCACAGATTGCACCAAGAGCATCTTTTATGGCAAAACAAAACAGAACAGAACAGAACACAAACTATCTCCTTTACCTTCCTTCCTTTTATGCAATTTATGCTACAGGATAGTGTCAAACAATCAGCTAGCCATTAGTGGGGGTTAACTCTGGGTATGATGCCAGTAGAGGCAGATGAGCTAGAAATGTAAGAGGAGGCAGTCATTTCCTCAGGGAAAGAGACAGCCAAAGAGAGCTCAGCTAAGGCGACTGTCATCCCTGGAAGGGGGAAGGGTCAGGGTGACTGCAAATGCCCTGTGCAGTCTGAGTAGTGACAGAGAAATTGCCCGTGTTAGGAGAAGTAGACATCAACAGAAAGGTCTGGACAAGCCCCTAATCAAAGAAACAGGCACCAGCAAGCCCTGGTAATAAATGTCCAGAGCTGCTACGATATATTGCCCAAAACGTCCAGTTTTCAACAACAAAGATGTGATACATGCAAAGAAACAGTAAAATGTGACTCATTCACAGGAAAAAAGCAGTCAGTAGAAATTATCCCTGAGGAAATCAAGATGTTGGACTTACTAGACAAATACTTTAACACAGCTTTTGTAAATATGTTCAAAGAACTAAATAAAAATGTCTGAAGAACTGAAGTAGGATGTGAGAACAACATCTCACCAAGTAGAAAATGTCAATAAAGAGAAATTATTTAAAAAGAACCAAATAGAAATTCTAGGATGGGTAAAGGACAATGACTGAAATGAAATATCAGTAGCAGATTTGAAGTGTGGAATCAAGAATCAGCAATTTTGAAAATAGGTCAATTGAGATTACCTGGTTTGAGGGACAGAAAGAAAAAATAATAAAAACAGAGTATAAAAGACATGTGGGACACCATCAGGCATACAAAAATACACATAATGGAAGTCCCAGTAAGAAAGGAGAGAAAGGGGCACAAAGAATATTTGAAGTAGTTTAAAACTTGTCAAATTTGATGCAGAACACAATTCTGCACATTTCAGAAGCTCAACAGACTCCACGTAGGACCAGCTCAAAGAGATTCACACAAAAAACACACCATAAACAAACTGTTGAAATCCCAAAACAAAGAGAGAATCTTGAAAGGAGAGAGAAGTGACCTACATTTTATTACCTATAACGGATTCTTGTAAGATTGACAGCTGATTTCTCATCAGAAAGCACAAGGACCAGAAGGCAGTTGGATGATACAAAGCATGAGGAGAAAACCCCATAATTCTGTATTCAACAAAAATGCCCTTCAAAAATGGAGGAGGAATGAAGACATTCCTAGAGGAATGAAACCTGAGGGAGTTAGTCATTAGTAGACTTGCCCTACAGGAAATGCAAAAAGGAGTCCTTTGGGCCGAAATGCAAGGGCAAAAGACAGTAACTTGAATTCACGTGAAAAAGCAAAGGACACCAAAAAGGTAACTATATAGTTAAATACAAAAGAGCGTATCCTGTGTTTTTGTTTTTAAGTCTTTTCCTTTCACATGTGATTTAAAAGACAGCCATATAAAGCAATAATTATATGTATATTTTTATTGAAGTATAGTCAGTTTACAATATTGTGTCAATTTCTGGTGCAAGCATCATGTTTCAGTCATACATGAACATACATATATTCCTTTCATATTCTTCTTCATTGTAGGTCACTACAAGATATTGAATATAGTTCCCTGTGCTCCACGGAAGAAGTGTTTTGTTTACCTATTTTATATACAGTAGTTAGTATCTGCAATTCATCCCTTCCCACCCCATTCCCCCCTGGGTAACCACAAGTCTGTTTTCTGTCTGTGAGTCTGTTTCTGTTTTGTAAATAAGTTCATTTGTGTCTTTTCTTCTTCTTTTTTTAGATTCCACATCTGAGTGATATCATATGGCATTCTTTCTGGCTTACTTCACTTAGAACGACATTCTCCAGGGCCAACCATGTTGCTGCAAATGGCATTTTATTGTTTTTTATGGCTGAGTAGTATTCCATTATATACATATACCACAGCTTCTTTATCCAGTCATCTGTTGATGGACATTTGGGTTGCTTCCATGTCTTGGGTATGGTAAATAGTGCTGCTGTGAACATTGGGGTGCAAGTGTCTTTTTGAATTAGAATCCCCTCCAGATACATAAAGCAATAAGTATAAGACAGTGTTGAACTTACAATGTGTAAAGAGGTGATTTGTATGATGGTAGGAGGACACAAGGGGGAGAAGGGGCGGAGCTAGACTGGAGCAGAGGTTCTGAACACTATTGAAATGAACTAGCATTAGTCAGAACTGGATTACTATCAAGTAATATGTATTGTAATCCCCAGGACAACACCAAAATATCATCCCAAAACATAGTAAAATAAACAGCAAAGGAATGAATTAAAATGATGTATTAGAAAATACTTAACACAGCAAAGATAGTTATGGGGTAATAGAAGAACAAAAAAGCCATTAAATATGTAGAAAACACATAACAACGTGGAAGGCATGAACCCTACCTTATCAGTAATTACTTATCATGTAAATGGACTAAATATTCCAATAAAAAGGCAAAGATTGAGAGACTAGATTAAAAAAAACCCCAACAGATTACTGTCTACAAGAGACACATGTTAACTTCAAAAATGCAAATAGTTGGAAGTGAAAGAGTGTGACTATTATATCAAACAAACAGTAACCAAAAGACAGCTGAAGTGGCTACACTAAGATCACACAAAATGGACTTTCAGACAATTTTACTAAAAACAAACATGTATATTTTAGAATGATGATAGGGTCAATTCGTCAGGAAGACCTGACAATTATAAGCATATATATACACCTAAAAACAGGTAAAAACAAGTGAAGCAAAACGAGCTACTGAACTCCAAATACACGAAGAAAAAGCTGAAGTAACTGAACGAAGAAACAACTGAACAGTAACAGCTGGAGACCTCAGTGTCCAAGCGTCAGCAGCGAACAGAAACTCAGGGAGACGGTCAAGAAAGCACATTTATGGTTTGGCAATTTTTTTTAAGAATAGTAAGGTTGTCCTCTGTACCTCTCAGAAGTTGAGAGAGTCCTGGACCACTTTTATTTATCAAGGTTCCAGGAATATTAAAATGCAAATAGCAAAAGTAGGCTGTGGGGGGAGGGCACAGCTCAGTGGAGGAGCATGTGCCTAGCATGCACGAGGTCCTGGGTTCAGTCCTCAGCACCACCATTAACAAATAAATAAGTAAAAGTATTAAGCCTAATTACCACCCCCTCAACAAAACAAAACAAAAAAAGTAGGTTGTGACTACGGTGGAAAAAAATCAATAGTTGTTGCCTATGGGGTGGGACTGAGTTGACTAGAAGGGGCCAGAGAGCTTTTAAGGAGCTGAAATGTTGAGCATCGTGGGAAGGTTGGCCCCGGGGGCTGCACACTTTTGTCCAGGCTCTGGAACTGGGCACTCTGGAGTCGAGTGTGACCTTGTATGTGGTTTACCTGAAAATGCCCCCCGCCCCTGCTCACCTCTGGTTAATGACACACGTGCTGGTGTGTTTGGTGGAAGGACACGGATGTCAGCAACTTGGGTGCCAAGCTCGAGGGCCTGACGAGGACAGAGGGAGCGATCTGTGGTGAGGCAGACACAGCACGGGTGTAAGACCTGGAGAATGTGTGAGGGCTCAGTGGGGTTCACGGTGAACTTCCTGTGTCTTTGGAATTTTGCATAAGATGTGGGGCGAAGATGGGTGACTGAAAAGTTGCAGTAGATGTCAGTTATTTGCACTTAACCAGTGATGCCTTCAATACACTGAAATACAGTGCAGTGAAGTCATGCCCTTCTGAATTTGTGGAAAATATTAATTTATGGTGTAAATATGTGGCCTCATAATGGGACACCAGTTAAAAGTAGTAGGAAGCACCTTTTAACTTTTAAAATCTGACAGTGTACGTCAGCGTTACACTCCTGCTTTGTAAAAACCCAGACTCCTATACGAGCTTGGTCAGTCTGTCCAAAGACTGAATTTGTCAGGGCCTGAGATGACATGGCTTTCGGCCCCCAGCACCACCCAGTCTGTACCCATGGGATCCCTGACTAGCTCCTCATCCCTGGCCCCCCGCCACCACAGGCCCTGGTCCTTTACTGTGCCTGCGAAGAACAAAGCTTTAACATTTACTAAGCGGGAGGTGACAGGTCCTTTCCATCTCTTTCTATTCATGGCTTCAGCTAATAATTAGTCGCCTGAAGAATGAGGCAATCTGTTTGGTGGGGGAAGGGCCATTAGCCAAGCCAATTAGCATCTTGGTTCTGGCCACCTTGGGAATTAATTTAGTCTCACGGCCCATTTGAGTTCTGCAAACATTGTTGTCTCCCCAAGACTGAAGTTGTGATAGTTAAACAGAGGCAGCCCTGGGGACCCAGATGCCGAGGATGCCCTGCGAGGCAGGCTGGCCAGGTCAGCCGGTGGCTTTTGTCCCGCCCACAAGCCGGCTCCATTCTTCTCCCAGGACGTGGCAGCTGGTCTCGGACAGCGCAGGCCCCAGCCGCCTGGGGAGGGAGTGGCGGCTGCCCCGAATGGTTGCACACTCCAGCGGGTCTTTTGTCTTCTCAGAGGACACTCCGACTGCCCGTTACCAGTCTCCCTTCGCACAAAGGGGGTGGCCGTCTGTCTGGACGCGTACCATTGAGGGTGGCAGTCCGGGGTGTCCCCTGCTTGGAGTGGGTGCGGGGACTGGCATAGAGACCCCGGGGCGGGATTCGTCAGGCAATTCAATCGTGGGATCAAGATATTGGGGCTCCTGGGGGAACTTGAGGAATGTTCTAGATCTTTTCTCTCTGGAACCACCCAAGCCTGAGAGTCTGGAATCCTCTCTTAATAGAAGCAAGGACTCCTGCCTCTAACAACTGTTGCTGAAAGAAAATTCTCTGGATCATGCAGATTCCTCCTCCAAGGGGCATCAGCAGCGGCAGGCTTTCCACCTCAGCGGCCCCAGCGATGGGGAAGCGGTCCTCATGAGACCACAGCAGTGACCAGGCTGGCCTCTCATCCCACTGCAGCCTTGGCCTTGACGTTATCATCCCCATTCAGGGAGCGGGGAACTGAGGCTTTAAAGGGACTAGGACCCAGCCAGATACAGGGGCTCACTCGCAGAGTGGCCGGTTCCCAGGCCTGTGCCCCCAACCCGCTCCCTCCTCCCGGCCGCATCTCCTTCCTCCGCCCGCAGGTCTCAGGGCCGCAGTCCCAGGCCGGCTTTCGGGCTCCCTCCAGGGGACAGCGCCCAGGCCACAGGTGAGCGAGACAGCACTACTGTTGACCGCAGGCACCTCCGTCTGCGCTGAGTGCCCTGCGCGGGCGGGAAGAGCCTCCAGCTGTCCGCATCCGTTGCTGGGATGAGCTGTCCCAGGAGGATTTCGAGAGCCAAGCGGGAAGTGGTGGGGGTGGGGTGGAGGCGCTGCCCTACGAGGTCTGGCCTCAGCAGTGTCTCGTCAAAGAGAGTGGGGTGGGGTGGGAGGGGCTGGGAGTGGAGCTGGGAGGTGTGGCCAGAGCTCGGGGTCAAGGCAGGGAGGGGACAGAGGCCGGGGAGCAGGTCCTGGGGGCTCTGCGTGGGGGACGATGGGCGACAGTGCTGGTGGGAGGAGCTTAGCCTTCCTGAGGAGGGGGTGTGGAATGCGAAGCAAACTGGGGGTGGGGCCCCACCACGTGGCCCACGGGACCGTCCCAGGGCCCCTCGCCTCCCTGCACTGAGACGCTGTTGGTCCCTGGGTGGGTGGAAAGACGGCCCCGAGCGTCGGCGCAGCCCCAGATGTCCTGTGGCCTCATGGGATCCGGGGGCAAGGGGGCGCAGCAGTAACCGCGGTCTCCAAGCCGCGTTCCCCAGGCTTGGGCGCTGAGACCGAAGGCGCCGGATTCAGACTTGGGTTCGGCACCGCAGACCTGAATGAGGATTTGGTGCAGGGGGTGTCGCTGGGATCCTGTGATCCTGGGAGCCCTGAGCGGGACTGGGGGAGGGGACGGGGTGGGGACAGGGCCAGTCCAGCCTATAGACTCCGCTTTCTTTATAGGCACTCGGCTCAGGCCTGATGGGGGCCTCGGGAGCCTGGCTGGGGGAAAGCTGAGGTCTCCACCCGCTAACCATAGTCTGTGGTTGGCTGGGGCGGCCCCTGGGGATGTTGGCCCTTGGCCCCTCTGCCTGCCCTGATGTGGGCTCAGTAAGAGCCGCCTGCGAGCTCTGGTTGGAAGCTGCCGGGCGGAGAGGAGGAGGTGGGGTGTCTGCTCCTCCGGATGTGCTGACCACCGCCCCCTCTACTGCCCCTCCTCTCGGCCCCTCCTCCCACTCTCCCCGACTGCTTCTCCCTGCCTAATCTGATGCGTCTGCCTTCAGGGCTGGGGCTCCTTGGACGCGCGTGTGGGTGCCCGTGCGAGTAGACCCGCAAGGCCGTTCCTCCCCGGGGGGCTGGTCTCAGGCACACTCTCGAAGGCCGCACAGAGAGAGAGGGACCCAGCGACGCACCCCGACACCGCCCCCTCCCCCGTCTGCACACCTGCTCCCGGAGCTCGTCCGCGCACGCGCACCTGGAGCACTCTTGCCCCTGCTGCTGGAGGGGCTTCTCGAGAAAACCCGCAGCGCGAGCCAGCACGCGTGGGGACGTGGTCCTGAGCCTGTGTTTCCGCGGGAGGCGAAGCCTGGTCCCGCGGGGCTCGTCTGCAGCCCGAGACGCGGCCCCTCCCGCACCGGCCGGCTGCGGCCCTCGCCCCCTCGCGGGACGGGGCAGGTGTCAGACTCCCCAGGCCGCGGCCCCGGTCGGCCTGCGCGGGGGTGGGGGGGTGAAGGCGCGACCCTCTGCCCCGCACAGGGCCCAGTGGTGCCGCCCGCCCGTGTGGACGTGGCGTTTCCCCGGACAGGCCCGGCCCGCTGCGCCCCGCCCCGCAGACCCCTGCCCCCCTGCGGAGGGAGCCCCGCCGCCGCCTGGCCACCCCCCAACCCGGCGTGGGCTGAGAAGGTTCCCGGGGCGCCAGGAGAAGGCCTTTTATTTAAAAGCAGTTTTGCTGGATGTAAAATCTTGGGCTTTCATTTTCTTACTTTGTATCTTAAGTGGGTTTCTCCGTTTCCCTTTGGAGTAAGCCCTGGGGTCACCACTGACTGGCGTCCGACCTTCTGTGCCTTTTATGTCCTGGCACGCCCTTTCTGCCCAGCTGCCCAAGGATTACTTACTTGTCTCTGGAGTTCAGTAACTTCATACTAGGCGAGGTCTTGGTGGTGGGCATCCTGGTTGATTTTCTCACGTGTACTCTGTGCTCTTTCAGGCTGTAATTCTAAATACCTCCCCCCCTTTTTTAATGCTTCAGGAAACATTCAGCCATTGTTCTGTTCATTTTAATGTTTCAGGAAACATTCAGCCTTTGTTCTGTTCCTTTACTTTTGTTACTTGCTTCAGGAGTTCCTATTAGCATACGGGGAATCCTTTTGGCCTACTTGTAACTTTTAGAGAAATCTTTTATTCTTTTTTGATTTCCTTATGATATTTAAAAAGTCCTCCTGTTTCTCTTAAGGCATAAACTGTTGCATTATTTGCTCTAATGTTCCTTGCAGTTCAGCCTTCATTTCTTTGGCAATTTTCCTCATTTTGAATTCTCTCTGGATTTGGGGGCCTGGGAGGGGATGCTCCACCATCTAGTTTTTTTTAATTAAAAAATTGTTTTCCGGTGAGGAGGCAAGTGGGTTTTTATTTATTTATTTATTTATTTAATGGAGGCTCTGGGGGTTGAACGGAGACTTTGTGCTAAGCACATACTCTACCACTGAGCTATTCCCTCCCAGCACCACCATCTAGTTTTGTTGTAAGTTTGTCCATTTTTTTCCTGAAGTTGAATTGACTTACTATATTGTATTAGTTTCAGGTGCACAACACAGTGATTTCATATCTTTGTAGATTTCCCACCATACAAAGTTATCACAAAATGTTGTCTCTGTCCCCTGTGCTGCACACACGCCCCGTGACGGATTGGTTTCATAACTGGGAGTCTGCCCCTTTCTTCACCCCCCACTCCTCTCCCCTCTCGGGGCCGCTGGTTTGTTCTCTGAACCTGTGCAGCCATTTCTGTTTTGTTCAATTGGTTCATTTGTTTTGCTTGATTTCAGGTTCCACATACAAGTTAGATCAGACAGTATCTGTCTTTCTCAGACTTACTACACTAGCACAACACGCTCCAGGTCCAGCCACGTCCATGGAGTTTGGTTTTGCTCTCTGAGTGCCATATTAATTTTGTGAAGGACTCAGAAAGATTCAAAGATTCTGAGATCCTGGTGGATTGATGACATAGGAGCATCTCTGAGACTGTCCCCACACTGGACGGCTGCAGTAACTGAGCTGCAGCCAGAGGCGACCTCATCCTAAACCCAACCCCCCAGGTACCTCCAACCTCCTGGGGCAGCTCCACAGGCAGGGAAGCAAGGCGGGCACATGGCAGCATCCCAGGTGCCTGTGGTTATGACAGTTTGGAGATTTTATAAAATGTAACCACATGATCTCATTGCTAGGGCCCCTCCCAGGGCCTTGGAAAGACCATTTGTCCACAGTTTTGGTGATGATGCAGTAAAGCAGAGTGTATCCATGAACAGATATTACACAGCCAAGGAAAAAATATTTTTGAACTTAAATTGTCTCTTCATAATAATAAATGTGCATTGTTAGAAACTTAGAAAAGTTAGATTAAAAATACATAAAATAAGAAGATAAAAACATATTCCTACCACCCAGAGGTTGTCACTGTTACCATCGTGATGTGTTCTTCCAGATTTTGAAGTTATTTCGATGACAGTTAAAACTGCACATAAAAGATGTGAACTGAAAAAAATAAATCAGCGCAATGAACTGTATCAGGAGTGATGCTGAGCTGTAAAGTTAAGTACACACAAAAGACACCAACACATTAACAGGGCTTAGTTGTGGGTTGCGGGTTTAGGACAATTGTTACTACCTTGTTTCCCCTGTTTCCTGCAACGGACTTTTTATAATCAGAAAAGTGAATCATTTCAGAAAGTAATTTGTAGTCATTTCAAAAGTGAAATGCAATTGAGAGTGTATGTGAAATCGGATGAACAGCTTATTTTGTGTCTGATGATTATGCAGCTGCATTCTGTGGTTTCGGGTTCTCCTCCCTCAAAAAGAAATCAAATCAGATTGTGGTTTTGTTCCCTGACATTAACCCGTAGGCGTCACAGCAGTGTGTCACATGCTCCATGCGTTGGCAGAGGATTATGTCGCCAGGGGAGTTAATGTGAAATTCTCAAGGTGCTCTGCTCCTGTCATCAGGACCTCATTTGTCTCTAAGCTAAAAGAGAGGATTGAATTCTGTAACAATGATCAGAAAATGCTTTTAGGAAGATTCCTTTTCCTATTACAAATCTTCTTAAAGTTGCAGTGTGCAGTGTGACACGCCATGCAGGGGCCCCTGCAGCCGGCTTGACGGGACAACTCCCTTTGCCTTAAAGGCACAGGAAAGGGTGCCGCAGGATTTTATTTTCCACAGGGAAAATAATTCCAAAGAGGAAAAGCTTGAGAGCGAGGAAGTCAACGTTACTGACACCATATTGGCAAGGCTTCCTGGCCCAGTCACTCGGGGACTTTGATTTCCCAGGCAAGTGTCACTTGGTGAAAGGCTCTCACCATTGGCCACCAGAGTGTCCCCTAAACGATTTGAGAAATCGAGGCCTTAAAGTATGAATGTTATACTTTACTTTGAAAATATGGTTGTGACTCTTCAGCTTTTTGAGAGCACAGCTGTGTGTTGCTTGCTGGCTGACCTTCCCGCTGTACTGTCTTTGAGGCAGAGATGCTTTCTCTGTTTGAGGCCAGGGAATCAGGCTGGGGCAGTGCACGCGAAGGGTTTCCAAGCCGGGGGCTGGTAAGTACTCGAAGTATTTACCCCTGAATGCTGCTGTGGCGTCTTCATCACTTGCGGTCACTGAGGGTGAACACCCCTTCTGCTCTGGGGAGGGTCTGGGTGTGTATTTGCAGCGTGGCTCTCAAATGACTTGGAAGAGAAGGCCCAAGTCCAAGCGGTTTGGGAAGCACTGAACACACAGGCCTCCGCCTGCTCTTCCATCAAGTGGTGGCCGGTTCTGTGAGCCCAGCCCGGCCGCCCTGCCCCAGCTCCGCGAGGCTGTCTCTCCGTGCGGCGCCGCGACAATCCCAGGCACCTGGGCACCTCCCGCACCAGGTGGGTCTCCTGCCGCTGCTCTGGCCTCCTTTCGCTGGCCGCTGGGGGTGGGGGTGGGACACGGGGAGACAGATGCAGCTTCTGCCCTGACTGGCCGCGGGTGAGTCTTCCGCAGAGAGGCTCCCAGTCCGGCGACAGTCTTGCATTGTCCCCTCCTTCCCAGGCGTGGATGCTGCAGTGCGGGCCGCGGCTGGTGAGCTGTGAGAGCTTTGCCCTCCTGCCAGGACGGCGGCTCGACGTCTGCAGCGCATCTGCCCCTCGACCCACACAGAAGAGTGACAGCAAAACTGTGCGTGTCCCTGCGCGCCCAGACACTCTGCCACCCCTGTCCTGGGTCTGAGGCAATAAATGGCACTTTCCTCGGCTGACCTCTCCTTCCATGAACATCCCTCCAGTCCCATTCACTGTGCAGGCGCCGATGGAGCGTGCGGTTCGCCGTGACGTCTGGAGAAAAGCAGGAGGGCATGGAACCCCCGGGGGGTGCTCTCTGAGGGCCCTGCACGCCCCGTCCCGGCTCCTGGGCCAGGTCCAGGTACAGACTGCAGGTTCAGGCTGAACACCAAAACTGAGACAAAACCTTGGTGCATTTCTCAAAAACAATGTCTCCTTAGAGTTTAAGGTGGAAAGCAGTGAAAGGCGTTTCATGTTGCCATATGAGGAAGCCACCCAGAGGCTTCATCACAGAACTTCATGTACGTAACTACCTACCTAGTCTTCAGACACACGCCTGAGACACACGCTTCCTCACCTGTAACAGCTACAAAATTAGGACGTGCCAAAGTCACAGTGTCTTCCTCTGTACACAGGTGAACTGGCTCATCACTCCTGACCATCAGACAGATGCCTGCAACCCCTGGCATTCTCAGCAACCCAGGTAAGGGCCTTCTGGGGAAGGCTGTGGTCTGAAGGCCTTCTGTTGGCACTTTGTGGTAACATCAAAGCAGCAGCATTGGTGGTATATACACACACACAGACACACACACACACAGACTCACACACACAGACCCACACACACACACACAGACCCACAGACACACACACTCATGGGAATACTACTCAGCCATAAGAAGAATGGAATAATGCCGTTTGCAGCAACATGAATGGCCCTAGAGATGATCATACTAAGTGAATTAAGTCAGACAAAGACAAATATCATACGATATCACATATATGTGGAATCTAAAAAAATGATACAAATTTTATGTACAAACCAAAAACAGACTCATAGACATTGAAAACAAACTATGGTTACCAAAGGGGAAAGGGTGGGGAGGGATAAATTAGAGGTTGGGGATTAACAGATACACATTACTTTATATAAAATGGATAAACAACAAGGACCTACTGTACAGCATAGGGAACTAGATTCAATTTCCTGTGATAACATATAATGGAAAAGAATCTGAAAAGAAAATATATACATTTATGTATGTATATGTCTAACTGAATCACTTTGCTGTACATCTGAAACTCATGTAAATCAACTACACTTCAATAAAAATTTTTTTTAAACAGAATCGTATTTTTTTAACAAAGCAGCAGCAGGGATGTGACCGGACGGGAGCGCCCGGGAGGAAACCCCGGAGACGGCGGCAAAGCACTTTTAAAGAATTCTGTGCCAAACAGACCCACAGACATAGAGGACAAAGTCACGGTGACCAGGGCAGGACGCAGGTGGGGGTGATGAACTGGGAGCTCAGGGTTAGCAGATGCTAACTGCTACATATGAAACAGATAAACAGCGAGGTCCTACTGCGGAGCACAGAGAACTAAGTTCAGTGCCTTGTAGTGACCAATAATGAGAAAGAACACGGAAAGGAGCATACATCTGTTCATGTATGACTGGACCATGATGCTGTGCACCAGAAACTGACACAGCATTGTAAACTGACTCTACTTCAATTTACAAAAAAACCTTAAAAAAAGCATTCCTGTGTCGCCAGCGCTCCCTAGGGAGCGGGGGTGAGATGTGTGGAAACACGGGCAGCGGTGGCTGACTCGAAACGCAAACCAGAAGCATCAGGTTCTGGAGGGAAAGTCTTAGGGGGACCTTAACGGTTTCACTTATGTTTTCCTTTTTAAAATATTTAGGAGAAATATATGATAAAAGTGATTTATATGTAAGTCTAAAAGAACTCTTTCAATAAGTCTAAAAACTCCCCTGGATAAGGGGGCAGCAGGCCGCAGAAACTGGCGGCTTCCCCGAGCGTACGTAGGACAGGGCGGCGCGCGGTGGAAGCAGAGGCGACAGGCCACGCGCCCCTCTGGGCCCCGGCGTCTCAGCCGCAGAGCCAGGGAGCAGTGCTTCCCCCGGCTGCCGCGAGGGTGAGGTGAGGCGGTGACACGTGGAAAGGCCCCACCGCTGGGCCCGACGCACGGCTGGCGGTGAGCAAAGCCTGTGACTTTCACAGAGAAGACAAACCCCAGCAGAAGCACAAAGGGAAATTCAAAAATCCCCCATCACTTCTGAGGTTTTGAACAGACATCTCTAAAAATGGACAGAGATCAAGAAGGTAAAGATTGAGAAACATAAGATGAAGAAGCAGAGCCCTCGACTAACACAGGCGACCAGTCTCCTGTAACGGACGGTCGGCCTTTGCACCCGTCAGAGAACATGCGTTATCTTCAACCACACGTAGCATGATCACAGGGGCTGGGACGGTGCTAAGCCATAAAGAAACTGTCAATAAAATTGAAAAATGTAAACCATGGTGTGGATCGTGCTTGCTGATCGCAGCACAATGGAGTTAGAGACTGACAGCTGATGAGAAGCTCTGGCTGACCCCCTAACCTTCAGGCGATCGTAGCCCATGTTTTCGGTGCCCTGCCCAGACCCCCCCGGGCCTCCTCTTCCGGTCAGAGGGCGTGTCCTCCCTGGCTGCTGTGGGGGCTGGAGCCTCGCTGGCTGGGGTGAGGACCTCAAGGTGCAAAACCCCTGCCTCCTGTCTCAGCAGGTCCCTGCATTGCTCTCAGGCTCCAGAACCCCTGCAGGATCTGGCTGGAGCCAAGCGTCCCATGAAACCAGTCTAGGAACTTCCTCCTTGCCTCCGTGAAAGGGAACACCGGCCACAAAGGGTTAAACACTTTACTTGGATGGCTGGGCTTGTTCTGGAGAATTAATGGAAGATAAGCTAAAAGTTCATTTATAAGAGTATTAAAGGATAATTATGATGGAGTAAGTGCAGAGAGTCCAAAGGCATTATGATGAACAGACTTAAAACACAGAGCTGGGAAAAAGAGGCTAAAATATATTCAGTAATGCGGGACCAACATTTCCCCCAAATTCCACCATACGTCAGAACCCCTCCCTCCCTCCCCACCTCTCCCTTTGCTTAGGTCACTTATGAACTTATGATTTTAAATTCATCTCAGGAACTTGGAGTTTGAGGCAGATCTAAATAGTGATCTTTTAATAGCAACAAAATTAAGGAAAAAAGACTTTGTGCGAAATCTGCTTCAATCAGATTAGATGGAAAGTGGGTAAAGCTGATTACAACCCCACTAAAGACAGTATTTGGGCAGCATTTGTCCTAAAACAATAGTATTAATTCTTCTTTAACAAGTATTATCTGGAAGAAATCAGTAATTAATGAGCATTCAACATTAAGGGACAATGAATTAAGGGAACCTCAGTATTCCTCCCCTGCGGCACAGGCACAGAAGCCGGAAGGGTGGAGCCGCAGGCGCCTCCTGACCCAGGTCGGCGGGAGGCACCCGAGCACCTCAGGCTTTGGGTTAGATTTGAGCATATTTGGCCTTTTAAAACATAGCAGCTTACCGAGGTGTAATGCATGCACATTAAATTCATCCGAGTACGCAGCACAGGGTTCTCTGTTCCGAGCTCAGCAGACACGACGGAGAAACCGCAGGGCTTCGCGTGGCTTCCATGGAGAAGTGCGTGTGTCCGGGGGGCGCAGGGCACAGTGACTCAACCCGGACGCACTGTCCTAGTACCAGAGGCAGTCCTTCACCTCGTGCGGTTTCCAGGAATGTTTTGTTTGGCTCAGAGATGCTTAAAACAAACCTTTGCACTACATTGAAAAATGAGTAGATTTTACATGAAAATCTGGATTTATGCATTTTACTGAGAGATCAGAAGATCCACAGATTCCAGGCCCTTGTTCTCACATGGCTGGCTAGCTGAGAGGTGCAGCCGCAGCCACCCTGGAAGAGGCACACATAATCCCGTTCACCCAGTCCCCACCACTCCCTACTGCTCCCCAGCACTGAGGCTGTGGGTGCTGCTATCTGTGCACGAGGGAGGAACATTCATTGCACTCCTGTCACTCACAAAAGGGGGTTTGAAAAGGTGGTAGATTGGGAAGGCCCCAGGGTCATTCTCAAACTCTCCACATTCCCATTTATACCACTTGCCCGGTCCCTATGCAGCTGATCCATCTGTCTGTCTGTCTATCAGTTTAATTAAAAAATTGGTTTAAGTTTATTTGTTTTGCATCAAACTTGTTTTTGTGACAATCTCAGAAACAAGCAAACCGCCACCATGTACGGTGAGATTGGAACGAGTTTCTCAGCTTTGTCTTCCTTTTCTCTAGTTCCCTTTTCCGCTCAGCAATGAGATGATTCCTTTTGTGATTAGTAATTAAACATTTGTTCTAGAAGTTCTACTTTTAAATTATGTTCACTTAAAAAACTTGATCAGTTTTGATAGTACTTTCAACCTCACTCATTTAAAAAAATCATTGTTTACATCTTGAAAGTTTCTGTGCATAACAATCCCATAGCCTGTAATCGATAATTTCAGTGCTTGAGGTCTTGCTGGGGGTGCCTGCGTCTGATGCCCACTTTCCCTGCTGACTGATGACTTTTTGTGTTGTGTCATTAGCTGAATTTGATCTGTGATCATTCTCAGGAAACTAGATTAAGAATATTTTTCTCAGGAGATGATTGTTATTTTTCAGTAGTATTTACAACTGTGTTTACCATGTGGTACCCAGATGATTAGGTACCAGAGAGTGCAGCCAACCTAGATATGCTTTAATTTAATTTAACTCTAATTATTTTATTTTAATCTCTTGGGCTTGGCCAGGATACCCTCATGGCTGGGGCAGTGTATTAATTAATACCGGATCTGAATGTTGAATTATCAGGAAAGACTTCCTTTTCCTTTTCTATCCAGATTAAGCAGAAAATCGACTGTTTTGCAGAATACTATCATACTGCCAGAAGCAGAAACCGAGATAGCTCTTCCAAACTTTTACAGTTTCCCCCTAATCTTTCACAGGTGTCTTGCCTGTGTCTAATTGCAGTGCAACTCTCTTTTTGCATTGGCGTCTCATTGACTTACATATTATTCCTATTTCACGGGTTTACAAATTACTGAACTGAGATGGGGGACCGCTGGTAAGCAGACTTCCTGACGAGCGGGAATGGGAGTGGGAGTCATTTCTGAGAGTAGCCTTGAGCACTGAGAGCGTGTTGAGTGTCACACTTGCAGAGGGAGCAGCGGGTATCTGTTGGTTGATTAGAGGTCACTTTAGAGAACCTTCAATGTAGTTTCAAACCCAGAGACTATAGTAACTTGTAAAGTGTGATAGTTCCTTGGGCCGTGTGCAAACATGTTTGGTGCTTTGCCCACTCAGATGTCATTGGAAGTCCTGGTGGGTGGTTCCCACACACACTGATGACTCTGTACCTTGACCTGCGTCTTTCTGCCCAAGAGTGTTACCTGGCTGTGGGAGTGCTTGCTGCTCATGTGAGCAGCACAAAGTCCAGGGAGTTAGTGCCTCCAGGGGCCAGTGAGGGATGAGCAGTGACAGCTCTGTGGTGTGTTCTCCATGGTCTCTTGGATTCCCAGCAAGACTGAGCACCAGGCACCCAGAGCAGCAGCGTGATGACTAGCTCATCTGGTTCCAGCTCCCCTCTGCTCCCTGTCCCACTCCCTGCTTTGTCTACCAGTGTTTCCTGGGACTGCCTACCCAATAAACTACTTGTCTCGGGTCTGCTTTGGAGAATTGAGACACCTCACAACTTCCCGCTGTTCAGAGGCAACTGCTTTCAATCCTTTCAGCTCTTTCTAGGAAAATTTATCTCCTTAATACCATGCTTTTATGCAAACACTTCTTTCTTTTAATTTTAAAAATTTTGATTTTGGGGGGAAATTAAGTTCATTTAGTTTTTAAATGGAGGTGCTGGGGATTGAACCCAGGACCTCGTGCATGCTAAGCGCGTGTTCTAGCACTAAGCTATATCCTCCCCCCCATACAGCCATTTCTTTCTGAGGGGGAGATAATTACGTTTCTCCATTGATTTCCGCTTGGAGGAGGTACTGGGGATTGAACCTGGGACCTCACGTGTTCTGAGCATGTGCTCTACCACTTGAGCTATACCCTTCCCCTCAATACAGCCATTTCTTGATTGGATCATTTTAGAAATTGTGCTGTGTGAGGACTTTATTATCTTTTCTTCTTTTTCTCACATCCTCCTTATAATTTTTGTTAAGCCGATAATGTTTGCATTATTAGGACTATATAGTGTACCATAATTACATTTCATGTCTTGTAGAACTTTTTGTTTTCCTGGAGTTAGTTATTGCCTCTTTTATCATTCGCTTTGTTTTATGAGACTCTCACTAATTGTTCTCTACCCTCCCACAGTCTACTATTACAATTGTTTTTATGCTGCCAAGCACATCAGATAATCTTTCTGATCTGGTCATCTATTTTCACTACACACATAGCTCCTGAAACCCTCCAGTCTCTCCGCAGCCCGGGCTCTGCTCAGATATCATCTTGGGGCTTCTCTTTCAAATCCCAGGAGTTCCTTCAGTTTCCCTCTCGTGGGACCCCTGTCCCCTGGGCCCCATATTTCGTGGAACACTCCTTCTAGTGGCTTCCTCTGAGAAGATGATTCAAGATCATTTTTGAGGTCTTGTAGGTCTGAAAACACGCTTATTTTCACATTACACATCACTTCACAATTGACTGAAAGTTTAGTTGGAGATAAAATTCTAGACTGAAAATAACTTTCCCTCAGAGTTGCGAAAGCAAGGCCCCACGCCTTCCAATGTGGTGTCAGGAAGTCCTTTCCAATTCCTCGCCCTTGGCATTTGACTTGGTTTTTTTCTCTCTAGAAGTTTTTTGGGATCTTTTCTTTGCCTCTGGTACCCTGTAATTTCTCCATGGCCTTTGGTCATTCCTATTTCTGGGTGTCTGGTGGGGCTTTAGATGGGAGAAGTTCGTCTCTTCTGGGACACGTTCCCGTGTGCCCTGATGGATAGCTAGGACAGCTCGTTCCGTGCTCCCTACACCCCCTCATAGGGCGCTCATCGGCCGGGGGCTGGGTCCCTGCAGTGACTCGCTCACGTTCTTACCTTTCTTTCTCTCATCGCTCATCTCCATGAACTTGCTTTCTGAGCGATGTCTTTAACCTTATCTTAAACTCCTGCTACTGAATTGCTCTTGTTTTGGTTGTCACATTTTCCATCTCCTGGTAGTCATGCTTACTTTCTGTTTCGTTTTTAAAAAGCCTGCCTGTTCCAGTTTCAAAGACACACGTCTCTCGTCTCTCCTGGTGCCCCGTGCCTGGGCGGTCTCAGGACCTTTTCTCGCCATCGCCACTTCCTGTCTGGTGCCTCAGCGCTGCCCTGCACCGGGCTCCGCGTCTTCGCCTCAGCAGCCTTTCTCGGTCAGTTTCTCCCGAAAAAAGCCCCGGCTTCTGGAGGGTGGGGGAGGAGGGTCTTGTGGTGAAAGGGGCTGCTCCTTGGAAGGCTACTTGTTCCCCTACAGACTTGCCCCCTTGTAGCCTGGGCTTCCTCCTGCGCATGCTGGGCTGTGCGGTCTCCAGTCCCCGCCACGTTTGTATCTCTGTCTTTTTGATAACTGCCATCCCAGCAGGTGTTAGGCGATGTCTCACTGTGGTTCTGACTTGCCTTCTCCCCGTGGTTAATGATGCTGAGCGTCTTCAGTCACTTCCCCAGGACAGCTTCCCAGGAGGACTGGTCACTGTCTTCGAGAGCTTTCCCTCGTGGCTCTTCTCGCCCGTGGCCACTCTCCCCTGATGTGTCCATGGTGGCTTGTCCCCAAGTGTCCTCTGTGCTCTGCAAGGTGTCCCAGGGCCAGGCTGAGTACGGGACAGGGAAGGGCATGTGGGTTCCTTGGACAACAGCTTGTGGGAATGCGGATTTCTTGACAAGCAGTGACATGGCCTCAGGGAGCAGGGTACAGGTTGCGGGTGGGGGCGGGGCCTCTGCATGGCGTTTAATCACCTACGGGGACATCTGTCAGCACTGCTCGTCAGGGAGGGCAGGCGCGCGGCCGCTCGACAATATGTTCCGGGCCTCATAATCACTTGAAAAACACCGCGTTTGCAGAGGGTGCTTCTAGCGTTTGTGGCAAATCCCTCTACTTTATTACAGAAATCCAGGCAAATCCTTCAGCAAGGCAGACTTTCTATTAACACGCGGCTGCAAAGTGAAAATTAAAACAAACAGGAGTAAAACCAAGCCAGACCCCAAATAATCACACGCTGGCCTTTCAAGCTTTGAGCAGCGCTCTTTTGAAAGAGAGGCAGGACAGAACCCTCAGCCCTGATTCGACAGGGATTCCCAGAGCCTGCCCCACCCCTCGCGCCCGCCCCACCGAGATGCTGCCCACCAGGAAGACCAGTGGGGTCTTTTTGGTGCAGAAGCGGGTCCTTTGCCAAGCTTCCCTCAGCCGTTCTGAAGCATTTCCTTCGTCCACGTGTTGCAAACAGACACCTTTTCTCCTTGCTGTGGCAGTTTCCCATGGCGGCTCACCTTTTCCGCAAGGGCAGGTTTGCTGAGGTGCAGTTGAAGAGCAGCGGGGGCCGCCCCTGCGTCGCGCAGTCCTCGCTGCAGCCACAAACCCGCAGGAGCGCTGAGGCCTGCCTCGGGAGCCGTTCGGCCTGGGTGCGTGTCCTGGGAATCGTGGGCTTCTGGATTTGAACCCACGGTTTGCTGAGGGCAGGCTCTCAGGAGAAAGGGGTGAGGGCATGGGGTGGGGCGGGGAGGGGCCAAGATGTGCAGAAATGGAGCAGAACCCTCTGGGGCCTTCCCGGGACAGACCCCCTCCTGTGTCCCCCATCTGCCTCCCGTCTGTGGGAAAACTTCAGTCAAAGAAAAAGTTTAATCAGGTGAATAAGAAGATACAGAAACAAAGGGAAACAGTCAAGCAAAACAGAGTAACAACGGCTTTGTCATTAACAAAGTCGAGGGCCTTTAGCTCCTCCTCGAGGGCCTTAGGTAATGTTCTGAGCCACGACTTTGAGCTGCTTTGTAGACACTGAAACCCCACCAGGTGGATGACATGAACCACACAGTGACCCGGCTGTAGCAAGCTGCCACAGTTCCGAGAACCGGCCTCAAGGAATTGGGAAGAAACCGACCCTGGAACTGCAGATTAACTGCACTTAAAACAATCAAGATGCCACTGATCAGACCCTGCATGACCGACTCCAGGCTGACAGTCAGAGCTGACTGTGCTGCCCTGCACACAGCCCCTCCCTCCACCTGTGCCCCCCACCCCGAGACTTCCCTTTAAAAGCTCTTGCTCGCTAATGAAATTATTCTATATGATACCATAGTGGTGGCTACACGTCATTATGCATTTGTCAAAGCCCATAGAATGTACAACAGCAAGAGTGAACCCTCGGTGTAAACTATGGACTTCGGCTGGTGATAATGTGCCCGTGTTGGCTCAGCGATCGAACCAAATATGCCACACTGATGAGGGACCTTGAGGGTAGGGGAGTATGTATGTGTGGGTGGGGAGGGCTATGTGTGAACTCTGTATTTTCTGCTCAATTCTGTTGTGAACCTGAAACTGCTCTAAAAGAATAAAGTCTACTAAAAAAAAATTTCTTGCCTGCTAATCGGCTGTGGGGAGTTGGCCTCTGGACATGAGTCCACCCTCTCTAGTGGTTGCCGGCCTCCAGAATAAAGCAAACCTTCCTTTCTACCAACACGCACCTCTTGAGTAGTGGCTTTCAAGCAGCGAACAGCTGGACCTGAGTTCAGTAATGGTACCTCCCTGAGCCCATCTTGAGGGAGAGGCCACACCTGAGGACCTTCAGTTGGGCTGTGGCAGCTCCTGGGGGAAGTTGGGCCCTGGGCATTTTGGGGCTGGAGGCTCAGCCAGCCTGGGGCATTCTCCAGGGAAGGGTGCCCCAGGGAGCCCACAGCCACCACCTCTCACAGCAGTCAGGGGTTGGCAGCACCAGCTCAGAAGTCACTTGGGCCTGCACCCAACATCCAACTACACTTCCTTTGAATCAGAACATTTGACATACGAGAAACCGTCTTGGGAATAGCAGTGTGCTAGGAAGGGTGTCAGCTCTGCACCCCCCGCCTTCTCAGTTACGGGAAACTTGGAGTGGGTGGGGGTGTCTCTGCTGCACGGCTGGTATCTAGGCAAAGCAGGGGAAAGCCTTCACCTTTACTTCCGACCGACCAACATTCTAGCTGCAAGTAAAAAGACATACGTTAGATGTGTGTCTACTTGCACTTGAACCTGAGTGCCAACCCCAACACCTCATGGCCTTTCTCTCGTCTTCTGAAGCAGCCTGCACTCTACATAGTGTGTATCTCTCTAAATAAATCTATCTTTACCTAAAAAAAAAGGCATGTGTTAGAAATACATTCCTACTTTGTGTATTTTTAAAACATCCAACTAGGCTTATAGGAGAAATATGTTCATTGACTTTTACCCAAAGGTTGTTGGGTACTAGAAATCCACGAAATACAAAACGTAAATAAAAATACATTTTAACTTGGGTGCAAGTCTCAGGAGCTGCCCCTCCTCTGGTGGGCGCACCGTGGGCCGTGCTGGGAGGGACCCGCTCGGTGGCCTCGCGGACGCTGGTGCCTGGGCCACATTACCGCGCTCATGCCCCAGCAAACGTACATGGTGTGCGTGTGCAGGATGAGCATCTTCCTACACGTCATCTGGGAATCAGTTCCCTGAATTTGAGAAAACCGGCTTCATTTGAGGAGGATTAATTCCTCCCTCTCAGATGGGAGAGGCTGCTCTAAACTTGTCATAAAAGTAACTATGGAGTCAATTTCTGAGTGTGTGTTTGTATACCCGA